>NC_073383.1:12512590-12836757 GCF_028641065.1 Leucoraja erinaceus | reverse complement strand
GTGTGCGTTTTCACACTTTACCTTTTGCCTGGTGGGAGAGGGGAGAAGAGGGAGTGGCCAGGGTTTAAGATCCTTCCCTAACCTCTCTGTGTTTGAATTCCCTCTTGAAATTGTGTCATTTTGGTTATATTGGCACCAAAAAGTGACCATACAAATGTACAATCTGAAGTAAAATCGAAAATGCTGCAATTACTTAGGAGGTCTGGTAGCATATGTGGGGAGACAAAACACATAGTTACCATTTCAAGTCTATGACATTTCTTCAGAAAAAAACAAGTTGCCTCTAATCTTTTCCTCCTACAAAAATTAATCCTCACATATCTTTATATTGAGTGTTATCCTTCACCATCCCACATAGAAACATAGGTACAGAAGTAGGCCATTCAGCCCTTCGAGCCAGCACCGCCATTCAATATGATCATGGCCGATCATACAGAATCATTACCCCGTTCCTGCTTTCTCCCATATCCCTTGATTACGTTAGCCCCAAGAGCTATATCCAACACTCTCGTGAATACATCTAGTGAATTGGCCTCCACTGCCTTATGTGGCAGAGAATTCCACAGATTCACAACTTTCTGGGTGAAAAAGTTTTTCCTCATCTCGGTCCTAAATGGCCTACCCCTTATTCTTAAACCAAATGAAATAATCCAATCATTTGGTTCAATTTGATTTGCCTACACATATCTGTGCTGGCTCTCATTCACTACCGCATAGTTTTCAAGCACCAAGTAATATTATTGTCTGGTATTAAGAATTTAACATATTAATAGTTAGCATTATCACTGGGCTACATATCCTGCAGTTGCTGGGGTCCAGTCCATTTTGTTTCCTGTATGGAGGCTTAGGTTTGTAGTCTTCCACTGCTCCAGCACTGTTGTCATATTGAATGTGATGCAGAAGATTAGTTTAGTTTAGAGATACAGCACGGAAACAGGCCAATGCTGGAACGTGATGTACAAAAACTGAAAAATCTGTATATATTCTGCAGATCAGGCAACTTAGTGGGGAGGAAATAATTAATGTTTCAGGTTGAGGAAGATTATGACTAGTAATGTCCCCTGGTTGTGATAGGATGGTTCAGTTGCCTGATAACAGCTCGGAAAAACTGAATCTGGAGGTGTGCGTTTTCACACTTTACCTTTTGCCTGATGGGAGAGGGGAGAAGAGGGAGTGGCCAGGGTTTGAGATCCTTCCACAACCTCTCTGTGTTTGAATTCCCTCTTGAAATTGTGTCATTTCGGTTATATTGGCACCAAAAAGTGACCATACAAATGTACAAATCTGAAGTAAAATCGAAAATGCTGCAATTACTTAGGAGGTCTGGTAGCATATGTGGGGAGACAAAACACATAGTTACCATTTCAAGTCTATGACATTTCTTCAGAAAAAAACAAGTTGCCTCTAATTATTTCCTCCTACAAAAATTAATCCTCACATATCTTTATATTGAGTGTTATCCTTCACCATCCCACATAGAAACATAGGTACAGAAGTAGGCCATTCAGCCCTTCGAGCCAGCACCGCCATTCAATCTGATCATGGCCGATCATACAGAATCAGTACCCCGTTCCTGCTTTCTCCCATATCCCTTGATTACGTTAGCCCCAAGAGCTATATCCAACACTCTCTTGAATACATCTAGTGAATTGGCCTCCACTGCCTTATGTGGAAGATAATTCCCCAGATTCACAACTTTCTGGGTGAAAAAGATTTTCCTCATCTCGGTCCTAAATGGCCTACCCCTTATTCCTAAACTGTGACCCCTGGTTCTGGACTCCCCCAACATGGGGAACATTTTTCCTGCATCAAGCGGATGTTTCTATAAGATTCCTTCTCATCCTTCTAAATTCCAGTGAATACTGGCATTATCTGTTTATGGTTTGAAGTACTTTGCAAATTCTTGTCATTTCTTAAATGCTTTAAAGTAATTTATCACTTGAAAGCATACGCCCAAGCCCGCAAATCAACTATCATAGAATCTCATATTTCCTTCCAATCTTCAAATAATCATAACATTATGTTTATAGACAAAAATGTTGGAGAAACTCAGCGGGTGAGGCAGCATTTATGGAGCGAAGGAAATAGGCAACGTTTCAGGTCGAGATCCCCATAGATGCTGCCTCGCCGGCTGAGTTTCTCCACCATTTTTGTCTACCTTCGATTTTCCAGCATCTGCAGTTCCTTCTTAAACATATCATTATGTTTAGCATTCTGGATCTTGGGTGACACATGGCCATTCAGTTTCTGATTGTTCAATTTGATGGCTTTGATTTTTGCAATAAGTCATGTCCATAATACTTTGACAAAACTAGTTTACATATCAAATTGCAGCCATCATCGGCACTATTACCAAATTAAATAATCCAATCATTTGGTTCAATTTGATTTGCCTACACATATCTGTGCTGGCTCTCATTCACTACCCCATAGTTTTCAAGCACCAAGTAATATTATTGTCTGGTATTAAGAATTTAACATATTAATAGTTAGCATTATCACTGGACTACATTTCCTGCAGTTGCTGGGGTCCAGTCCATTTTGTTTCCTGTATGGAGGCTTAGGCTTGTAGTCTTCCACTGCTCCAGCACTGTTGTCCTATTGAATGTGATGCAGAAGATTAGTTTAGTGTAGAGATACAGCACGGAAACAGGCCAATGCTGGAACGTGATGTACAAAAACTGAAAAATCTGTATATATTCTGCAGATCAGGCAACTTAGTGGGGAGGAAATAATTAATGTTTCAGGTTGAGGAAGATTATTGACTAGTAATGTCAATGCTGTTTTATAACTATGCTTTAAGTGCACTTCTGCTGCTTATATGAGTTTAAAGGACTTCTTTGTTCCTTTTATAGATCCATAGATTTATCGGGTTTAACAGCACACAAGTAGGCCCTTCAGCTCAACTCATTCATGTTCATCAAGATAGCAATCTCAGATATTCCCATGTGCCTGTGTTTGGCCTCATATCTTTATAAACCTGTTCCATCCATGTACCTGTCCATTTTTTAAATCTGAATGTAACTGTACCTGCCTCTACCACCTCCTCTGGCAATTTGTTCCATATATCCACCACCCTCTGTAATCTGTTCTCATGAACTCTCTGTGTTTCCCTTGGCAATTACCGTGTTAATTATCTTGGCCAAGTTTCTGCATTCTATCAGGAAGCAGGAATCAAGGATCCCACGACTGCATTTACAGCAGAACTTTCACATTGTGTTATGGCTAACGAAGCTTCTAATTGTGCCAATATTAACTGTGCTGGAAGGCAGCATATCAAGATGCACAGGTTCTACAATCAGCATGATCTTCCAATTCCAGGCGTCAGCCCAAATCCTGTCATCATCAATTAATTTAAACACTAATGATAACTCTTCACTAAAGCAATGTAACCATGGTTTGAAGTCACTTATTTGGATTGTATAAGTGAATCAAGATAGCTTTAATTTCTTGCTCGGACAGATTCTGTTTTAAACAGAAAATCCCATTAGATCTGCTCCAGAAAGGAAAGCCTAATCAACATTGTTACAAAATTATTTTAAGGCTGTCACAGTCCTGTCTAATAATTGCAATGTTGCCAACTCCATCACAATGGTTGGTTGGGCAGATTAATCAAGGCTGCTGTTTGGGCCATCAATGCTTCTTGGGTAGTTCACGGCCTATAGCCTAAACCAAAAAACAGGCTGAATAAATGAATCTGCACAACCAAAGAATGCACAAGGCAGTAGTGGAGGCCAGTACCTCATCTACATGTAAGAAATGATTTGGACGAGGGAATTGAATGCAACATCTCCAAGTTTACGGATGACATGAAGCTGGGGGGCAGTGTTAGCTGTGAGGAGGATGCTAGGAGGCTGCAAGGTGACTTGGATAGGCTGGGTGAGTGGGCAAATGCATGGCAGATGCAGTATAATGTGGATAAATGTGAGGTTATTCACTTTGGTGACAAAAACAGGAAAGTAGACTATTATCTAAATGGTGGCAGATTAAGAAAAGGGTAGATGCAACGAGACCTGGGTGTCATGGTACACCAGTCATTGAAAGTAGGCATGCAGGTGCAGCAGGCAGCGAAGAAAGCGAATGGTATGTTAGCATTCATAACAAAAGAATTAGAGTATAGGAGCAGGGAGGTTCTACTGCAGTTGTACAGGGTATTGGTGAGACCACACCTGGAGTATTGTGTACAGTTTTGGTCTCCAAATCTGAGGAAAGACATTCTTGCCATAGAGGGAGTACAGAGAAGGTTCACCAGACTGATTCCTGGGATGTCAGGACTTTCATGTGAAGAAAGACTGGATAGACTCGGCTTGTACTGGCTAGAATTTAGAAGATTGAGGGGGGATCTTATAGAAACTTACAAAATTTTTAAGGGGTTGGACAGGCTAGATGCAGGAAGAATGTTCCCGATGTTGGGGAAGTCCAGGACAAGGGGTCACAGTTTAAGGATAAAGGGGAAATCCTTTAGGACCGAGATGAGAAAAACATTTTTCACACAGAGAGTGGTGAATCTCTGGAACTCTCTGCCACAGAAGGTAGTTGAGGCCAGTTCATTGGCTATATTTAAGAGGGAATTAGATGTGGCCCTTGTGGCTAAATGGATCAGGGGGTATGGAGAGAAGGCAGGTACAGGATACTGAGTGGATGATTAGCCATGATCATATTGAATGGCGATGCAGGCTCTAAGGGCCGAATGGCTTACTCGTGCACCTATTTTCTATGTTTCTATGTTTCTAAGTATCTAGAAAGGCACTTGAATCATTTAACTAGAAGAATAAAAGTGTGGTGAATCTGTGGAATTTTTTTACCACAGAAGGCTGTGGAGGCAAAGTCAGGGGATATATTTAAGGCAGAGATGGATTGATTCATGATTAGCACGGGTGTCAGAGGTTATGGGGTGAAGGCAGGAGAATGGGATTGGAGGGATAGATAAAACAGCTGTGATTGAATGTTTACTTGATGGGCTGAATGGCCTAATTCTACTCCTATCACTAATGATCTGATCTTATGATACAGACCAAATACAGGTGATTGATGGTTGGCGTGGACTCAGTGTGTCAAATGGCCTGTTTCTGCATAGTATCTCTAAACTAAATAGGGGTAAATCTGTCCCTAGTCTTCTGTGAGGTATGAATCGTGGCTGGCAATGACCAGGTGGACCTGTCTCTATGTCGTACAACTTTATGTCTCCATGTCGCTAAGTCTTAGGTCTCAGCCTTGGTGCCAACAGATCTGAATTGAATTGTTGTCCCTCATAATTCGGCAATATTTAAATAACCTCAGCAAGAATGGTCATGAAGAAAGTTGACGTGGTAAATGGATAAATGGGTGAATATGTTGGTAAAACCTTTTTGGAACATTCTTACCCATGTTGGCTAATACATAATTTCAACTGGTTATATAACAAAATTAAAAAATCTGATGTAGACAGAAATGCTGGAGAAAACTTAGCAGGTGCAGCAGCATCTATGGAGCGACGGAAATAGGCAACATTTCGGCCCAAAACCCTTCTTCAGACTGATGCAGCATGGGGGGAGTGGAAGAAGAAAGGAAGAGGAGGAGCCAGAGGGCTGAGGGAGAGCTGAGAAGTCAATGTTCATGCCACTGGGGTGCAGGCTGCCCAAGCGGAATATGAGGTGCTGCTCCAATTTCCAGTGGTGCTCACTCTGGCAGTGGAGGAGGCCCAATGGAGGAGGCCCAGGACAGAAAGGTCAGATTCGGAATGGGAGAGGGAGTTGAAGTGCTGAGCCACAGGGAGATCAGGTTGGAAACGATCGCCAAGCCTACGCTTGGTCTCACCGATGTAGATCAGCTGACATCTAGAGCAGCGGATGCAATAGATGAAGTTGGAGGAGGTGCAGGTGAACCTTTGTCGCACCTGGAACGACTGCTTGGGCCCTTGAATTGAGTCGAGGGGGGAGGTAAAGCGACACGTGTAGCAACTCTTGCGGTTGCAACGGAAAGTGCCAGGAGAGGGGGTGGGAAGGGCGGGAAGGGAAGAATTGACCAGGGAGTTATGGAGGGAGCGGTCTTTGCGGAAAGCAGACAGAGGGGGAGATGGGAAGATCACCCCACTAGCCGTCACATACAACAAATAGTCCTCCGTCATTTTCGCCACCTCCAACGTGAACCCACCACTCACCACATCTTCCCATCTCCCTCACAGTGGCCTGAACATTGACTTCTCCAATTTCCGGTAGCCCTTGCTGTTTCCTCCCCTTCTCAGCTCTCCCTCAGTCCTCTGGCTCCTCCTCTTCTTTTCTTCTTCCCGCCCCCCACCCCCCACCCTGCATCAGTCTGAAGAAGGGTTTCAGCCCGAAATGTTGCCTATTTCCTTCGCTCCATAGACGCTGAGTTTCTCCAGCATTTTTGTCTACCTTCGATTTTCCAGCATCTGCAGTTCCTTCTTGAGCATTAAAAAATCTGATCACACACAACATCCATATGTGACTCAATTTGATAAAGTATCTGTTCTCCCATACTGTGTATATAAAGAAAGAAGCTGTCTGCTTCCAACCTTGAATGATTCTCTCTTTTGTGTGCGAAACGGCCATGTCCTATCTGAACATATCTTGTCCACTAGACTCAAAGTCCAATTACCGCTGAACTGCTGACCCACCCACTTCCTTCCAGGATGCAAAAGGAAACAAAGTGCTGGAAAACCCCAGCAGCTCAGCTGTTCTTCAGTCTGAAGAAGGCTCGACCCGAAACGTCACCTGTCCATGTTCTCCAGAGATGCTGCCTGACCAGCTGCGTTACTCCTGCACTTTGTGTCCTCTTGTGTATTAACTAGCATCGGCTGTTCCTGTTTCTACCCTTCCTGAACACATTGGACAATGGTCCAGATTTCCTTGAGAAATGTTATGGTTTACATGTGGAGCTTCTCCCATTATCCTCATGTAACTGACAGGAAATTTAGTATTACCACCTACGTGTGCACCAAAGGGGCAAGCATTCCCAAGGGTCTCGACCCAAAACGTCACCCATTCCTTCTCTCCGGAGATGCTGCCTGTCCCGCTGAGTTACTCCAGCTTTTTGTGGCTATCTTCAGTTTAGACCAGCATCTGCAGTTCCTTCCTACACAAATAAATACGTGGTCTGCCTGTTGTTGTACTCATTCACTCTCACACACACAGGTACTGTAAATTCCTACAGAGGGCTTTTACGCTCTCAGTCATTGTTTCCAGGAAATAACATTTTACACTCTCCCAGGAATTCATCCTGCGAAGCATTAAGCAATTTCAATATGCTGCAATATTTACATGCCGCAATGATTTACATTAGATTACACTTCTTTCAAAAGACACAATGAAAATTATCATTTTGAATCTAAGTCATGCAACAAATGTCCAAGAAATAATGGGTATAAAACCAGACATTTTCATTGCAGATACAGTTACATCGTTCCTTTTGATGAATGCTGGAAAATAAGAAGCATAATTCTCATATGCCAAGTATTGTAAGTCTGCCAAATAGTCAGTGCTGTTTCTGAATTCTTTGTCATGCAAATTGAACTTCCTGCAGATGATAAACAAACATTATAATATGCTTCTTATTAATTTTTAATTGATTTTTGTCAGGAACAAGCCGGCTTGCAAATGAGAGATTAGGTCAGAAAAGACTTTAACAAATAGAACGAAGCATTTCCAGCAAAAGGGATAAAGATTTTGGGGCTAAATGTGATTTAAATAGTAACGGGTCCCCTGGGAAGAGCTATTGCAATAATGTGTCATTTCTTGGTCTTTGCTGAAATAAAATATAGAACCTTTTGTTTCAGCATTATCAGAAGATTATTGCTCTAATACGTTAATAAAAAGAAATAATGATGGAAATATTCTGCAGGTCAGGCAGCACCTTTGGAAAAGAGAAGGCTTAATATTTCAGATTGAAATATTAACTCTTTCTATTTCTTCTTCTTGCATTTGGCGTGCACAGTCTAAAGTTCTCTTTCTATTTGATCTTGTTTGTGCACGTCGGGTAGATTGCATTAGTCGAAGGTGGACCACGTCAAGAGTGGAACTCGCTATCAAAACATGGAGGGGACGGGGGACACAATTTTTTGGCGGCCACGTGCGCATGTGCACACTCACACACACAGGCACGCGAGGCTTCGGAGGCTCAATCCAGCGCTAAATGCAGCACAACTCTGCCTGTCTCACCGGGTTAACTACAGCCCTGTCTGGACTGACGGGAAACCAGCGCTGCTTCTCCGCGCTGGCCATATTTCCCGCAAGTCCAGGAAGGGTTGTAAGCTCACCTGGTGGGACAAGCAGAGTTAGCTGGGTTTAGCGCTGTTTCTCTGCGCTGGCCCGTCTGATTCCCGACCAATGATCCTATAACGGAGGATCTTTGCTGCCGATCTCTCTGGCCACCCGTGGGGAGGGGGGTACACGGGAGGGGACGGGACAGCGCCGGAGTCGCGGCCGGGATCATCCTGGCTGCGGATGAGGTGCAGGTCTGTGCCACTCCTCCCTCCTCCAATCATCGCGCTGAATCATGTCCCGCCCCCATTGCCTTCTGACCTACGTCTCTCTTATCCAATCGGCGCCCTTGATCACTGTCTCGCAGAAAGCGGAGATTTCACCGGGTTTTAAAATCCGGATTACAAAAACTTGGGGGGGATGTCCCCCACCTCTCAAAACATGGAGGGGACGTCCCCTCCCCTCCCCCCCCCCCCCCCCCCCCCCCCGGTTTTCCACCCCTGGACCACGTGAAGGTTGCAATCTCCCACCCCTCTCTTTCTACTGATGCCACTTGAGTTAGTCATAGAGTCACGGAGTTGTAGATTCATACAGCATGGAAACAGGCCCTTCGGCCCAACTAGCCCATGCCGCCAACATGGCCCATCTATACTAGTCCCACCTGCGTGCACTTGACCCATAACACTCTAAACCTATCCTATTCATGTAGGTCTAAATGTTTCTTAAATGTAAGATACTACCTGCAAGAATCATCAGCACTTTATGCTTTTATTTCACATTTCCAGCACCTGTAATTTTTTTGTTTTTCGTTATAGATGTCTGGGAAACTCTAGATTGCCAATGAAGCTACCACAGGTTACAAACTCAAAAGTATAATATCACCTGGTTAAGTGCAGGTGGGCTACACGTTGAGAATATGTGGGCTTATTACCGTTTAGGAATTTCTTTTTCAAATTGTTTTTGATCTTCACAACTCTATGTGGTCATTTGTTTTAGACTATAGTTTAGATCAGGTCGGGGGGAGTTCCTTCCTCCAAGGGTACCATGTAAAGGGGCTGTCCCACTTGGCGACCTCATCCGCGAGTTCTGGTGAGTTTGCCCTCGACTCATACTCGCAGCATGGTTAACACGAGGTTGTAGGAAGTCTTTGTAACTCTCCTTCATGCTCGAGAGTAGGCCCCATGTACTGGAGGCCTCAGCTAGATCGCGGCGTATCTTTCAACATGTTGAAAAATGCCCGCGAGTAAAAAAAGGTCACCATGGAAAAAATCAATACTTTTTTTACGCGTAGGTTTAATTGTAGTAGGTCGGCATGTTAGTCATAGGTAATCGAGGGTAGTCAAAGGTAGTCAAAGGTAGTCGAAGATAGTCTTCATCATAGTTGAAGGGAGGTCTAAGGAGATCGAAGGAGGTCGTCTTCACTCTCCACTATTCGGTGTCCAATTTTCCCAAAGTTAGTCGTAGCTGGTCTTCAACATAGTCGAAGGAGGTCGAAACAGGTCTTCTACATGGTTGAAGGAGGTCTTCAACATGACATATTTTCAAACTCTCCTAAATTCTTCTAAACTCGCCAATTAGGTTGGTCAAGTGGGACAGCCCCTTAATCCCATGCTCCATGGGTCGGATAGTTGGCGACTAAACCGTCTCCCCCACCAGGTTTGCCAGGTGAGGAGGGGGCTGTGGACCCCCAGCAGAACCAAAACCAAGACCTGTCAAAGGGCGGATGAGCTCCTAGCGAGCCAACGTTCATCCACACTTCAGTAGAAGTTGCGATCACTGTTGTACATAGCATTGTAAGGAATGTCCGTCGGAAACCAGCACCACTGCGTCGCTAATGTTTTCAACGATTTAATGATAATAAATTTACTTTAGAGATACAGCATGGAAACAGACCCTTTGACAATAGACAATAGGTGCAGGAGTAGGCCATTCGGCCCTTCACGTCATTCAATATGATCATGGCTGATCATCCACAATCATTACCCTGTTCTTGCTTTCTCTCCATATCCGCTATCATCAAGAGCCCTATCTAGCTCTCTCTTGAGAGTATCCAGCAAACTGGCCTCCACTGCCCTCTGAGGCAGCGAATTCCACAGACTCACAACTCTCTGTGAATAAGTGTTTCCTCATCTCCGTTTTAAATGGCTTACCCCTTATTCTTAAACAGTGGCCCCTGGTTCTGGACTCCCCCAACATCAGGAACATGTTTCCTGCCGCTAATATGTCCAAACCCTAAATAATCTTATATGTTTCAATAAGATTGCCTCTCATTCTTCTAAATCTTTCTAAGTATACAAGCCCAGCCGCTCCATTCTCTCAGCATATGACAGTCCCGCCATCCTGGGAATTAACCATGTGAACTTACACTGGACTCCCTCAATAGCAAGAATGTCCTTCCTCAAATTTGGAGACCAAAACTGCACACAATACTCCAGGTGTGGTCTCACTAGGGCTCTGTACAACTGCAGAAGGACCTCTTTGCTCCTAAACTCCTCTTGTTATGAAGGCCAACATGCCAATCACTGTTCCATACCCCTCTAACATGGTCCATACCCCTCCAAACATGACCTAGTCATGTACCTGTCTAATTGCTCCTTACACATCATGATAGTCCCTGCCTCAACTACCTCCTCTGGCAGTTTGTTCCATATACCCACCACACTGCATGAAAAAGTTACCCCTCAGATTCCTATAAAATCTTTCCCCATTTCACCTTAGACCTATGCCTCCTGGTTCTCGATTCCCCTACTCTGGGCAAGAAACTCTGTCCATCCAACTGATTTATCCCTCTCATGATTTTATACACCGCCATAAGATAACCCCTCATCCTTCTGCACTTGCAATGGATGGGGCATCCTGCTGGGTTTTTTTTTTACTCAACGTTTTCTTCCATTAAGTAGAAACATAGAGACTGTAGATGCAGGGATGTTGAGCAAAGCTAGAGGAACTCATCTGGTCAGACTGAAGAAGGGTCATGACCCAAAATGTTGCATGTCCATTCCCTCCCCAGATGTTGCCTGACCCATTGAGTCTGTCCAGCACTCTGTGTTTTGTTCCCTCTTCGCTTAACTTGTCCAGCTCTGCTTGGCTTCTCATTCTCCTGTCATGCTCAATGTCAGGAGGAAGCCCAGTGAGGCAGCCTGCATCTGGAAACAAACGACTTGTGTACAAGCCTCAAGCTAACAATACAATCCTTTGTCACTATTAAGTCATTTATTTAAACTAACAATGTATAGACAGCTTTCAAAATGCAGAGAACCATAGCGATAGCCAGGGGGAATAATCCAGGATCCAACCTGTAAATAATTTCCAATCCCTGAAGGTGATGGGAGAGGAGTGAGGGGGGAATGGGCAGAGGTTATGGAGGGGGAGGATGGTTCTCTTCTTGCAATACACCATGCATTCAAATGAGTAGGTTGGAGAGGTTGTTCCTCTGAAGAGGAGAGGTTGAGGAGGCTGGGACGCTATTCCTTGGAGCACAGGTGGATGAGTGGTGATCTTATAGAGATGTACAAAATCGTGAGAGGAATAGATCGGGTAAACACACAGAGTCTCTTGCCCAGAGTTGGGGAGTCAAGAATTGGAGGACATAGTTTTAAGGTGGGGGGGGAAGGTTTAATAGGAAGTAACTGAGGGGTAACTTTTTTACACAAAGGGTGGTAGGCGAATGGAACGAGCTGCTGGAGGAGGTAGTTCTACTTAATGGAAGAAAACGTTGAGTAAAAAAAGAACCCAGCAGGATGCCCCATCCATTGCGAGTGCAGAAGGATGAGGGGTGATCTTATGGAGGTAGCTATTGCAACGTTTAAGAAACATTAAGACATGTACGTGGATAGGATAGGTTTAGAGGGGTATGGACCAAATGCAGGCAGATGGGACGTGTGTAGACTAAACATGTTGGCTGGTGTGGGCAAGTTGGCTGAAGGGACTGTATCCACGCTGTGTCACTCTATGACTCTAATTGTGTAAAATTGAGGGAGAGCAGAGTGTGGAGCTTGGCATCTCCAAAAATAAATATGTATATATTGGATGCTGACAACGGCTGGGTGAGTGGATTAACACACAGAGATAAACTCAAATCCACCATTGCAGCTGGGGGATTTAAATGAATGCATTGAAACCAATGGACTGTCTAAAAATAGCACTCATTAGTATTCTGCCTTCAGAATCTGAGTTTCCCTGAGTGTGGGCTTCAAAGCCACCAGTATGAGTGACACTTAGCTGCCCTTTGAAAAGACCAAGCAAACAGTTCCGGGGCAATTAAGGACAGATAACAAATAATGTGGTTTTGTCAAAGACGGCTGCATCCTGTGGATGATTAATCTTTAAAAGCCGCGGATTACCTGTCTGTACACTTTAATTGCTTGTTAGCACGTATCTTACGCTTGTCAATTTGATAGTTCAAAAAACCCTGTTGTTATCCACACACAACTAGCACACAGCTATTCTCTTATTGTCCAGTCACATTTACATTTTTGTCTGATTTAAGCCATAACCTGACAAGACTTCAGTGAAGGCAGAGCCAGCAGGTGAAAGAGAATGTGCACAGGCTTGTTCATTTTTAAATGTAATTCAAAAAAGCTTCCACATCTCCCACATGTTTACATTGTTAATATGTCTCATTAAATTCACTGCAGTTGGTTTCCCCAGTGACGCAGGTGGGACTAGTATTGGCTCCTGTGCAACCCGACTCCTTGAATGAGAATGCTCGCACGTTTATTTCTGAGTCTGTGTTGAGATCCATTTTTCCTTAAGAGATGGAAGGTAGCTACAGTACTTTGATGTATATAGTTTAAGTTGGCTGAGAGACGTCCCATTCGCCCACTTTATTCCCCTGTAACCCACTCTTGTTATTCCCTGTAAAATGCTAATGGGTGCATTGGTTTTGCCTTTTTGCACTATTATGGTTTGTTTCTTTGTTTTATGTATGGGTATATATATATATCTATATAATTAAAAGTCTAAACTTGACCACTTCCTGTTTGCGCTGTATATTGATTTTAGAAAAAAACGCTACCACTTACGGCTGTGATTTTTGGCCATCTTACTCAGTCCCCCTCCGTCATCAGGTGCAGAGGATTTTTCCCATCGATGAAAAATAAAATGTTTAAAAAATATTGAGATTCTCTCTCCTGTCAATCACGCCATGAAGGCCACGCCCATTCCAGTGGGAGGGGGGAGGAACTATATAATCCGGAAGTGTGGATGTGGATCAGTCGCAGCAAGATGGGGGAGGGAGAGGCCATGACTCTCAGTCTGAGCAGTGAATCAACTGAACACTGAACACATGTCTACGAAACTGTGAAGGTGGTTTTATGTGGTTTAATGTGGTTTATTTGGAGCTGTGTTTGGAAAGAATAAATGTTTTTATGTGGCTTTTAACTGTGCCTTGTAACTGTGCCTCGTAACTGCGCCTCGTAACTGCGCCTCGTAACTGCGCCTCGTAACTGCGCCTCGTAACTGCGCCTCGTAACTGCGCCTCGTAACTGCGCCTCGTAACTGCGCCTCGTAACTGTGGATTGTAACTGTGGATTGTAAATGTGCTTTTAAACGGTGTGGCTAATTGAAAATGTGTGGCTTTTGCAACTGTGTGTCTTTTGCAGGAAAATCGTTTTATTAGGTCCGACTGTGTTTGCTGCAAACGTCCTATCATTTTGTGATTTCCACTTAGTGGACAGGTCATGCTGATTGTGTCATTTTCGGTGAGCGCTGAGGTCATGCTGAATGTGGAAGTGTTGCTGACTGTGGAAGGCCCCAAGTGGAGACATCGCTCTCAGCGGTTTAAGTATGCAAAACAGTTTACTGCCATATATATATACTGCCATATATAGTGCCAGTTTGATGACCTCGAAAAGATCATCCACACATTTATCTCCTCCCGCCTAGATTACTGCAACTCTCTTTACACTGGCATCAGCCAATCTTCCCTGTCCCACCTGCAACTGGTGCAAAACATCGCAGCGAGACTCCTGACGGGCACCCGAAAAAGGGACCACATCACCCCAATCCTGGCCTCTCTCCACTGGCTCCCTGTGTGGTTCCGTATACATTTCAAGATCCTCCTCTATGTCTACAAAGCCCTCAATGGGCTTGCCCCCTCCTACATTAAAAGTTTTCTCACCCACCACTCCACCTCCAGGTCCCTCAGATCGGCCGACTTGGGGCAGCTGAATATCCCGCGGTCTAGGCATAAGCTTAGGGGCGACCACGCCTTTGCGGTTGCAGCTCCTAGACTGTGGAACAGCATCCCCCTTCCCATCAGAACTGCCCCCCCCCCCCCCCCTCCAACTGCCCCCCCCCCCTTTAAGTCAAGACTAAAATCTTATCTATAGTCCCAAGCCTTTCCTGATGTCCACTGAGCGAGGGTTATATGTATATATGTATGTAGTTTGTTTGTTTACTATTCTTATAACAAATGTAAAGCACTTTGGCCAACGAGAGTTGTTTTTAAAAAAATGTGCTATATAAATAAATGTGACGACTTGACGATATATATGGTGTTTGTGTGTCTGTGTCTGTGTCTGTGTCTGTGTCTGACTGTGTGTGTGTCTGGCTGTGCGTGTGTCTGGCTGTGCGTGTGTCTGTCTGTGCGTTTGTCTGCCTGTGCGTGTGCCTGTCTGTGTGTTGTGTATGTGTGAGTGTCTGTGTGAGTATCTGTCTGTGTGTATATGTGGGTGATGTCTGTCTTTGTGTCTGAGTGTGTGTTTGTGAGTGCCTGTGTGAGTGTCTGTGTTTGTGTGTGAGTATCTGTCTGTGTGTAAATGTGGGTGATGTCTGTCTTTGTGTCTGTCTGTGTCTGTGAGTGTGTGTTTGTGTGAGTGTGTGAGTGTCTGTGATTATCTGTGTGTGTTTGGGTGTATGTGTGTGCACTCTGCTTGAAATGCTGTGAAATTGGATTTCCTGGCCTGCACTCCGCTTGGAGTGCTGTGAGGTTGGACTTTCTGCCTGCTCTCTATGAGTGCTGTGAGATTGGACTTGCTGCCTGCACTCTGCTTGGAGTGCTGTGAGGTTGCTTGTTGCCTGCGCTCTGCTTGGAGTGCTGTGAGGTTGGATTTGAGGCCTGCACTCTGCTTGGAGTGCTGTGAGGTTGGGTTTGAGGCCTGCACTCTGCTTCAAGTGCTGTGAGATTGGACTGGCAGGCCTGCACTGAATTAAGACTTAGGTAAATTCTCAGATTTTCTTTGTTAAAATTTAACCGCTCTATATTAATTTAATATAAAAAATTTAATCTCTCTATATTAAAATTGTGTTTTTTTTTAATCAACAGCAAAGGCATCTAGAGGCAGTGAGCAGCACAACCCAAGAGACACAACAAGAAATAACTTAATAAATCTCATCTTTAACATTAACATTTTTGTTATATTTTGGGATGTGTATGTAAATATTTAACTTATTTTAGTGTACTATGTTTACATATCTCATTGTGCTGCCGCAAGTAAGAATTTCATTGTTCTGTTTGGGACATATGACAATACAATACAGTTGACTCTCTTGTCTCCCTACATTCCTATCACCTGAATGAATAAGTTTATTGGCCAAGTATTCATATCCAAGGAATTTGCCTTGGTGCTCCACCCGCAAGTGACAACATGACATACAGTGACAGTTAGGAATGACACATAAAACATTAAACATTATAATAATAAAACATTATTGATTAAACATGTGAATTAAATAAAATACCAGAGCAAAAGGAGGCTACAGTTTTTTGGTTATTGAGTAGAGGTACTACTTGTGGAAAAAAGCTGTTTTTATGTCTGGCTGTGGCAGCTTTGACAGTCTGTAGTTGACTTCCCTGCCCTTCAAAGAGTTTTTGGCCAGGGTGAGATGGGTCAGAGATGAACTTACCCGCTCGCTTCCTGGCCCTTGCAGTGTACAGTTCATCAATGGAGGGAAGGTTGCAGCCAATAACCTTCTCAGCTGATCGGACGATTCGCTGCAGCCTCCGGATATCATGCTTGGTGGCTGAACCTACCAACCTGCACGGCCATTGAGATGTGCAAGAACGTGTAAACTCCACACAGAAAATGGTGGATGTCAGGACTGAACCTGAGTCACTGGAGCTCTGAGGTGGTGGAACTGCCAGCTGTGCCTCTGTGCTAGCCTTATCTGTTGGGTTGCACAATTGACTTCAATTGACAAGTACATGGATAGGACAGGTTTAGAGAGGTATGGGCCAAATGCAGGCAGGTGGGATTAGTGTAAATGGGGCATGTGGGGCTGAAGGGCCTGTTACCATGCTGTGAGACTCTATGACCCTATGACAAAGCAATATACATATTTGTGTAAAAAGGAACTGCAGATGCTGGTTTAAACTGAAGATAGACACAAAAAGCTGTAGTAACTCAGTGGGACTGGCAGCATCTCTGGAGAGAAGGAATGTGTGCTGTTTTGGGTCAAGACCAAGTTACTCAGCTTTTTGTGCCTATCTTCAGTGTGCATATTTAATGGCTTCCAAGCTCTTGTCAGAGAAGCGTGTTCGATTGCTGGGGAATATCAAGAATAATTGGCATGGTGCAAGTTACAAACTTTGATTTCAGTGCAGGACCTAGCTATTGATCAGTGGAGGCATGGTAGATTTTACAATTGATGCCTGCCCTTGCCGAGAGCTGGTCTCTGATTTGTGGGAAGTGATTGTACATTTTGTCTCTTCTTATCAAGTGCTAATACTCATCCAACCGCTCTGTTGGGGTCCTGATCTGAAATAATACCTCTCCATTCCCTCCACAGATGCTGCCTGAGCTGCTGAGTTATTCCAGGACTCTGTGTTTTACTCATGATTCCAGCATCTGCAGTTCCTTTTATCTCCATCTGATGACCTGGGCCCTGTACTGATTGTAAAGAAGGAATTCTTAAGGGGTTGGACAGGCTAGATGCAGGAAGATTGTTCCCGATGTTGGGGAAGTCCAGGACAAGGGGTCACAGTTTAAGGATAAAGGGGAAGTCCTTTAGGACCGAGATGAGAAAAACATTTTTCACACAGAAAGTGGTGAATCTCTGGAACTCTCTGCCACAGAAGGTAGTTGAGGCCAGTTCATTGGCTATATTTAAGAGGGAGTTAGATGTGGCCCTTGTGGCTAAAGGGATCAGGGGGTATGGAGAGAAGGCAAGTGTAGGATACTGAGTTGGATGATCAGCCATGATCATATTGAATGGCGGTGCAGGCTCGAAGGGCCGAATTGCCTACTCCTGCACCTAATTTCTATGTTTCTATGTAATTATCCTGAGCATGTAATATAACACAATCATATCGCCAAATATAGAAACTGTCAGCTCACATTGATGGAGAGGTATATACACAGAGCGATTCACAATATGCAACAAAATCAGGGGAAGGCATAAGTAAATAGACAGCCCAAAACAAAATATGTGCAGGACAAAAGGAATAAGTGACGTTTCAGATCAGATCCTTTCATCAGACTCTGAAGAAGGGTTCTGACCCGAAACGTCACCTATTCCTTTTCTCCAGAGAAGCTGTCTGACCCACTGTGTTACTTCAGCATTGTGTTTCTGTCTTTGGTATAAAACAGAAGGTTGTGGGCTGATTCCATAGAAGATTACAAGGTATAGCAGCGACATGCTGGGGTGGATAAGAATTACACTACCTGGACTACAGGCAAATTTGCCAAACATGAGAGCCTAGCCTTTCATAGAAACATAGAAACATAGAAAATAGGTGCCATGGTCTTTCATAGAAACATAGAAACATGGAAGATTTGGCCCTTCGAGCCAGCACCACCATTCAATAAGATCATAGCTGATCATCCACAATCAGTACCCCATTCCTGCTTTCTCCCCATATCGCTTGATTCCGTTAGCCCTAAGAGATAAATCTAACTCTCTCTTGAAAACATCCAGTGAATTGGCCTCCACTGCCTTCTGTGGCAGAATTCCACAGATTCACAACTCTCTGGGTGAAAAGTGTTTCCTCATCTCAGTCCTTAATGGCCTACCCCTTATACATAAACTGTGGCCCCTGGTTCTGGACTCCCCCAACATGGGGAACATTTCTTCCTGCGTCTAGCCTGTCCAATTCCTTAAGAATGTTATATGTTTCTATAAGATCTCCCCTCTTCCTTCTAATTTCCAATGAATATAAGCCCAGTCGATCCATTCTTTCGTCATATATCTTTCAGGAATGAAGTATGCAAACACTTCTACATACAGAGAACAATGGTAAATTGGAGCTCTCTTCTTTAAACACCAATTAACACTAGGCTAGGCTAATTGGGCTAGGCTAATTGTTCATTTTAAGTCTCAGATTCCTAGCATTTAAAAAAAACCCAAAGCTGTGAAGGGAGAGAGGGAAAAAGCCAGGAACCTGGGATCACATCACAGAACGAACATGCTTGTAGTGCCCAGCAGAACAGGTGAAGGGATTGAATGGCCTATTTCTGTCATGCAATCATGCAACAAGGCGACTAGTCTTTTGTCTCAGTGTTTACTTTTGCCCACCAGCCATAAATCATAATTTACATATTAATACGTGGATTGCAACCTATCTAATTGGTCATCTTTTGGATGAGGAAGGGAACCATGGTACCGAGAGGAAACAAACAGTCACAGGGGGAAGGGCAAACTGTACGCAAACAGCACAGGAGGTCAGGGCTGAACCTGGGTCACTTGAGCTGTGAGGCAGCAACTCTACAAGCTGTGCCATTGTCCAATCCTATGTAACAAGATGGCAAGCTTGGGTTTCATCTCTGCTGAAGAGAACCAAATCATACATTTAAAAGACTGCTCCACTGAGGACAAATACGTTGTGTGCCAGCAAGCATTGAGCATCTTATACAATTTATTTTTAGTTTAGTTTAGACTAACAGCACAGAAACAGGTCCTTCGGCCCACCGAGTCCGTGCCGACCAGCGATCCACACACACTAACACCATCCTACACCCACTAGGGACAATATTTTTACATTTACCAAGCCAATTAACTACAAACCTAAGGTACACAAAAAAACTGGAGAAACTCAGCGGGTGCAGCAGCATCTATGAAGCGAAGGAAATAGGCGACGTTTCGGGCCAAAACCCTTCTTCAGACTTTGTCTACTTAACTACAAACCTGTACGTCTTTGGAGTGTGGGAGGAAACCGAAGATTTCGGAGAAAATCCACGCGGTCATGGGGAGAACGTACAAACTCCGTACAGACAGCACCCGTAGTCGAGATCGAACCTGGGTCTCCGGTGCTGCAAGCACTGTAAGGCAGCAGCTCTACCACTGTACCACCGTGACCCCCCTCTTTGTGTCAATCTGCATGAAGATAATAGCAACTAATCAGCGAGTGTGTAGTGTGTTTTGTCAGCTTGCAATGGTAAGTGGGCCAATACAACTGTGCAATGAACAAATAAGCTGCAGTCCCTCAAGGAAGAGTGTACATTTAGATTCAGATTGGTCTATTGTGATGTACAGCAGGATGCTATGAAATTGCTTGTGCACATGATGCACATGAAAAATAAACTTTACCCCTTTCATTTATTTAATAGATCTAACCTTGGCTTCACATAAATAAACAATGTGTTTCTTTCCACAAGAAATCAAGTCTGCCACATCAAATTCAGACAAATATTTAGTGGAAGACTCAACGATCAAGATTTGAAATTGTGCCTTCAAAGTAACTATTGAGCCATGCTGGATCCCACACAGGTAGGAAATGGAAGATGTCATGACGGAACAAATGATGCTCCACTAATTTGTGGAGTTGTGTAAGCAAGGCATTTATTTTACCTGGAGTGGTGGATGCTGAGGGGAGTCTTGATAGAGGAAACTAAAAATAGGGTCGGAATTAAGAATCTTTTTTTTTGCCATTGTGGAGGTCCCTGAAACAAGAAGCCACAGCTATAAGTTGTAAGATAGGAGATTTAGAAGGGATCTGAGGGAGAAATGTTTCATACAGAAGGTGGATGTATTCCACAATGAGTGTCTGAAGAGATGAGTGTAATCCGGAATAAGTGTCTGATGTACCTGATTCATATAACCATATAATCATATAATAACCATATAACAATTACAGCACGGAAACAGGCCATCTCGACCCTTCTAGTCCGTGCCGAACACATAATCTCCCCTAGTCCCATATACCTGCACTCAGACCATAACCCTCCATTCCCTTCCCATCCATATAACTATCCAATTCACTGGTACAAAGTGTCTGGGCACTCACTTGCATTGCCAAAGCAAAGAAGGTCATGGGTCATATGTGGGTAAAGGGAATTTGTATAGATAGGTGCAAAGATGGACATGGTGGGTCAATTGGCCTGCTTCTGTTCACCATGGCTACATGACTCATTGAGTGAGAGAGTTTTGCAAGTTAGAGAGATAGTTGGAGAGGGAGAGACAGAGAGACAGAAAGTGAGAAAGAGAGCGAGAGAGCGAGAGAGCGAGATAGCAAGGGGAAGAGCGAGAGAGAGCGCAAGAGAGAACGCGAGAGAGAGAGAGAGAGAGAATGAAAGTGGGAGAGAGAGAGAGAGGTGAGACTATGAATAGTTCAAATAGAAAAGACGACAAATTTAAAAGCATGGACATTTCTGGATTATGTTCTGTAGTTCAGCAGACAGAGGACAGGTGGGTGAACAAGCCTTGAAGGCACGATTTGGAGCCTTTTTACACAATTAATTCTTTGACAAATAATGCATGACTGTTTGAAATGGTTGTTGTTTGTAGTGCTCAGCAGTGTAGGGCATCATTTCTGGAGATGGCAGCTCTGGGAGAGGGATTTAAATTATAGGAACTGCTTTACGACGTTTATTTCCACTCCCTGCACTTTGATAAAGTAACACGGGATTTTACTCAGTTTCGTAGCAACATCAAAGTTTGGGTTGAGGTTGGGGTTCTGAGCTTAGGGTTCTTCTCATGCTGTGTCTCTCTCTTGGCCCTCATTTATGATCAAAGGATGCTTAGCAGAATGGAAACATTTTGCATTCCCTGCCACTGTCATCTTTCACCTTGATCATCAAAAGTATTCAAATGAAACAAAGGATAAAAGAATGGGAAGGAAAAGAGGAAGTGCAACAATGTATCTATAAATTACCTTTTACGCAGCCTTAAGAAATGCTGACATGATTCCCGATAAATGTTGTGTGTGGAATCACTATTATAATTCAAACAAAAATATTAAAGGTTGCATAAGGGTGCTATTCTTGTGAACTGACCATAAACTGAATTTTCTGTCTTTCAGAAATATCAGATTTCTATGCCTACTATATACCTTCTATAGCTTAGGGACAGTAGGTGGGTCATAGAAACATAGAAACATAGAAATTAGGTGCAGGAGTAGGCCATTCGGCCCTTCGAGCCTGCACCGCCATTCAATATGATCATGGCTGATCATCCAACTCAGTATCCCGTACCTGCCTTCTCTCCATACCCTCTGATCCCCTTAGCCACAAGGGCCACATCTAACTCCCTCTTAAATACAGCCAATGAACTGGCCTTGACTACCCTCTGCGGCAGAGAGTTCCAGAGACTCACCACTCTCTGTGTGAAAAAAGTTCTTCTCATCTCGGTTTTAAAGGATTTCCCCCTTATCCTTAAGCTGTGACCCCTTGTCCTGGACTTCCCCAACATCGGGAGCAATCTTCCTGCATCTAGCCTGTCCAATCCCTTAAGAATTTTGTAAGTTTCTGTAAGATCCCCTCTCAATTTCCTAAATTCTAGAGAGTATAAACCAAGTCTATCCAGTCTTTCTTCATAAGACAGTCCTGACATCCCAGGAATCAGTCTGGTGAACCGTCTCTGCACTCCCTCTATGGCAATAATGTCCTTCAGTAGAGTTGCTGTAGAGTTGCAGCCTTACAGCGCCAGAGAACCAGGTTCGATCCTGGCTACGGGTGCAGTCTGTATGGAGTTTGTACATTCTCCCCGTGACCTGTGTGGGTTTTCTCCAGGAGCTCCAGTTTCCTCCCACTCTCCAAAGACGTACAGGTTTGTAGATTAATTGGCTTGGTATAATTGTAAATTGTCCCTATTGTGTGTAGGATAGTGTTAGTGTGCGGGGATTGCTGGTTGGTATGGACTCGGTGGGCCGAAGGGCCTGTATCCATGGTGTATATCTAAATTACCCTAAAATCTATACAATTGTTATCTTTCTCATTTCAAATTTGTATTCACTTCCTATAATTTAATCTTCGCTCTAACATTACCCAATGATTAAACTAATAGAGCATATACCAGTTGTTCTGGTTTGACATGACAATTCTGATCGTAAGAAACCTTTATTTTTGTTACTGTAAGCTAAAAATATTAAAGGACATATGTTGCATTGTTTAAAAGAGGATTGTTACACAAGTGTCAATAGAAGAGATGACCAATTCCAATGGCCACCTGTAGTTAAAATAACAGTTGTGTTTTTAAGAAACAATGGTGTCTGATTACTAGAGAGGTAAGATGGAAACAGTTTTCCCCCTATGCTGTTTAAAGACAAGACAGCTTTTTTTCCTGCATGTCAAATTCCAAAGTAACTTCTGAGTGATCCTCTAGTTTCCAAATTAAATCACATTATAACCAATCTGTGCCGTGTAATGCAGATTGTGTTCCTAATACATCACTCATATTATATCCAATTTGTGATATGGAAACATGCGTTATAGCAAAACTGCCAGTACGATACGATACGACACGATAAAACTTTATTCATCATCGGAGGGAAATTGGTCTTCCAACAGTCACAACACACAACAGGTAAATGAAAAATTGAAATTAAAAATGAAAATAAGAAGAAAAAGACAAGCGACTGTTGACTGGCTGTCGTGGGCTCCTGTTGCCGTCGAGGCTCACCCTGCTGCTGAGGCTCCTGCTGCCACCGCCGAGGCTCCCATTGTCGACACTGCTGAGGCTCCTTCAGCCCAGACAGGCCTCACCGCCTGGCCTCACCGCAGTCCCCTGGGAGACCTGTGGGGCGAGTATGGCATGTTCCAGTCAGCGGCGTGGTTTTTTGCCAGGTGAATCATGCCCGTGTGGCTCCCCGGGACATTGTACTGTTCTGAAGAAGAGTCAAGACCCAAAACATCACCCATTCCTTCTCTCCAGAGATGCTGCCTGTCTTGCTGAGTTACTCCAGCATTTTGGGTCTATCGGCCTGTATTGAATCCTGTTTTAGTGAATACCATAAGACATGTGGTTATTATTATCACTATCATAAATGTATTCATAAAATTATGAGATAATTAGCTTAAAGTCAGATTTCCGTAAATCAGGTTTTCTGTAACTGGGGGATACCTGCGTGATTGGACCCAGCAAGTTCCAATGAGCAGATCATTTGTTTTATTGATTTCAGTTGAAGGGTAAACATAGACCAGAACTCCCTTGTTATCCTTCAGATCAATTCTTTGGGATGTTTTCCATCTACCTGTGAGGCAGGAACGGGGCTTGGTTCACCATCATGTTTTGAAGTCAGGATATCTGACTGTGCGGAACTCCCACAGTACTAGCAAGCTGATAGATGAATTAAAACCGTTATGAAATGTAGCTCAGGAATTTGAAGCTGCTAATAGCCCAGGAAAATGTACCCGGGAATTTGATGCTGCCAATTCTCCCCACTACGCACTTGCCAATGGAAACTATCACATGGGCTCATGATTTTATTCAGTGAAAATATTCACTAGGACCTGAGTCAGGGCAAAGCAGCAACGTTATTGTTGTCAGAGCTCTGCGTAAAGTCTGTTTACATTATCTGGGTGAGGAGCCAGTCAACCCATTAGCAACTCCCGAGACAATCAATCCCTTGGTGACTTCTTAGCCAATAACCCTTAGCAACTCCTTAGTAACTTGGTTACCTAGTTTTTCAGTCATTGTGGCTCAACCATATCTATACTTTGGCTATTGCAGGTGCTCAGCATCTGGCCTTGGGACTTAGCTATGGACAATTCTCCACTGAGGCATTTAGCCAGCAAAGCTAATGTTCGGTAAGCACGTTGCAGTGTCCACATAGTCAAGTATCACAACATCCTCTCTGGTTCCGAAATTTACTCCAACAGTCTTTCTGAAGTCAATGAGTAGTTCCTTGGTTTTGTTTGTGTGGAACGAGAGGTTGCTGTTGTGGCCCCAGTTGTTCTATCTCTCCAGAATGCTGACTCAACCAACCAACCTGGTGTTGCCAATGAATTGATAGATGGCATTGAATTTTGTTTCGCCACACAATGATGGGTGCAAGGAGAATAGAGCAGGTTGCCAGGCACACAGCCTTGAGGTGTATCTGTGTTGATGGTTAGTCAGGAGGAGATTGTGTTTAAGTTTAGAGATACAGCGTGGAAACAGGCACTTCAGCCCATCGAATCCATGCCTACCAGCGATTAACAGTATACTAGTTCTATCTGTGTAGGAAGGAACTGCAGATGCTGGTTTTAATCAAAGATAGACACAAAAAGCTGGAGTAACTCATCGGGTCTGGCAGCATCTCTGGGGAGAAGGAATGGATGACGTTTCAAGGTCGAGACCCTTCTTCAAATTGTCTGACCAACGGTCTTGACCTGAAATGTCCCCCATTCTTTCTCTCCAGAGATACTGCCTGTTCCACTGAGTTCCACTCCAGCTTTTTGCATCCATCACTAGCTCTATCTTATGCACTAGGAACAATTTACAGACGTCAATTAACCTACAAACCTGCACGCATTTGGGAAATGGGAGGACACCAGAGCACTTAGAGAAAACCTACATGGTCACAGGAAGAACATACAAACTTCATACAGACAGCACCCGTAGTTGGGATTGTATCTGGGTCTTTGTAAGGCAACAATTCTATCACTGTGATGTTTGAAGGGGATGATTGTGTTGAATTACAAGCATGGATTGATCAACAACAACCTGTGGCAAGTGCTCCTGTTATTCATATGGTCCATGGCAGAGGGGTAAGCCAGTGAGGTAGTATCTGTTGGTGACCTGTTGTGGCAATGGGCAAATTGAAATGAATCCAGGTAATTTCTATGGCAGGAGTTGATTTGCACCATAACCAATCTCTCAAAGTATCTAATTGCATAGAATCATCGAGCGATACAGTGTGGACACAGGCCCTTCAGCCCAACTTGCTCACACTGGCCAACTTGTCCCACTGGTCCTCGATTCCTCTATTCTGGGCAAGAGTTTCAGTGCATCTACCTGATCTGTTCCTCTCATGATTTTATGCACGTCTAAAAGATCTCCCCTCATCCTCCTGCGCTCCAAGGAATAGAGACCCAGCCTACTCAACCTCCCTCTATAGTTCAGACCCTCTAGTCCTGGCAACATCCTCATGAATCTTCTCTGAACCCTTTCAACCTTGACAATATCTTTCCTATAACATGGTGCCCAGAACTGTACACAATATTCTAAATGCAGTCTCATCAACGTCTTATACAAAGTCTGATGCAGATGTAACTGTTACTGGATGTTAATCATGGAGGCAGATCATGGGCTCTGTTTGTTCAATAGACACCCAAGAAGAATATGGCGACATTCTGTTCTTGGGCATCTATAATTCAACTAATGTTTGTGCACCAACCGGATCAGAACAAATCAGTCGCTAAAACGCACGAGAAGGAACAAAAAAAGCCTAGCAGGTCAATGATTGAAAGCCGAGGAAAAGCATACTGGCAGTGAGCTGAGTTCCTGTGGATTAGCTAACTTTGCTTTGATTCATACTCTTTCAGCAGGCTGTAACGAGGAGTCAGAGAAGCCCCTAGAGGGATTATTATGGCAGTGTTCTCTATTATTCATGCTAAGCTAGATGATCTAACATGTTTCTTACAAAAACCATTTCAGAGAAACAGCAAAAGCACAGTTCACAATACTTTGGTGGCAGCAATATTTTTTTTTCTGCTGTAAGCATAATTTAGAAGTTAAAACTGATGTGATGTGTGGATGGACTAACACAGACAGGTGTTATCGGACAACTACGCGACACTCCAGCTTGGTGTAAAAATTAGCCGAGAATGTTTTTGACTGAACTATTTTAATCAGACATGTGTAAGTTAAGTTTACAGGACCTTGGAGAATAAGATAAGCTTTTGTAACAAACAAAATTCTTTAATTTTAAATGATGAAATTATGCAGCAATTGAGAACCACTAGCTGATATATTGTAGCCAGAGGGTCCAAAATTAAATATATATATATATATATATATATACAGACTGACAAGCCTGTAATGAATCAGCGGGTGGATTTCTTTTTTCTCAGTGGACTGCATACACTAGGTTATTGCCATCAGTAAATCCACCTACATGCCATTTTGTGCGTTTTATACTGCAGGCAGTAAATGTCAGATTAAGGTTTGTAAATGTTCCATGGTACTGCGGTGGTGCATACTTGGTAATCACTGTCACTGTCAACTGAAAAGCAGGAAGCATGGTTGATTTTTGCTTTTAAATTAGCTTTGGCGTGCGTGCCTTCTCCATTCAATAAAGCCCCAATTCTAGAGAGAGGATCAGGGCTTCTTAATGGGGTTGTTCATCAATGCTGCCTTGCCAAAGTGAAAAATCCACTGACTGTTTCTAAATCTGATATCTTCCCTCTAATTACTCTGCTCGTCCCAAATATTGATAACACCTACAATCAGCAGTGAAAGAATATTGCTATAGAAATTACATCTGCTAATATAGACACAGAATGCTGGAGTAACTCAGATGGGCAGCATCTCTGGAGAGAAGGAATAGGTGACGTTTCTGAGTGAATGGATGACCTTCTTCAGACTCTGAAGAAGGGTCTCGACCCAGAACATCACCCATTCCTTCTCTTCAGAGATGCTGCCCGTCCCGCTGAGTTACTCCAGCATTTAGTGTCTATCTTCGGTTTAAACCAGCATCTGCAGTTCCTTCCTACACATGACATCTGCTAACATTTGTATGAATGCCATGGACAAAGTGTGAGTCAGATCGCATGGAGGGACTTCTCCGTGTGTGGTATTGTGATGGTGATTTCTAAAGGTAGTTGTCAGCTAAAGTTCAACCATTTAGGCAGTAATAACTTACTGGTGATGTGCAGGGAACAGTGGAACAAGATGTGTCTTATTCCCAGTGAGGCATTTAAACAAAACATGAAAGATCTTCGTAATAAGCTCGAAACTGCTGCTGCACACTGTTGAGAGCTTCATTTTACTTTTAAATGTTTCACGAGTATTAGAAACTACTCATTAGTCTATTGGATGTTGTGGGGTTAGTTGACTAAGAAATGAAAAAAAAAAAGTATTCACAATCCTCAACTTGGCGAAACTGCAAAAATAAAAAGTGTAGTTGCGATCTGTTATGTCACCTGGTAGGCTGCAGAAAGAATATTATATAGGAAAGAACTGCTGATGCTGGTTTAAACCAAAGGTAGACACAAAATGCTGGAGTGACTCAGCAAGACAGGCAACAGGAATGGGTGACGTTTCGGGTCGACATCATTCTTCAAACTCTAGTTGTAGAAACCTCATTTAAGATTGGGGTGAGAGGTGTAACCAGAGAGATTTAATGCAATGGCATCCAGCATTGAAGGAACTAAAATGCATGTTTAGTGGTATCAATTGGGAATGATTGTATAGGTGGTTAAGATTTGAAATGCACTGCCTGAGAGAGTGCTGGCACCTTATTCAATAGTGGCTTTCAGAAGGGAATTGAAAGGAAGAAAAAAATGCCCATTGCTGGAAGGACAGGCCACGTGTCTCAAATGCATGCTGATCCTTGCTTAATTTAAAGGACATATATTGTGACCTCTTCCTAAGTTGCTGCCTTTTTGTAACACAGTAACATGTATCATGCTCCACAATTGCTGATGTTAGATCATGTGATAGGAATAGAATTAGGCCATTTGGCCCATTAGGTCTACTCTGCCATTCAATCATGGCTGATTTATCTCTCCCTATTAACCCATTCTACTGCCTCTCCCCATAACCTCTGACACCCGTACTAATCAAGAATCTATCCATCTCTGCCTTAAATATATCCACTGACTTGGTCTCCACAGCCTTCTGTGGCAAAGAAATCCACAGATTCACCACCCTCTGACTAAAGAAATCCCCTCTAATCTCCTTCCTAAAAGAATGTCCTTTAATTCTGAGGCTATGACCTCAGAGAGTCCTGGACTCTCCCACTGGTGGAAACATCCTCTCCACATCCACTCTATCCAAGCCACAATTTCTTAATGTTACTTGCATTAAGAAAAAAAACACACTAGTGTTAGCAAAAAGAATATTAAGGCAGGTGTTTATTTAACCCAACTGTTGCAAAATGCAGTCGTTTAAGATATAATGAAGCTGTGGATTTCAGCCCTACCCCATATACTAATGTGAAATGCTGCCAGCATTGCTGCTCTCTGTCCACTGCACTGTGACAAAATGTGTGACCACTCCATCTCACATTGCCTTAGCAGTGTTTATCATAAACCTCACTGAGGCACGGTGAGAACATATTTTGTGCCCAGAAGCTCACCATAAATACAAGAGTGTTGTTGGTTGACACTCTCTGTTGACCTTCAACCTGCACGATCGTGATGACTTTATTGATTAGCAGGCAAAATGGTGTGTAATAAAATTAGGAACAGGTTGTAAGGCCGTAACGCCCCTGAGGCATGCTGCACCATTCAATTTCATGCTGGCTGACTGTTTTATTTCAGCTCTTTTCCCTCCCTTGCTTCTTGCCTCTTGTTGCCTTCATGCACCCAAAATCTATCTCAGTCTTTTTGCTTCAACATCCTGCCGGAATAGAGCAAATGTTATCACGATTCGAGGGCAGAAGACATGGGGAGTTCTTCGATGGGCTGGACTTGATTTTCACTGGGGCCTAAACGGCTGATGGGGGGGTGACCTGATAAATGTATTAAAAAGTATGGGAGGCAAAGGTAGTATAGATAGTCAAAATCTTCTTTCAGTGGCAGGGGTTTCAAAAACAAAAATATGATACGATACGGTACAAAAGAACTTGACATCCCAGGAGGTATATTGATCTGCCAACAGTCATAAAAACACAAAACACAAAACACAAAATACATGAACCATGAATTTAAAGTGACGAGTGGGAAGGATTGGTGATGTGCAAAGATTGGGGAGGGGGGATGGGAGTCAGCCTACCCCACGACAGAAGGGGGAGGGGTTGTAAAGTTTGATAGCCACAGGGAATAAGGATCTCCTGTGGCATTCTGTCCTGCATCTTGGTGAAATAGAGGTTCAAGGTGTGAGAGAGAGAGGAGTTAAAGTGGACCTGAAGGATAGACTTATTGCATAGAGAGTGGTTGATGTGTAGATAACATTGCCATGGAGGTGGCGGAACCAAAAACAATAACGATGTACGATATGCCATTTATTGTCACTATACATGTACAGTGAAACTGAAAGCTGCTCGTACTCAGTGCTTACATACAATTTAGCACACAAAACAAGAAACAGAAAAAGCAAAAAAAAGAGGGAATGGGGGGAGGGGGGGGGGGGGGGGGGGGGGGGGGGGGGGGGGGGGGGGGGGGGGGGGGGGATGGGGGATCTGTGTTGGATTTTTGTTGCGCTACATACATATATATCATGATCTGGATGAAAGTCTGTGGTGTTGGGCAGTGAAGTCAGTGCATGTGTGAATTAGAATTAATATTAGTTATAATTCTCGGAAAGTAACTATTTCTAAGTCTATTTGTCCTGGATTTGATGCACCTATAGCGCCTTCCCGAGGGCAGTACGTTGAACAGTCCAAACGCAGGATGGGAGCTGTCTTTGATGATCTTCTTTGCCCTGCTAAGGCAGCGGGAGGTGTAGATGTACATCAGGGAGGGGAGAGGGCAGCCAATGATCCTCTGCGCTGTCCTAGTTACCCTCTGAAGCCTCTCCCTGTCTGCCATGGTGCAGCTGCCATACCATGCTGTAATGCAGTATATAACTACATTTGGGTGGCATTTCACTAGAGACTTAGGACACAGAAGACACAGAAGGTTACAGTCCTATTGTGGGCATATAGGAGAGGTGTATAAAGCATGTACATGGTTTGGCCTGTTTCTGCACTGCATGACCCTATTGTAGATCGGCTATTGCATGCTAGCCAATCATAGTGCTTGTTAGTAGAAGCCCCGCCTTATACATGCTTTATAATATCAGAACTTGCCTACATCAGGCAGTAGAAGTAGCAGCTGGAAATGTAACGTACTGCAGTCCTGAGCTGTGAGTGCTTAATAAAATATGTTGTACCCTTACATGTGTTTGAGTCGTCATAGTTACATGGTGTCAGAAGTAGGATGTGGTTTGCATTGGGTTCAGTTAGCTCTGTAACGCAACACGAGTGTTCAGCTTGGGCCAAAGTAAGTTCAGTGTTACGGAGAAGCTCAGCTTTCAGTTTTCTATCCCTCTTCCCACCAACGATCTTATCTCTACCGAGCTGATCAGTTAACTCACCAAAGCGACAGCAAGCGGCCATGTGTTTCAAGCCGTTGATAAATTGTTCCACTGGTTCATCAGGCTGCTGCATGCGAGCATAAAACTTCGTCCTTTCAATGATATGATTAGACGGAGTCATCTACAGGTGCAACCATCAACATATCCTTCCAGTGAAAGAACCACGTCCTGCAACTCCAGATCCTGATGTATCACCTATTGCGTTCCCTCTTGCAGCTGTTCCAGTGACCTCACCACCAGCCGTTCCTCCTGCTGCGGGTTCCCCGTGTCAGTCGGCACTTGCCTCACCCGCAGCGCCTCCTACCAGCCCTGCCGGATCGTCAGTCGCTTCCTCTTTCCCTTCCCCAGTCAGTTTCCTCGCAAAAGGAGGTGAGGCGGTCTCCTACCGAACGAGGGCGGGACGGATTTCTAGGCCACCTGACAGACATGGCAACTTTGTGTAATCTTGCCAGCATAATCTTAATATTTCCAGATCATATGCATATTCCGTAGTTTCTTCATTTTCTATTAGAAGAGATGTAGATCGGCTATTGCATGCTAGCTAATCATAGTGTTTGTTAGTAGAAGCCCCGCCTTATACATGCTTTACAATATCGGCTCGCCTACATCAGGCAGTAGAAGTAGCAGCTGGAATTGTAACGTACTGCAGATCCTGAGCTGTGAGTGCTTAATAAAATATGTTGTATCCTTACATGCATTTGACTTGTTATAGTTACACCTATGACTGAGAAGTATGATGGGATGATTGGGGCACCGCCCCTCCTCATCTCAACTTTTTTTTAATGAAGATTGAGATTTTATGGTGGTCACGGTGGCGCAGGGGCAGAGTTGCTGCCTTACATCGAATGCAGCACCGGAGAACCGGGTTCGATCCTGACTACGGTTGCTGTCTGCACGGAGTTTGTACGTTCTCCCCGTGATCTGCGTGGGTTTCCTCCCAGATCTTTGGTTTCCTCCCACACTCCAAAGACGTACCGGTTTGTAGGTTAATTGGCTTGGTAAATGTAAAAAGTGTCCCTAGTGGGTGTAGGATAATGTTAATGCGCGGGGATCGCTGTTGCCGCAAACCCGGTGGGCCGAAGGGCGTGTTTTCGTTCCGTATCTCTAAAACTAAAACTAAAAATTAAGAAGTCTTGGGCATCAGAAAACTTGGAAAAATCAAGGGAATAATAAGTCAAGTCAAGTCAAGTCAGTCAAGAGAGTTTATTGTCATGTGTCCCAGATAAGACAATGACATTCTTGCTTGCTGCAGCACAACAGAATATTGTAGGCATAAATACAGATCAGATCAGTGTGTCCATATACCATAGAATATATATATACACACACATAAATAAACAGTGCGATAGGCTGTTATAGTTCAGAGTTTGTTTGAAGTTGTGTTTAAATAGTCGGATGGCTGTGGGGAACATCCTGAACCTGGATGTTGCAGATTTCAGGCTCCTGTACCTTCTACCTGATGGCAGCGGAGAGATGAGTGTGTGGCCAGGATGGTGTGGGTCCTTGATGATGCTGGCAGCCTTTTTGAAGTTGCGCCTGCGATAGATCCCCTCGATGGTAGGGAGGTCAGAGCTGATGATGGACTGGGCTTTGTTTACTACTTTTTGCAGCCTTTTCCGCTCCTGGAGGCTCAGGTTGCCGAACCAAGCCGCGATGCAACCGGTCAGCATGCTCTCTACTGTGCACCCGCATAAACTCAAGGGTAAAATAATTGGATATAATTGAAAGCAAATGGATCATGGACAGTAACTCTGTGCACTTCAGCTCCTTACCCTGCCCAGTTCCTTTCCCCACCTCCACCTTTTATATCCGGTTGTCTCCCACTCCTTCATTTTCCCCCTCCAACCCTTCCCTTCCTCTTCTATCCACCATTCCCGACTCTGGTTCAACATTTCGCTTCCAACCTTCCGCATCAGATTCCAACCGTTGCACCCTTTTACCTTTTGCTTTCCCATCCCAGGCATTGGTCACAATCTCCACCCATGTCGCCACCATCTGACCCATCTATCAATCAACCCCTCCACAAAAGGATCCATCTATAACAAGATAAACACTGGAGTAACTCAGCAGGTCAAACAGCATCTCTGGAGAAAAGGAATAGGTGGCGTTTCTGGTCGAGATCCTTCTTCCAACCTGTAACGTCACCCATTCCTTTTCTCCAGAGGTGGTGTCTGACCCACTGAATTATTCTAGATTTTTGCGTCTATCTTTAGTTTAAACCAGCATCTGCAGTTCCTTCCTATCCATCTATAACTTGCCAGCTTTTAATTATAGTCATACAGCATGTAAACAGGCCCTTTGGCGTAACTCGTCGATGCCACCAAGGTGCCCCATCTAAGATAGTTGCATTTGACTGTTTAGCCCATATTCAAAACCATTCCTATCTATGCATATTCCAAGCGTCTTCCAAAAAGCTGTTATAGTACCCACCTCAACTCCCTCCTGGAAGCTCCTTCCATATACAACCACTCTATGAGTGAGAAAGTTGTCCTTCAGGTTCCTATTAAATCTTTCTGCTCTCACCTCAAACCTATGTCCTCTGGTTCTCGATTCGCCTACTCTGGGTAAAAGACACACTGTGTTCACCTTATGTATTTCACTGTGCATTCACTCTATCTATTACTTGCTAGCCTTTGCTTCACACCTTTCCCCCATATCTTTCAACCAGTGTCCTCCCCTCTATTCCATCCGTCTGAAAAAGGCTCCTGAACTAAAATGTTGTTTCATAATTTCATCCACAGGTGCAATCTGATCCGTTGAGTTCCTCCAACAGTTTGTTTATTGCTCAGGATTGCTCATCATTCTGGCATCTGCAATCTCTTGTGTCTCCAATGCATGTAAATCTTTATTTAATTTAAAGAGCATTAATGTAGTGACAAGCTGTGCGACACTAAATCTGCAGAGTTCTTAGCTGTTATAATTCATTTAGTTTAGTTTAGTTCAGAGATACAGCATGGAAACAAGCTCTTTGGCCCACCAAGTCCACACCGACCAGCGATCCCCGCACATTAACACTATCCTACACACACTAGGGACAATTTTACTTTTATACCAAGCATATTAACCTACAAACTTGTACGTCTTTGGAGAGTGGGAGGAAACCGAAGATCTTGGAGAAAATCCATGCAGTCATGGGGAGACTCCATGGTTATGGTTCATGGCCCCGACCACGGTTGAACAAGGAGGAGGACTGACTGAACCACAGCGAAGAATGCTGTGGTGGATGTTTGTGTTAAATCTTATTGTGTATTGTGTGTTCTTTTTTAATTGTACCGCTGCTGGCAAATTCATTTCACTGCACCTTCGGGTGTATGTGATGAATAAAATTGACTATTGACTATTGAGAATGTTCAAACCCAACATAGTCGGGATCGAACCCGTGTCTCCGGCGCTGTAAGCATTCTACCACTGCGCCACCGTGCCACCACAATAACCTATTGTGCATGTTCTTCCTGTTGGGCATTCCCTTGGGATTAAGGCCGCTGAGGCTAGCATAGGATCTGCAGAACCAGCCACTCACTTGTGGCCAGCATGGAGGAGTCAACCTGACAAGCGATGGGCTGAAGCTCAACAAATCCCAACAATCCAAACCACGATGCACGACTGTGGACTGCAACCTCGGATGGTGTTAACTGAGGGAGCAGCAGACTGAACTTGGCATCCGAGGAGGCTTGGGAGGGGTCGCTGTGAAATCGTAGCATGGAACAGCCTTGCTCTGGGACCAGGGAACAAGTAACTCGACCAGCTAATTATATATTGTTGGAGGCAGGGAAATTTCCCCATAATAATAATAATAATAATGTTTATTTATATAGCACTTTTCAACAAAACCAGTATTTGAACCAAAGTGCTTTACAGAGATTGATTAAATTAATTGAACAGATCAAATGTCAATAAATCCATACAAAACAAAAAAGAGAAAAAGAAAAAAAGACACAAAACAGTACACTATAGAAATCAACATGAAACGTCCCCCCACAGCAGAATTCACTGTGAGGGAAGGCACTAAAAATATCCAGTTCTCCCCCTCATAGTCCACCCGAGGTCGGGGTCTATATAATGGTCAAGATTGATCTGAAGTGTTCTCTGTGCTGACTATAACCTCCTAGTAAACATCTGCTTAAGAAGAAAGGAATTGCAGATGCTGGTTTAAACTAAAGATGGACACAAAAAGCTGGAGTAACTCAACGGGACAGGCAGCATCTCAGGAGAGAAGGACTGGCTGACGTTTCGGGTCGAGAGCCTTCTTCAGACTGAGAGCCAGGGGAAAGGGAAATGAGAGATATAGACGATGATATAGAGATAGTTTTTTTACAGTGCGGAAACAGGCCTTTCGACCCATTGGGTCCACGCCGACCAGCGATCCCTGTCCTACACTATCCTACACATACTAGGGCCAATTTTTACACTCACCAAGCCAATTAGCCTGTATGTTTTTGGAGTGTGGGAGGAAACCGATGATCTCAGAGAAAACCCACGTAGGTCACGGGAAGACCGTACAAACTCCGTACAGACAGCATCCATCGTCGGGATCGAACCCAGGTCTCCGGCGCTGCATTCGCTGTAAGGCAGCAACTCTACCTCTGCGCCACCGTGCCACAGAACAGGATACAGAACAAACGAATGAAAGATATGCTAAAAAGTAACGATGATAAAGGATACAGGCCATTGTAAGCTGTGGGCTAGGTGATAACGAGTTACAGACAATGGAACTCACCAGGTCGACAGTGAAACTGGGACCACGACTAGGGTGGGGGTGGGACGGAGAGAGAGGGAAAGCAAAGGGTTAACAGAACAGTTTGATTCTGTAACAGCACAGGAGGGCAATCGGTCCTTCAAGTCCACGCCAGCTCTCACTTGTTCCATTCCCCCTCTGCTTATTCCCTGTATCTCTGTAGCTTCATCACTCTCAAATGTGCCCTTCACATCCACTTTGATTCCTTTAGCCGCCAACCCAATGACAAGATAGTTTGCAGTAGCCATTTATCCTGGCTTGCTCATGTTTGTGATGGGGGAAAATCTGGAGCATCTGGTAGAACCCCCCCCCCCTCCCACAATGGCAGGGAGACCACAAGGTCTGAAGTTGTGAGGCACATGCATTGCCTGCCCAGAAGATGCAGCGAGGATTCATCAGAATTAAAGCAGGTTTAGTTTTAATTTAGTTTAGTTTACATATACAGTGCGGAAACAGGCCCTTCGGCCCACCGACTCCGTGCCGACCGGTGATCCCTTGCACACTAACATTATCCTACACACTAGGGACAATTTACAATTATACCAACCCAATAACTTACAAACCTATACGTCTTTCGAGTGTGGGAGGAAACCAGAGCACCCGGAGAAAACCCACGCGTGTCCCGGGGAGAACGTACAAACTCCATAAAGACAACACCCGTGGTTAGAATCTAACCTGGGTGTCTGGTGCTGTAAGGCAACAACCCTGCCACTGCACCACCTTAAGGGGCTGTCAAACTTGGACGACCTAATTGACGAGTTTAGAAGAGTTTAAGAAAGTTTGAAAAAATGTCATGTTGAAGACCTCCTTCGACTATATTGAAGACCAGCTACAACTAGCTTCGGGAAAATTGGACACTGAATAGTGGACAGTGAAGACGACCTCCTTCGATCTCCTTCGACCTCCCTTCGACTATGTTGAAGACTATCTACGACTGCCTTTGATTACCTTTGATTACCGTCGACTACCCTCGATTACTAACGACTAATATGCCGACCTACTACGACCTACTTTGACTAAACCTACGAGTAAAAAAAGTATCGATTTTTTCCATGGCGACCTTTTTTTACTCGCAGGCATTTTTTAACATATTGAAAAATACGCCGCGACCTAGCTGAGGCCTCGAGTACGCGGGGACTACTCTCGAGCGTGAAGGAGAGTTCCAAAGACCTCCTACGACCTGGTGTCGAACGTGCTGCGAGTATGAGACGTGGGCAAACTCGCCAGAACTCGCGGATTAGTTCGCCACAGTGGGACAGCCACTTTATCTTAAGATCATAAAGATGGGCACATTTGATGCAAACAAGAGCAGAAATCTGGAACTCACTCCCCCAAAATAAACCGGAGCTGTTATCTTTTCAATCGTGATACTTATGAGGAGTTCATGCTGAGGCAATTGAAATTGAAAGGATCTGATGATAGCTGGATATACTTGGCGACAGTGAAGGGCCTGTCCCACTTGGCTGTCTTTCGCGCGCCATTTACGTGACTTGCTAGCGTGTGGGTAGCATGTGGGTAGCATGTGGGTAGCGCATGGGTAGTGCGGAGATGGGCGCATGAAGTGGTGCGGAGGAGTGTGGACTTCGTCCTGCACTGAATCTTTGTGCGCCACCGGCCTGTCGCGTAACTGACGGCCAAAGTGGGACAGGCCCAAGACCCTGGCGGGACGCAACGTCTCACCTCCAACAGCAACAGAGGCGGGCAAACGATCGTCGAACTGAGCCTGGGGCTCACGGCCGTTGCGGATCTGGATCCGCCCCCACTCCTCCTCCCAGAGCAGGGCCTAGACGCTTGTAGATAGACACAAAATGCTGGAGTAACTCAGCGGGACCAGCAGCATCTCTGGAGAGAAGGAATGGGTGACGTTTCGGGTCCAGACCTTTATTTCAGACTGAAGAAGGGTCTCGACCCGAAACATCATCTATTCCTTCTCTCCAGAGATGCTGGCGGTCGCGCTGAGTTACTCCAGCATTTTGTGTCTATCTTCAAATGACGGCACGCGCTCCAGACGGCTGAGCGGGCTCATGATGACGTGTGTGACTCTTGTGGAACCGTCACTACCGGCCTGTCGCGTAAATGACGGCCCAAGTGGGACAGGTCCTTGAGTAGTCTATCTGGTCTTTTGTGTTTCGTTGTAGTTACTGTGGGGTATGGAAAATACAGTGCTGTTGCAGGAGGGGGCACTGTTACAGTGTTGCAAGATTGTCGGAACCGAGGTGAGGGAGCTTTGTTTTGCATTTAAACTGCACTGTTCCGACGCTCGGAGTATTGTGCCAATTTGTAAAGTAATCCATTTGTTTGCATTAGAATTTCTCATTTTGATTCGTCATTTAATATAAAAAATAATGCGAATAAATTGGATTGTGATACAAAATTAATTACAAAGCTATATTGGACTATATCTGAGTAAATGAATCACTTTTATAGTAATTTTGATCACAATCCTTTCAGATAACCATTATGAGGGGGAGGGCACAGATTATATATTTTACTGGGTTTTTATTGACGATCTGAAATGACTGCACACTAGAAGTTGTATTAAGAGCAAACAGAAAATAAAACCACAAGAATCCACATCTGATCTATTAAGGGACAGTTCGTTTCCCCTCGTAGTTTTGTGGTCTCTTTGCACTCATGCATTTACTTTAAACTATCATCTATCATTCCCAATACAACTGATGAGAATCACACAATTTCTAACAGTACATTGCTATGACTCTGACCTAAACATTCAACTGTTCCTGTCAAATGTTGACAATGAAACTATTGTGCTTGGAACAATTATTGTTTCACCTGATATAGCCTTGTGAAGAATCTCCAATGCACACACAGGCCATTTGGCCCAGTTGCTGTATGCTAGCATTTACACTGCACACAAGTCACCTTCTACACTCTTCATCAAATCTCATGTTTATCCTTGTAATCGTCGACTTCAAATGAAAATTAATATTTTCTTCAGCCATTTATTGATTGGATTTTGCTGAACAGCCCATAGCTGAGATAGACTGGGTACAGCATTACATCTTTAGAGTCACCGTGTAGTATTTATTTAATTGCTGTCTGCCATGGAGCAAAAGGCATTTTGCGGTCATTTGTTAGGAAGCTCAAAGTACAGTAGAGTCAAAGAGTCTGACAAGTCCTTTGGCCATCTGGGTCTCTACTGACCAAGTCAAGTCAAGTCAAGTCAAGTCAAGTTTATTTGTCACATACACATACGAGATGTGCAGTGAAATGAAAGTGGCAATGCTCGCGGAACAACAAAACAACCAAACAAATTATAAACACAATCATAACACACATATTATTTTACATAATAAATAATAGAAGGAAAAACATTCTGTACAGTTAGTCCCTGGTGAGAAAGGCGTTTACAGTCCGAATTGCTTCTGGGAAGAAACTCCTTCTCAACCTCTCCGTTCTCACTGCATGGCAACGGAGGCGTTTGCCTGACCGTAGCGGCTGGAACAGTCCGTTGCAGGGGTGGAAGAGGTCTCTCATGGCACACACAGCAGAGAGTGACTTCCCTTATGGGATCTTGGGCACCCATTCATACAGTTCTGTAACTGGCGGTTCACTGCTAAGTTTGGAAAGAGGACCCATGGTGAGATCAATACACATCGAAGACACCAATGAACTAGTCTCTCTATAGTTTGCTGCCCTTGTATGGAGGACAACACCTGGAGCAGAACTAGTGTTGGCAACTTTCTCTGTTCTAAATAAGGGACAAAAGGTCAAAATAGGGGAAAATTTTCCGTCAATTTGTTGACCGACTCGGCCGTGGCTGGGTGAATGATGAGTTTTTGGGGGGCAAGCTGAGGAGGTATGACTCATGTGACGTCACGCGCAAAGTGCGGCACCCCATCCAACTCATGAACCGATGATCGGCCATGAGAAGGAGGGGTGGTGGTGTCGGCGGTGAGCGAAGGTCCGAAGATCGGACAGCTGGCTGGGCTGCCGACCAACGGGGCCACGGGCGAGGCACTGCTGCTGCACTCCATGGGCTGCACTACGTCGGGACGGGTGAGGCGGAACTGGATGCAGCCCTCCGATCCGACAATCCTCTCGACCTGAGTAGTAGTAGTCTAATACAGGACAAGGGTGGTCCCGTATGGGAAAAAACCAATTTAGCCCAATATTCGGGATGTCCCGGCTAATACGGGACAGTTGGAAACCCTAAACAGAACAGAAGTCAATGTTAACGGACCCGCACCCATTCGGGCTCCTTCACCTCGCAGGTGACACTCCCACTACTTAGGTACTATCGCAGCGCGGTGAGGCTCGTCGGTCGGTGGGACCCGCCCGAAGGCTCGTCGGTCGGCAGGATCGTAAAGGAGCTGGGGACATCGGACACAAGGAGCAAGGACAGTAAACCAGGACAATGCCTCCAGCACCTTCAAGGTTGGTTGCAGGAGGCGCCCTGGGACACAAAGATGGCCGGGCGAGGACAGGAGAGGGATGTTGGTTCGTGGGAACTGCTCCTGTACTATGAGCACACGGGCCGACTGGACATTGGAGTTTGAATAATGGCGCCAAAACATGGCAGCGCCTGCATGTGTAATATATGTAGGCAAAATGAATTTTACTGTCTGTTGCACCTGATAAATAAAGCACTAATGAATCACTGAACCATTGAGGACTTTGCCAGTCAGCTGTTGTCACGTACGATGCATCCTTGTTTATAGCAAGGAGAACGCATCCTAAGGTTCGAGGTCTACAGAGCAGCCTAACACATAGGAAACCTGAACGGAAACGTCTGGAGAATTTGTGCCCCACCCAAGGTTTCCGTGCGGTTCCCGGAGGTTCCCGGAGGTTCCCAGAGGTTTTTGTCAGTCTCCCTACCTGCTTCCACTACCTGCAACCTCCGGCAACCAGCTGCAACCTCCGGGAACCGCACGGAAACCTTGGGTGGGGCGCAAAGTCTCCAGAGGTTTCTGTTCAGGCATCCTAAGTGGGACAGGGGCATAACTCTGTGTGACATAGAAACATAGAAAATAGGTGCAGGCAGGAGGCCATTCAGCCCTTCAAGCCAGCACCGCCATTCATTGTGATCATGGCTGATCATGGCTGGCATTATTGTGGAATATAGAAATTACTGGTCACACCCAGCTACCTTTTGAATAGCATTTAATACTTTGAAGAGAGTGACTTGTCTCTGGAATCTAGTACTAAATGTATAAGAGAAGGTTTTGGCAGGTGAATTATGTTCACCCCTCATTCAGTGGTACGGATTGTAGTAAAGAAAGCAAACTCAATGTTGGCATTTATTTCAAGGTGGTTTGTGTACAAAAACAGGGATGTTTAAAAAAAATAAATAAATAAAATAAAATAAATTGGATAGTTATATGGATGGGAAGGGAATGGAGGGTTATGGTCTGAGCGCAGGTATATGGGACTAGGGGAGATTATGTGTTCGGCACGGACTAGAAGGGTCGAGATGGCCTGTTTCCATGCTGTAATTGTTATATGGTTATATGGTTATATGGTAATGTTAAGGCTCTATAACATCCCTGGACTGCTGGTAAGTAGATCTTAATTCCCATTCGATTCACCTCTTTAGGTCAACAGACTTAATATCTCTTGTGGCTTGTGTAAAATGTTGTTTGTTCACATTGCTATGAAATCCTGCGATGCTCGGCCACAGTAAAATTGTTGCATTGATGCTGGTGTGTGCCTAAACTTCCTCTGGATAATGAGGGCTCCAGGTGCAGAAGGTACCATGGTTGGGATGGTTGGGAGAATCTTTAAGCCGTGCTGTGGGAGCACATAGAACCATAGATAATAGGTGCAGGAGTAGGACATTCGTCCCTTCAAGCCAGCACCGCCATTCAATATGATCATGGCTGATCAGTACCCCATTCCCCTTGATTCCGTTAGCCCTAAGGATTATATCTAACTCTCTCTTGAAAACATCCAGTGAATTGGCCTCCGCTGCCTTCTGTGGCAGAGAATTCCACAGATTCACAACTCACAAAAAAGGTTTTTCCTCATCTCAATCCTAAATGGCCGACCCCTTATTCTTAAACTGTGACCCCTGGTTCTGGACTCCCCCAACATGGGGAACATGTTTCCTGCATCTAGCCTGTCCAATCCCTTAAGAATGTTATACGTTTCTATAAGATCCATAGAAACATATAAAAGCACATTGAAGACTTGAGTATACAGTGGAAGGAGTGCACCACCTCACCTGCTTTCATCCTCATCCCCATCGATGCTTTCCCATTCTAGCCTCATCATTCCCCTTACAGCCCATGAAACCAGAGTGGAAGCAAGTCATCCTCAAGAAATGCCAAAGGAAAAGAAGAAAATCAGACATTTTACACTGTATGTTCAGTTCAATAATTCCTTCATTGGGGTCTGGATATCAGCTTGGCTCTCTGATCCGTATGGTAAACATGCTGTGAAAAGCCTTCACTGTGTAAATTGAAATGGCTGATGCTGATGTGTAGTTAAATAAATATAGTCTACAGGATTCTCAGGGGATGGGGCATGTTTACATTTAGGAAAGCCTCATTTATGTAATCTGAAGTCAACAAATATTGTCTTTTCATTTATTACTGAAGATTGTGTTTGTTGGATGAATTCAAGGGAGGAGCTAGGAAGAAGGTGAGATATAGCAAGTGATGAGCAATGGGGGGGAGGATGTTAGCTAATGTTAGAAACAAACTTAATATTCACATTCAGAATAAGGTTGTCCATTGGGGTTTTAAGTGAGTTGTTTGAAACGCTTGCTCCCTTTCCAACATCACTGAGTACTTTATGTGCAGGAAGGAACTGCAGATGCTGGCTTAAACTGAAGATAGGCACAAAATGCTGTAATAACTCAGCCGGACAGGCAGCATCTCTGGAGAAAAGGAATGGGTGAACCTCTCCAGAGATGCTGCCTGTCCCGCTGAGTTACTCCAGCATTTTGTGTATGGCTTCTGAGTAATTTATATCACTCTGAATTACCTCACTCACTTCCCATTCTAATGTGTGCTCTTCCTTACAGGCAAGGGTAGTGAATCTGTGGAATTCTTTGCCATGGAAGGCTTGCGGAGGTCAAGTCAGTGGATATTTTTAAGGCAGGGATAGATAGATTCTTGATTAGTACAGGTGTCAGAGGTTATGGGGAGATGGCAGGAGAATGGGGTTAGGAGGGAGAGATGGATCAGCCATAATTGAATGGTGGAGTAGACTTGATGGGCCGAATGGCCTAATTCTCCTCCTATCACATATGAACATGATCTCAAGACAACACCTGGTGGGGATTCAGGATGAACAATGGAACCGTTATGGGATTTCGCCAAGATCTGTTTTGTATTTACATGCTTACTCTTTAGTTAACAGTAATATAGTTGTTGGCATGAAGTTTACTATATTGCCATTCTCCATCTGGCCAAGGCATTCATGAACAGCAGCACACGATACCAACCAACCTCAATGAAGACATTGGACTTTTCTCTGGGACTCTAATAGCCCTGTCCCATGGTACGAGTTCATTCCAAGAGCTCTCCCGAGTTTAAAAAAATCAAACTCGTGGTAAGCACGGAGAATGAACGTAGCGGGTACGTCGGAGCTCGGGGACATCTCTTAGCGGCTCGTAACGCTAACGGCAGGTACTCGGGAAGACTCGCTAATGGCAGGTAAGCACGGGAAGACTCGTGAAGATTTTTCAACATGATGAAAAATGTGCAGGAGAGCCCCGAGTACCGACGAGTGGCCATTACCGTAAATCTCCGAGTTTGAATCAGGGCAAACTCGGGAGAACTCGTGGAATGAACTCGTACCGTGGGACAGGGGTTTTACTCTACAATGCTGAGAAACTGTATCTGTACACAGATACTTATCTCATCACACTACCTTTTGTACATGTTTGGCCTGATTGTATTCATGCCTGGTATTGTATGATTTGATTTGATAGCAAGCAGCCAAAAGCATTCACTGCACCTCACATGGCAATATTAATAAGCCTAAATCTAAACCTAACTATTGTGGGTATTTTCAACCTCTCACTTCTGAGGTCTGAGGTTCCCACCTGCTTTAAAAGGGCATCAATTATACCAGTGGCCAAGAAGAACAAGGTAACGTGCCTCAATGACTATCGAACAGGGGCACTAACATCGGTGGTGATGAAGTGCTTTGAGAGGTTGATCATGGCGCAAATCAACTCCTACCTCGACAAAAACCTGGACCCACTGCAGTTCGCTGATGACACCACTGTTGTGGGACATATCACTGATGGGGATGAGTCAGAGTATAGAAGAGAGATCGACCACCTGACCAAATGGTGCCAGCGCAATAACCTGGCCCTCAACACCAGCAAAACCAAGGAACTGATTGTGGACTTTGGAAGGGGTAGGATGGGGACCCACAGTCCCATTTATATCAACGGGTCGATGGTGGAAAGGGTCAAGAGCTTCAAATTCCTGGGCGTGCACATCTCTGAAGATCTCTCCTGGTCCGAGAACACTGGTGCAATTATAAAGAAAGCACAACATCGCCTCTACTTCCTGAGAAGATTACGGAGAGTCGGTTTGTCAAGGAGGACTCTCTCTAACTTTTACAGGTGCACAGTAGAGAGCATGCTGACCGGTTGCATCATGGCTTGGTTCAGCAATTCGAGCGCCCTAGAGTGGAAAAGACTACAAAAAGTAGTAAACACTGCCCAGCCCATCATTGGCTCTGACTTCCCTACCATCAAGGGGATCTATCGCAGTCGCTGCCTCAAAAAGGCTGGCAGCATCATCGAGGACCCACACCATCCTGTCCATACACTCATCTTCCCGCTACCTTCAGGTAGAAGGTACAGAATCCTGAAGACTGCAACGTCCAGGTTCAGAAATAGTTACTTCCCCACAGCCATCAGGCTATTAAACTCAACTCAAACAAAACTCTGAACATTAATAGACCATTATCTGTTTATTTGCACTTTATCTGTTTATTTATTCATGTGTGTATATATTTATATAATGGTATATGGACACACTGATCTGTTCTGTATTCATGCCTACTATATTCTGTTGTGCTAAAGCAAAGCAATAATTTCATTGTACTGTCTGGGACACATGACAATGAACTCTCTTGAATCTGAATCTGAAACCAAATAAGCATGTACATTGGAATGGAGCACAGAGACATTCTGCAGCCAATTGTCTGAAGTGGTGAAGATGGGCTCTAAGACGTTGGTAAGACCATATTTGGAGACTGTGCGCAGTTCTGCTCATTGGGTGAAAGTAAAAGGCACTGCAAATGGTTGTTTAGGGGTTTTGGGGGTTTGGGGTTGAAGTAAAAGGCACTGCAAATGGTTGTTTGGGGATTTTGGGTTGAAGTAAAAGGCATTGCAAATGGTTGTTTGGTCAAACTTTCCAACTTCCTGTTTGCACTGTATATTGATTTTAGATAAAAGTCTACCACTGACAGATGGATTTGAATTTGGTGCCCTTGCACCCTGCTTGAAATGGAATTTCAAGGAATAGACATGAGTCAACTGCCAGCCCTCCAGCCGTGAGTGAGCTGCCAGCACATCAGGCTTGAGCGACTGAGTGGCCACCCCAAAAATCCCTACACCCCTATAGACATTCTTCTGCTTCCCCTGATCAGCTCTGTGCAGCCGTCTCCGCTAAGGCGGCGCTCTTCGGTCATTGTCTACATGCAGGAAGAAAGAGCATGGCTAGGTGATCTGATTTCCCAATGTGAGTGCGAAGGATGGAGTGATGGCATCTTTAATGGTGGAGTAGAAGTGGTCAAAGGTTGGTACTGGCTTCCTCCCACATCGTTTGGTACTGCAAGTTGTGCTTGTGTCTGTTTGGAAGTAATTTCTTCAAGATAGACTTGTTGAAGTCCCCAGCTATGATAGGAAAAAGTTGGGGCAAGCTGTCTGGTGTTTGTTGACCAAGGTATGCAGCTCCCCCAGTGCTAGGTGATAATCTGCCTGGGGTGGTATGTGGACGGTAGTCAGGTTGATGGGGGTGAATTCCCACGGGAGGTAGATGGGGCGGCACTGCACCGGCAGGTGTTCCAGGTGTGGAGAGCAGGAGTTGGACTGGAATTGCTACATCTGAGCACCTCAAAGAGTTTACCATGAGGGAGATGCCACTGCCTCTCCCTTTCCCCGATGCCTTTGTTCCATCCACGTGATATGTGGAGAAACCTTTGATCTGAAGGGCTGAGTCTGAGGGAGTTTAGGGTGAGCCATGTCTCTGTGAAACAGAGCACACAGCATTCCCTCACCTCTGTTTAATAAAGCAGCCTTGCCCTTAAGTCTTAAATGTTATTTTATTTTATCTTATTTTATTTTATTTTATTTTATTTTATTTTATTTTATTTTATTTTATTTTATTTTATTTTATTTTATTTTATTTTAGTTTAGAGATACAGTGCGGAAACATGCTTTCGGCCCACAGTGCGAACCAGCATATTATCCCCACATATTAATGTTATCCTACATCCACTAGGGACAATTTTTACATTTACCAAGCCAATTTACCTACAAACCTGTACATCCTTGGATTGTGGGAGGAAACCGAAAATTTCGGAGAAAACCCGTTTGGTCAAGGGGAGAACGTAAAACTCCATACAGACGCAGTCGGGGGATCGAACCGGGGTTTGCGGTGCTGCATGTATTGTGGTGAGGTGAGGCAGTAGCTCTACCAACTGCATCACTGTGTCGACAAGGAGGAATAGGCAGTCAGCTTCAAGATAAACAGCTCTGCTGTTGGTTTTAAGCTAATCACAGCAGATCAAGTCCTGCCGTGTAACTGTCAAGTTCGAAGAGGCAGTGCAAAATCCCATTAAAAGATGCTAATATACTCCGACCACTACAAAAAGTAAAAAGCAGCTTTAAAATGATGGAGACTAAAGAGACTATTCAATGAAAGTGGATGCATAGATTATGAGCTGCAAATAGCTTGTGCCCAGTTAATTGCAGCATGCTAATGTCACACTACTTGTCCCTTGTAATCATTCAGTTTAGTTTGGTCTAGAGATACAGCACAGAAACAGCCTTTCGGCCCACCGAGTCCATACCGACCAGCGATCCCCGCACATTAACACGCTCCTACACTGACCTAGGGTCAGGTCGGGGAGAGTTCCCCCCGCCACGGGTAATCCCGTGCTATCTGCTCCATGGTCAGATAGTCGGCGACTAAATCATCTCCCCCACTTGGTTTGCCAGGTGAGGAGGGGGCTGTGGACCCCCAGCAGGATCAAAAACAAGACCTGTCAAAGGGCGGATGAGCTCTTAGCGAGCCAGCGGCCATCCACACTTCAGTAGAAGTTGCGATCACTGTCGTACATAGCAGGCACAGGCAGGCGGGATATGTTGGGGAAGCATGGTAGCTCAGAGGTAGAGTTAGTGCCTTATGGCGCCAGAGACTCGAGTTCAATCATAACCACGGGTGCTGTCTGTTCGGAGTAAGTACGATCTCCCCGTGAGTGCAATAGTTTTATCTGGGGGCTCCGGTTTCCTCCTACATTGCAAAGACGATTATGTGATAGGCGGCGCGACTCTCGTCAGCAGCGGCCTCTGCAGCCCGTCTGCGTTTTTATTATTTTTTGTCTATGTTTCTATGTAGTTTTTGTTATTTTTTGTTGGGGGTGTGTGTGTGGGGGGGGTGGGAGGGAGGGGATAACTTTTAAATCTCTCCCTGCACGGGAGACCCGACCTTTTCTTTGTCGGGTCTCCGTTGTCGTTGGGGCTGCAACGAGGAGCGGCCTCCAACAGGAGAAGACCGGGGACTCTGGTGCCGACGACTCACCTCACCGTCGCGGAGCTGGCCGAGTCCGGAGCGGGTGGAGCGGTGGTGGAGCGCTGCTGCTGCTGCGGCCCGACCTCCGGAGATTCAGAGGCTGCAACTGCGGGTCTGGCGGACGGCGGCTCCGGGAGCCCGCGGGTCCCTGGAGGGAGACCGCTTTTCAGGGCTCTCGCAACGGCGACTTCTCCCGCCCGAGTTGCGGGGTTGAAGAGCTCCTGGAGCGGGGCCTGACATCACCGCCCCGCGCGGCTTGGAATGGCCGCGGGACTCTGCGAGCGCACGCCGGGGGCTCTAACACCAAGACCCGGTGTGCGACCTTGCACCACCCAGCGTGGCTTTAATGGCCGCGGGACAATCGCCATCGCCAGCCGGGGGCTTTGACTTTGACTCTGACATGGGGGGGGAAGAATGCAGTGGAGAGATAAGTTTTTTTGGCCTTCCATCACAGCGATGTGATGGATGTTTATGTAAATTATGTTGTGTCTTGGGTCTATTTGTTTGTAATGTATGGCTGCAGAAACGTCATTTCGTTTGGACCTCAAGGGGTCCAAATGATAAATAAATTGAATCTTGAATCTTGAATCTTGAAGGTTGCCAGGTTAATTGACTTAAGTGATAAAAATTGTAAATTGGCACTACTGTATAGGATAGTACCAGTGCATGGGGATCACTGGTTGGCACGCACGGTGGGCTGAAGGGCCTGATTCCGTGCTGTATTTCTAAACTAAACCAAACTAAATGGGTCCATGGAGCATTGTAGTTGGCATGGGCAAGGTGGGCTAAAGGGCCTGTTTCTGTGCAGGATGATTATGAATCTATGACTCTGCAGTGAAGGACAATTAGGTTATCTTCAGATATTTAACTTACTAGCTGCATCTCTGGCCTCAGATACTGGGCGTTTCACACACCTTGTCCCTTGCTACCATTATGGTCCCTGCTACCATCACCAGCAGTCGGGACTCATTCTCCACGTGTAGCAACCCTGTGAGGCACACTCATATCCCTCAGCCCGTGCACACCTTGTCAGCTGATCAACTAGAACTGCCACATCTGCGAAACATAACAAACAGCATAGAACCATAGAAACATAGAAAGTAGGTGCAGGAGGAGGCCATTCGGCCCTTCGAGCCAGCACCGCCATTCATTGTGATCACGGCTGATCGTCCCCAATCAATAACCCGTGCTTGCCTTCTCCCCATATCCCTTGACTCCACTAGCCCCTAGAGCTCTATCTAACTCTCTCTTAAATCCATCCAGTGACTTGGCCTCCACTGCCCTCTGTGGCAGGGAATTCCATAAATTCACAACTCTCTGGGTGAAAAAAGTGTTTTCTCACAGTCTTAAGTGACCTCCCCTTTATTCTAAGACTGTGGCCCCTGGTTGTGGACTCGCCCAACATTGGGAACATTTTTCCTGCATCTAGCTTGTCCAGTCCTTTTATAATTTTATATGTTTCTAAAGATCTGCCTTCATCCTTCTAAACTCCAGTGAATACAAGCCTAGTCTTATCAATATTTCCTCATATGACAGTCAACTAAACACTTCTCTCTCCCTTGTAAGGAGAGACGGTGAGCAACTGAAGGCAGAAGAGGATAGATGTGCCTGAATAATCTAAATTGCAAGAAGGAGGCACTGCAGCTCATAACTGGAACATCCTACCCTGAGGTTGTGGTGGGGATGATCCTATTGAAGGTGGGAACGCCATGGTGCAACAGCGGTAACCTTGCTGTCTTTCAGCGCCATTGATCGATCCTGACCACGGGTACTGTCTGTACGGAGTTTGTACGTTTTTTCCATCACTGCATGGGGTTTTCCTGGGAATTCCGTTTTCCTCCCACTCTCCAAAGATGTACAGGTTTGTAGGTTAATTGGCTTTGGTAAAGATTGTAAATTGTTCCTAGCGTGTAGGATAGTGTTAGTGTACAGTGATCTGTGGTCGGCACGGACACAGTGCCCTGTTTCTAAACTAAAAGTAAAACTAAAGGTGATGGCATTCTCATCCGAAAACCTTCATGCAAATCTCACATCTGATTGCTTCCCCATCATAAAAATCTGACTCAAAAAACTGGAGACGCTAACAGTTCTTTCTTCTAACTTTCTTCTAACTTTCTTCTTGTTTATGCACCACAACACCATTGTTCTACATCCCCTTCAGATGCCAAAGAACTTCCACCTGATCAGGCAGTAATGACAGTGGTGTGGAAGTTATCCAGCCACTCACTAACAATCTTATAACACCTATTGTGAGATTGGTTGTAAATGCTGCATGAATTCTTTCTTCACATTGAGCCTTCAATTTTGTCACTTTGCCATGTTTTTTCTCTACACTGACTATATCTGTAGACACACTTTTCTGCTTGCATGCTCTGAACTCACCTGTCACTATGCTTAATTACCTATTTTGTTCCCTCACCCTGTCTCCTTGTCCTTTCTTTTTACTTTTTCACATTTCCCCTCATCTGAACCGTATCCAACTATTTAGTAGAGTATCTTTTCTGCCGTCTTAGTTATTTGATTCATCCTACCATTTTTAATTAAGTCTACCCAATTTGCTTTGTTGTGACCTTCTCCCAACTAACAATGATCTATTCTACATTTTCCTTGATCTCCATTCCCTTTGTCCAGTTTTCACACCTTGTACTTCCTTATCTATGCACTTCCTTATCTATGTACCGCCCACACCCCTGACATCAGCCTGAAGAAGGGGCTTGACCCGAAATGTCACCCATTCCTTCTCTCCAGAGATGCTGCCTGTCCCACTGAGTTACCTCAGCATTTTGTGTCTATCTCCTCTCCCAAAGGAGCTCCTTGTTTTTTCCCCAGGAGTGGTGCCGGTACCCCATGAGTGGAAGCCCTCACTTTTAACACACCATTCCCTGAGCCATACATTCGGTTCTCAGATCTCATTAGACCTCTCCCAATTTGCATGTTGCTCTGATAAGCTCTTACTTTCCATACAACAGGTTCATGTTATTTTGTGGTATTACAAGCAGGATGTCTGGGGGGAATTGGTTTGTTCAGAAGCATTGAAGTCAGGAAAATATCCTTTAGCAGGTGTTACATCCCTCTCTGAGGTGTTTTACATGTTGAAAACATCTATGGAAAGCACCAGCTGCAGTTCAGAACAATATTGCAGCGGAACAGGCCCTTCTGGCCACGATGTCCGTGTGGAACAGTATACCAGGTTAAACTAATCTCCTCTGCCTGCATGTGAAAATATCACTCCATTCGCTGCATATTCATATGCCCACCTAAAAGCCACTTTAATGTTACTATCGTATTTGCCTCCAGCATTGCCAGTGGCAGCAGGTTCCTGGCATCTATCATCCTCTGTGTAAGAAACATCTCCTTTAAACTTTGCCCCTCTCACCTTGTAACTATGCCCTCCACATTGTCACAAGTCCACCTGGGGAAAAAACATCTGACTGTCTACACTATCCATGCCTGTCATAATTTTACATACTTCTGTCAGGATATACAGGATATACTGTGTAGGCTCCTTCCTTTTGTGTAATGCATGTTTAATCATAAGAAATTAACAGAGGTTGTACTGGAGCTCCGAGCTTCAGAGCAGTAGTGCTGACACCAAATTAGCATTGCAGAATCTTGGGCGTCTAGGTCTGCCTTCAAACAGCAACAAGTTCATCTTAGGTAGTAATTTTTGTCAGCTCTTGTTTACCTTGATCAGATTTCAATATGTTAACCAAATATATACAGTGCTTGGCAAAATAGACCTTAATTCATGCTTACAGCCATTCAGAAATTGGCATAGTACAGCTCACACTCTGCAGGAAGGAACTGCAAATGCTAGTTTAAACCGAGGATAGCTCACAAATGAGCTCACACTGGGCTAATTTGCTCATATTGATCCACTTTATTTTACTTGTAAGCATCCAGAATTAATGGATACAAGCACAATTAAATAACTGGTAAAAGAAAGATAAAAATAATCACCATTATTATTTTAGGATTGGAACTATATCAACACCAGTTTTGATCATGACCTTGTAAAGGGCCTGTCCCACTTAAGGGGCTGTCTCGCTGCGGCGACCTAATTGGCGAGTTTAGAAGAGTTTAGGAGAGTTTGAAAAAGTGTCATGTTGAAGACCTCCTTCGACTATGTTGAAGACCTCCTTCGACTATGTTGAAGACTAGCTTTGACTAGCTTTGGGAAAATTGGACTCCGAATAGTGGAGAGTGAAGACGACCTCCTTCGACCTCCTTCAACTATGTTGAAGACTATCTACGAATACCTTCGACTACCTTCGATTACCTTTGACTACCCTCAATATCTTACGACAAACATGCCGATATTGATTTTTTCTTTGGCGACCTTTTTTTACTCGTGGGCATTTTTCAGCATGTTGAAAAATACGCCGCGACCTAGCTGAGGCCTCGAGTACGCGGGGACTACTCTCGAGCATGAAGGAGAGCTACAAAGACCTCCTAGGACCTCGTGTCGACCATGCTGCGAGTATGAGTCAAGGGCAAACTCTTCTAAACTCGCCAATTAGGTTCCGCAGTGGGACAGCCAGTGACTATTTAGGCGAGTGCAGGAGACTCTGCGCTGGCCACATGGTCGCCATATGTTCGCTGGTGGTCTCTGGTGAGTCTCCTTCATGGTCGCGAGGAATTCCCGCATTCTGGGAACTAGTCGCGGCCTCAGTATGGTCGCCGCAAATTTGTCAACATATTGAAACATTTTCTGCGACCAAAAATTGGTCGCCATGGAGAAAATCGATACTTTTGTAGTCGTAGGTGCAGTGGTATTGGGGTCACCATGTCGTTGTAGGTAGTCGAGGTAGCGTAGGTAGTTTCAGTTAATCTCCTTTGCTGACCGGGCATTTTCATTGGCTCATTGGGGAAAAAAAAAGTCAGCACGAGTTTTCAGAACCGACCGGTACTGTTAAATGCCTGCCGAACTTCACAGCTGTATATCATTGGCTTATTAAAAGTTCCCTGGCTTCTTAAAAGTGTCTCCACTCCTACTCCCCCCACCCCCCCTTCTCCCCCCTTCTCCCTCCTCCTCCCCCCCCCCTCCCTGCTCTTTTAAAGGAACCGTACACTGTGTGCTAGCCGTCTTTAACCTTCCTGTTCATTGTGGTGTGTGTCTGTATCATCTTGGCTTTGCACCATGTGAATTTCAGACAGCGCTCCCCTGCTTTCCCTGGCCCCCGCCGTGTGTGTGTGTGTGTGTGTGTGTGTGTGTGTGTGTGTGTGTGTGTGTGTGTGTGTGTGTGTGTGTGTGTGTGTGTGTGTGTGTGTGTGTGTGTGTGTGTGTGTGTGTGTGTGTGTGTGTGTGTGTGTTCCGCTCTGACTGACGCCATTCCAGTTCGCGGTTTTTCAGGCGAGTGCCACGAGCTTGAACGTTGCAGGCAGTCTGCTGAAAAGTCGCCTAAGTGGGACAGGCCCTTAAGAGTGTTTTTTTAGGGAGAGTTTATTTTTCCCCTTCAGGACAACCACAGCACCATACAACATTGATCAAATTGAGTAGGCCTGTTTCCTTTATCATCGTTACTTTTTTGCATATCTTTCATTCATTTGTTCAATATCTCTCCACATCACTGTCTATATCGTTTGTTTCCCTTTCCCCTGACTAGTCTGAAGAAGAATCTCGACCCGCAACGTCACCCATTCCTTCTTCGCAGAGATGCTGCCTGTCCCGCTGAGTTACTCCAGCATTTTGTGTCCATAGATCAAATTGATGCGGCTGGTTGCCATCTCAACACTAAAACAAGAAGTGTATTGAATTCCAACAGTAGGCAATCACTCAATAATTCAGGCATATCAAAATATACACTTCACTATTTAGCTCTGGAATATTCCCGGAAATGTGCTTTGATTCTCACTCTTCAAACTTGATGAAGCGTGAATGTGAATTCTGTGAATGCTAATTTTTTTTTATTCCTATAGACATTAAATTTTATTCTTTGAATTCGCATTTCAATGTTTGTAAATGTTTTCTTGGAAAACCAGTGGTTTCCTATTAAGAGTGCATATTTAATCTATTGCGAATTAATGCATCACTGCACTCTGTTCTCATCTGTCAAATACACTCAGTTTTTCGTGCTCATCGTGGAAAATAAAAATAATGCTGCCTGGGATTAATGTAGATAGTTACTCAATGGTCGGCATAGACATGATGGGCTAAGTTTGTTGTAGTGCTGTCTGACAATGACTTCTTTCATCAATAGCTTCTTTTCTCTACAATAGATCTTAGACCTCTTCCTCCCAACATAGAAACATAGAAGCATATAAAATAGGAGCAGGAGTAGGCCATTCGGCCCTTCGAGCCAGCACCGCCATTCAATATGATCATGGCTGATCATCTAAAATCAGTACCTCATTCCTGCTTTTTCCCCATATCCCTTGATTCCGTTAACCCTAAGAGCTTTTGGGACCTTATGCTCCCCTGTCTCTGAGGCCATCTTGTGGCTCTGCCACTTCCTTCCCTTCTCCTATCCTACCTAGTCAAGGAACCTGTGCCTTGGTTCCAAGTTTCCACCTTCACTGCTATGTCTTGTCATACTCCCTGAGCTCACCTTGTCCATGAGGTTCACCTCCAACTCCCTCAATGTTGCTTCCCATCATGGCCCATGCTAGCTGCCCTTGCTAATGGTTTCCCTTTCTCTGGGATTTTGTAAATATCACACCATTGTTCGATTAACAATCACAATAATATTTTAATAGCCGTATGTTTTGCAACATACGAGGAATTTCATTTGCCAATGCATTCATACAAATAAAAAGCAACGGAACACACGAAATACATTTTAACATAAACATCCTCCACCACAGTGGATGTTAATGCATTTCGTTGTCAATGCATTTCGTTGTCTCTGTACTGTACACTGACAATGACAATTAAAATTGAATCTGAATCTGAATCTGAATCAGTGACTCCTCCACATTCCTCACTGTGATGGAAGGTGAAAAAAAAAGTTCAATCTCTTCCCTTCTTTTTTCTCCCGCTGTCGGGGGCCTCGAGTCCTCCATTGACGGGACGATCTTGACTCCCGTAGCCAACGGTGGGACCTCCACGTCGGGGCGATCAGCTCCTGCATTGGGGAGGAAGTCAGCTCCCCTGCACCAAGGATTGGACCCCGCGTCGGGACTTGTCGAACCTTCTGCGTCGTTGGAGCTCCCGACCCGGCCTCTCCCGAGACTGCAAGCCCTTGATGTTAAAGTCCGCAGGCCGCTGTTGGAGTGATCCCAGGCAAGGGATCGATTCCAATGTTAAGTCCACACCCCACGGTGGGGCTCAAGGTGTCCGAGGAGGCCTCCAGCTCCACGATATTAGGCCGCAGAGCGACCGGAGATACGATCCGGAAAACAATCGCATCTCCGGCAAGGTAAGAGACTGAAAAAAATGTTTCCCCCGACTCCCTCCCCCTCCCCCCACATAAAGCAAACCGGAGAACATTTACACAAACTTTAAAACCACACTAAAAATGAAATAAAAAGATGGAAAAACAGACATCCTGTTGGCGGGGCTGCCAATAGTGCGGCGCCCCTGGTGGTACTCAAACCCTTGAGCTGAAGGCATTCGCAAACTAGTATCCTGTTTCCAACCTGAACAAGCAGCCTGTGTTTCAAACATAAGCTTAATTTCAAGCTTAATTCTTACCAAAATTATACTCCTCTCAAAAATGATTTCCTATGGTCTTAATCATGTTAACTCTCTTTAAATTCCTGCTTTTTGTGCACCTCCCTCAAGTCTGCTTCTAGGACACACAAACATACAAAAGTATGAGATACAAGCAGAAGTAGATCATTTGACCTCTCAAGCCTGCTCTGCCATTTCATAAGACCTTGACTCATCTGATTATAACTTAACTCTAGATTCCCATTCACCCATAGTAATATTTCACCCCCTTGTTTATTAAGATGTTATCTCCATCTGCCTTGAAAATGTTGAAAGGATCAACTACTCCTCTCTTATGAGGAAGAAAGTTGCAAAGAATCTCAGAACTCTGAGCGAAAAAAACTCTTTCATCTCTCCTTTGGATGAGCAAACTCATTTTTTTCATATAGTGACCTAGTTATATTTCTCTTCTCACATGAGGCTGACGTGCTGAGTATTTCCAGCATTTTTTGTTCTTATTTCAGGTCCAAAACTACATAATTTAAAAAAAATCTTTATTCTTGGTTCCAAGTCCACCCACAGGGGAAATATCCTTTGTTCATCCACCTTGTCATTATCTCTATATATCTTTCATTACTCCTTCTACATATGTCATTGGTACAGACAGAGACCAGAACTTCTAGTTCTTTATTCTCCTCTTTGGGATGCTTTCTAGTCATTCAACAATGACCTTTCCTGGCCCCATGTAGCCAACATGACAGTTTTGATCCATGTCTACAATATCTTAGAAAGGCACAAAGAGCCGGAGTAACTCAGCGGGACAGGCAGCATCTCTAGCGAGAAGGAATGGGTGACGTTTCGGGTCAAGACCCTTCTTCAGAACCAGCATCTGCAGTTCCTTCCTCTACAATACCTTTACAGATACAACTCTCTGTACCCCTAATGATAGAACCTCTATCACCATTGTTAACTCTCTCTTCTTCCTGCTTTCCCATGCAGCTGAGCCAGTCCTAGTTACACGTTCCCAGTAATGGCCACACATCCTGATGAAACCGCACCTTCACTGGGGTCTAAATGGGAAAATCTGTTTGTGGACGAGATAGGCTCAGGGAACTGTTGGGCTTTGGTTTGCTAATTTTCCCACTCCCAAATAAGGTGCAAAATGTCAAAATAAGGGACAAATCCCCGATGGCAATTCGTTGACCGACTCGGCCGTGGCTGGGTGAATGATGAGTTGGCCTGGATGCTAGACTGCACACAAAGACTCATCCGGCGGGCCAGCTGAGGGATTTTGGCCCGGGTGACGTCGCGCGCACAGTCCGGCGCCCCGTCCAACTCGTGAACCGATGATCAGCCATGAGAAGGAGGGGTGGTGGTGGCGGCGGTGAGCGAAGGTCCGAAGATCGGACAGTTGGCCGGGCTGCCGACCGATGGGGCCACGGGCGAGGCGCTGCTGCTGCACACCATGGGCTGCACTATGTCGGGACGGGTGAGGTGGGGCAGGAACTCCAACCCGACAGTCCCCTCGACCCGAATAGTAGCAGTCAAATATGGGACAAGGGCGGTCCCGTATGGGATAAACCAATTTAGCCCAATATACGGGATGTCCCGGCTAATACGGGACAGTTGTCAACCCTAGTTGGACTTCTTGTCTGTTTCTCCTGCTCTGCCTCATGGACATCGATTCCCTCTCTGTCTGCTCATTCTTATACTGTGATGCAACCACCTCCCTAACCATGCCATCCTCAAAGTTCTCAGCCTCGTGGATCTGCCACAGTGACTCCGCCTATGGTTTTAATAAGAAGATGGGACTTCAAGCTGCTGAAACTGGAGCCACTTCCTACAGGTGCAGTTGTCTAAGCCACTGGAAATGCCCATGGCTTTCCAGTGGTGCACCATCCTTGCATCATTTTTGCAGCTAAGATTCAAAATAAAAAATATTCACCAGCTACTCACAAGCTACGCACCTACTTTCTACTGAAGCCATACTTCAACTGTAGTGTTATATTTTCAAACTGTTGCCTGGGTTCAGTTGTTCAAACCTACCTCATCTTATCTGTTCCTAATGCCCTGAGTGCTAACTGATTGTCCCTCCACTTGGCTGCTCAAATTTAACTCTGCCTGACTGTCCTTGCTCTACCCTACCAAACTCGTGTGACCCATGTCCTAAAATGCAATAAGTCTTTGCCATACCTTGATTCCCAGTACAGTAATATCCTGATTTTGCATTTCTAATCCCTATTTCCACATTCCTCCATTGTCCTCCCTTCTACCTATCTGTAAAGGAGATACGAGGAACTGCAGATATTGGAATGTTGCGTAAAGCACAAGGGCCTGGAGTATCTCAGCGGCTCAGGCAGCATCTCCAGATAACATAGATTGATGATATTTCAGGGTCGGGCTTCGAACACAATGTTCTCCAACCTCATTCCAATCGACATAAAAGCAAGCTGTAATAATGGCATTTGAATGGCCCCACCATTGACAGCTATGCCACCAGAAACATTAGTTCTTGAATTTGTATCCTAAACCTGTCCGACTGTTTACTTCTCATTTCTCCTCTGTCACTTCTTAAAACCTACCTGTTTTACCTGAATAAGTGGCTCCATGTCAAATGTTATTTGATAATGCTAATATGAAGAACCTTGGGTCAGTTTACCATGTTGAAAGTGCTACCCAAACACAAGAAGTTATTATTGTTACTTGATTGATCAAAGAGGTTCAGAAAGCATTTTGCATTCAACAATCAGTCACAATAACCCTTAGTGACATGTCCCCCACAGCATAAACATGTTTCCAGAATTGTCGTACATCTATACCTTGCATTTTGCCTGGTGCAATTTAAAAGGGAAGATGATAGTTAATTTTACTGAAGCGGTAAAATGATTCGCTTGATGTCAAGCCAAATTAACATCTCTTGAGTCCCTTAATACCATCAGATTTAGCTTTCAATAAGCAGTGTTTCATTTTAAATCTGAGGTTTTGAATCTCAGCCAAATACTCCAAAATTTGTATTTTAACCTTTGTGTTTTAAGTTCCTGGTTTGCCTTGGATGTTCCCACAGCTAGGGCCGCGATGGCCATTTTGTGTCTGGATGTAAACACAGGGCAGCACGGTGGTGTAGCGGTGGAGTGACTGCCTTCAAAGGTTCAAAGGTTATTTTATTGGTCACATACACCTAGGTGTAGTGAAATGCTTCTTGCCATGCAGCACATAAAGAAAGAATACAGACATAACATTAATAAGAGATTTAAACATAAAGAACATTCCAACACAATGGTTCCCATTATGAGGGAAGGCACAAAGTCCAGTCTCCATCCCATGTTCACCCATAGTCAGGACTATTGTGGCCTCCACAGTTGCCTCCATGGAGGCCTGATGTTCCAGGCCCTTCTCGCCGGGTGACGGTGCTCCGGCGTCGGGATAATCATCTCAGCGGCTTGGGACACCTGGAACGGCCGCTTCCATACTGGAGGCCGTGGCTTCCGAAGCCAAATAGGCTGCGCCGGATGGAGCTCCACAACTGGTGATCTCGCCGAGAGATTCCAGGCTCCCGATGAAAAGTCAGCGCCGCCGCCTGCAGCTGGCCGCTCCACAGACCCGCAGCTCCGCGATGTTTTTATTGACAGTCTCAGCTCACTGGAGTTCCAGCGCGGCGACCCGGGTAGGGCATCGCCCGCTCCGCGATAGCGCTCCAGCGCTGTGCCGCTGCCGAAGCCGAGGTTCTGGGCGGTCCCCGACAGGAAACCCTGCTCCAGCCCGCTGGTAGGATGGGTCAACGGTGCAGCCTGGATAAAAGCTGCCTCTCCGACCAGGTAGGGACCCTAGAAAAGCAGTTTCCCCCTTCCCCCACACATAAAAAAGGATAGAACTCCAAAACAAAAAACTCAACTAACTAAAATTTTAAAAAAGTGAGAAAAAAACGGACAGCTGCAGGCTGGGCAGCCATGCCCTTACAGCGCCAGAGACCCGGGTTCGATCCTGTCTATGGGCGACTGGCTGTACGGAGCTTGTTTGTTCTCCCTGTGACCTGCGTGGGTTCTCTCTGAGATCTTCGCTTTCCTCCCACACTCAAAAGACGTACAGGTTTGTAGGATAATTGGCTTCGTATAAGTGTAAATTATCCCTCGAGTCGTGTGTGTAGGATAGTGTTAAAGTGCAGGGGTGGCTGGTCGGTGGGCCGAAGGTCCTGTTTCTGCGCTATATCTCTAAATTAAAACTCTAACGAAACTATACCCTAAAGGATGCTGCATGCTCTGTCCAGTATTGAATTATTCAGTAAAGTGAGCAAGTGTCACAGCAAAACCCAAGTCATGCCTTTTGCCTGGTGTTTCATTGTCTGTATAGACATAGAAACATAGAAATTAGGTGCAGGAGTAGGCCATTCAACCCTTCGAGCCTGCACCGCCATTCAATATGATCATGGCTGATCATCCAACTCAGTATCCTGCACCTGCCTTCTCTCCATACCCCCTGATCCCTTTAGCCACAAAGGCCACATCTATAATTCATTAACACCTAACCCACAGCCAACAATGGACTGTTTCTTTGATCATTGTTACTTTTTTGCATATCTTGCATTCATTTGATCTGTATCTCTCTATATCATCATCTATATCTCTTGTTTCCTTTCCTCCTGACTCTCAGTCTGAAGAAGAGTCTTGACCCGAAACGTCACCTTTTCCTTTTCTCCAGAGATGCTGCCTGACCCGTTGAATTACTCCAGCTTTTTGTGTCTATCATTTGTCCACCTTGGAGGTCACTGAGTATGAATGAAACAATTGTTGAGGGTGCATAGCGGTTTGGACTGGAGTAATTTTTAGAATGTTATTCCTAAGGTAGAAAGGAAGAAAGAAAGAAGGAAAATAATCGGAATAAGGGATTACATTGGGTTTTCACATGGGAAATAAGTTTATCTACTATAAAGGGTGGCACAATGCAACATCTGGTAGAGCTGCTGCCTTAGAGTGCCTGGTTCGATTCGGACCTCGGGTACTGTCTGTGTGGAATTTGCACATGGTCCCTGTGACGACTTGAGTTTCTTCCAAGTGCTCTGGTTTCCTTGTACATCCCAAAGACATGCATGATTGCAGGTCAATTGGCCTCTGTAAATTGCCCTTGGTGTGTAGGGAGTGGATGAGAATGTGAATGACAGTAAACTAGTGTGAACTGGTGATGGATGTCTGATATGCACAAATTCCCAACAGCACCTCTCTAAAGAAAGCAATTAGAAATCTGCAATGTTTCATTTCCATTTCCACAATACTGTACACACTTCATGCTACCTCATTGAAATATTTGGCTTAGGTCCCGTGAACAAAGCCATGGATTATTACGTGAAGGTTAACGTACTGCAGGTTTGTCCAGCTTCGATGTAATTTGTTTGTCCTACCTGTTGAAACCCTGGTTCATAGGGTTATGTGGAGATGAGTATCAAATATCGCTGTCCATTATCATATGGTCATAACATTGTGATATGTGATAGAAGCAGAATCAGGTTATTTGGCCCATCGATTCTACTCCGCCGTTCAATCACGGCTGATCTATCGCTCCCTCCTGACCCCATTCTCCTTCCTTTCCCCCATAACCTCCCCATTAATGCCCTGAGAAAACATTAGTGATTCTGATTGGTGTCATTCAGACATGTCCTGGAGCATGGACTGACTGATGTGCTTGGGTCTATGGTGAGTTTGAAACTGATTTTGAAGTGCCATCTCATAGTTGTGATCCCAGAGGCACGTTCAATACTAAACCATTCTGCTTCTCCAGTCTCAATCTGTACTCTTTTACTTCTATTTGCTTCACAGTATGAATCAGCACAATTTCTGACTCTTAGCATATTGGCTGCAGTGGTGGAGATTGGTATTTCTGCTCATACAATGCCCTGCATAATGTTTGGGACAAAGACCCATCATTTATTTGCCTCTGTACTCCATAATTTGAGATTTGTAAAATAAAAAAAATCACACGTGGTTAAAGTGCACTGTCGAATTTTATTAAAGGCCACTTTTACACATTTTGGTTTCACCATGTTTAAATTACAGCTGTGTTTATACATAGTCCCCCCATTTCAGGGCACCATAATGTTTGGGACACATGGCTTCACAGGTGTTTGTAATTGCTCAGGTGTGTTTAATTGTCCCCTTAATTGCCCCCTTAATGCAGGTATAAGAGAACTTTCAGCACCTAGTCTTTCCTCCAGTCACCTATGGAAACTTTTATTGCTGTTTATCAACATGAGGAGCAAACTTGTGCCAATGAAAGTTAAATAGGCCATTATGAGACTGAGAAACAAGAATAACACTGTTAGAGACATCAGCCAAACCTTATGCTTACCAAAATCCACTGTTTGGAACATCATTAAGAAGAAAGAGAGAACTGGTGAGCTTGCTAATCGCAAAGGGACTGGCAGGCCAAGGAGGCCCTCCACAACTGATGACTGAAAAATGTCCACGAGTAAAAAAAGTTTGTGAATTAGGTCGTGAAAGTGGGACAGGCCCTTTAACTAACAGTCTTCCGCGCTTTGTTTTAGAACGGTGGTACCATTATTATAGGTGACCTGTAATTTCTACATGGTGAAACCAAAATGTATAAAAATGGCCTTTACTAAAATCTGACAATGTGCACTTTAACCACGTGCAATTTTTTTCTATTACAAACCTCAAATTGTGGAGTACAGAGGCAAATAAATAAATGATGGGTCTTTGTCCCAAACATTATGGAGGGAACTGTAAATGACTTTGTGGTGACCAAAAATAAGAGTTAGAGCATGAATCGGGTATCATTTTGTATCATTTTGCTGTATATTTTTGTTTATTATGTTGGAAGTAGAAGTAGTCATAGTTCACTGTCAAGTTGGATTAGAATTGGGGAAATGGATTCCCGCAGGTTTCATGGAAGCTTTATTTTGATAGATTCGCCATCCACATTGGAATTTGATTTTAAGTTGGCCTGGAAGGAATCGCTTGAAGATGCAGAAAAATGCCACCTAGTACCTTTTATTATCAGTGTAATTACTGCTGCTCTTACCTTTAATGCTCTTGGTACTTTCTGGGGATCAAACAGTGAGCAATACACCGGGATGGTGAGTACAGTTTATTTTATTTTATTGTCATGTGTATTGAGATATAGTGAAAAGCTTATGGCTGTGTGCTATCCTGTCAGTGAAAAGACTATACATGATTGCAATCGAGCTGTCCACGGTATACAGATACAGGGTAAATGGAATAATGTTTAGAGCAAGATAATGTCCTGTAAAGTCAGAATAAAGATATTCTGAGGGTCTCCAATGAGGTAGACGGAAGGGTAGGACCGCTGTGTGGTTGGTAATAGGATGGTTCAGTAGCCCAATAACAGCTTGGAAGAAACTGTCCCTGAATCTGGAGGTATGTATTTTCACACTTCTGTTCCTCTTGCCGGATGGGCGAGGGGAGAAAAGAAAGTGTCCTGGGTGAGACTCATCCTTGATTATGCTGGTGGCCTTTGCATGAAGTGTAGATGGAGTCAATGGAAGGGAGGTTGGTTTGCATGATGGTCTGGGCTACATCCACAATTCTCTGTGATATTTTGAGTTCTTGGATGGAACTGTTCCAAAACAATGCTGTGATGCATCCTGTTAAAATATCTTCGATGGCACATCTGTTGAAGTTGGTAAGAATTGTTGGGGACGTACCAAACTTCCTAAGACTGCAAAGGAAGTAGAGGTGTGGTGTGCTTTCTCGGCCATTGCTTTGATATGGCTAGTCTGGGACAAGTTGCTGTTGATATTTATTCATGCTTTCTATATTTCTGTTGTGCTGAAGCAAAATAAGAATTTCATTGTCCATCTGGGACACATGACAATAAACTCTCTTGAATCTTACTCCAAGGAACTTCTTCCTGAAGCTTTGCTTCATGAAGTCAATCACTATCTCCTTTGATTTTCTGACAATGAGATAAAGGTTGTTGTCTTGGCACCAGTTTGCGAGGTTCTCAATCTCCTGTCAATACTCTGCCTCATCATTATTTGTCTCATCACTACAGTGGTATCATCCGCCAATTTGTAAATTGAGTTGGATTTGTACATGGGTGCACAGTCGTGGATGTATAAGGGGTAAAGAAGGGGGCATCGGTGTTGAGGATTATCGTAGAGGATAATTTGTCCTCTATCCTCACTGATTTTGGTCATCTGTTGGTCAGGAAGTGGAGGATCCAGTTGCAGACATGAGTGCTGACTCCAAGTTCCACAAGTTTGGAGGTGAGCTTGGATAGGATAATGGTATTTAAGAGGCTTTTCGATAAGCACAGAGATCTGCAGGGAATGGAGGGATATGGACCGGGCAAGCAGAGGAGATTAGTTTAACTTAGCATCATTTTCAGCATGGGCACTGGGCCGAAGGGCCTGCTCCTGTGCTGTACTGTTCTATGTTCTAGGTCATAGTCTTGAGATATTAATAATGCACTTATACCAACCCAATTAACGTACAAACCTGTACGTCTTTGGAGTGTGGGAGGAAACTGAAGATCTTGGAAAAAACCCCCGCGCAGGTCATGGGGAGAACGTGCAAACTCCGTACAGACAGCACCGTAGTCGGGATCGAACCTGGGTCTCTGGCGCTGCATTCGCTGTGAGGCAGCAACTCTACCGCTGTGCCAGCGTGACTGCCCCTATAATCAATGTATGGACAATTAATGCATACGAGCAAAACATTATCTTTCAGCTTTCTGGGTGAATAATTGGGTGTAGTCAATACTACTAACACAACTTTGAAGGGTGTACAGTTTGACCACAGGCTTAAAAATTTAATTTGGTATTGTAAGAGAGAAGGTATCTCTATAAGTATTCCAGTTTTAAAATCTGTTCCACATCTCATAACATTTTTATTAATTTTCTGCGAAGATTCACATTGATATAGGAAGGATGAATGATGATTATGCCGATTCCTCAGCACAGTACTGTCAAAGTCAGCTCATAAAGTTTAGTCTGAATCATTCAAGTTTCTATATGAATATCAGGAATAACATTCAGCTATATATAGTTAGCAAGGTAATTGCTTTTAATATATTTGAAAACTGACTTCAGTATTATAGCCCAAACTTTTATTGTTAGATTAATAGCATATTACAGTTTAACATAAAATAATTAATCAGATAAATATTTGTTTTAGAATACCTCAGTGGAAGTAATATTGTATTGAATGGCTGTAATCGGATTATGCCATTAAGAAAAATGTATCATGCCAATGGGACGGCACCATAATATTCTACATTATAGCCACATGTTTTCAGTGCAGTATAGCAGTGTATTGTTAGGTAATAATTCCAGGTTGGATTTGAGTAGGGTCTGAGTGTGTTGATAATGGATGCAGATCATGGTAAAAAGATATGTGGTGTTGGAATACTATATTTCATATGACCATTTATCCATGGTACATTGAGGTGGACTGTTTTGAGCCATCAGGTTTATGCTGGATCACAGAGCAATCCTTTTTTCTACTGTGGCCTTAGATTTGAGTGGGATTTGCAAAGTATAACATCCACGTCAGATTTTTCCACCAAGACCATCTCCCCAAAATAGCTCCTGCACAGAACTGAATTTGACCCTGCAGATGGAAGGTCACCTCTAAATGATAGGAAAGTTGGATGAAGGAAGTTACATTTAGGCAAGTGGCCCCAATGTTGGTTACTAAGTGTAGTCTTCTCAGGAATAGTGTGTGGCTACTGCACGACTGGCTAAGCAATGCACAGCAGGATGGTAAAATCTCAACTATGCAGGAGGCAATTCGCAAATAATGAAGCTGGAAAATTGTGCATTGGTTTCAAAGTTGACGTAAAGGAACTGCAAAGGCAGTGCTCCAGTTTAATTGGCATCGTTCGACATGTTGTTGGATGTGAAGGCCTCCCAAAGGAAGATCATCTGCCTTGGCAAAGGAGAAAAACAATCAACTGTGGTCGTGAAGAAGCTCTAGTTACAGTTGGAAAAGGAAGTTATGTACAGGAACATTGGGATTTATTCTTGGAGCTGAAATGAAAATAAGAACAAATCTGTAAATGATGGAAAACTGAAATATAAGAAGAGAATGCAAAAAATATTCAGCAGGTCAGGCAGCATCTGGGGTGAAACAGAGTTATCGTTTCCAGTTGAAGACTGATGATGGATCTTCAATCTGAAACTTAATTTGATTTATTTTTCTACAGATTCTGCTTGATCTGTTCAGTGTCTCCAAGCTTTTGTTTCCCTGATTTTATTTGAGGAATTTATCGAACTAAATAACTCGGAAATGGATGAGATTTCTGATTTATTCTCACCACCTCCTGCCATCATATCCTCTGGCAATGTGTTTCATCAGTATTATATTATCCATTATATAATCCCTTAGCCCTGAGTGTGGGAGGAAACTGGAGCGCCTGGGGACACCCATGTGGTCACGGGGAGAACGCAGAAATTCCATACAGACAGCACCGGCAGTCAGGATCAAACCCACATCTCTGGCGCTATCAGGTAGCAACTCTACCGCTGCACCACTGTGCTGGCCAACTATTACAGAATACAAGTGCAGCTCTGAGGGCCCTGGATAGTTCAGGTTACAGGAAGCAGCTCTCTCCAATCTTTGTTGAGCTGGATAAGGTGTTGAACCCAGGGAGGGAGGGGAGGGAGGGGAGGAGGGGGGGGGTGATTGAATGACTGAAGGAGTGACATATAGACCACAGAATTACAAGGGGTATTACATGCCCGACATGGCCATTAATGGTGGGAACTATAAGACCATCTTCCACCACTGTGTAGCCGCTTGGGTGATTTTGAGTTAGCATAATTGAGTCCTACAATAAGGAAACAAACCCAATTTCCCCATGCCAACCAAGATGCCACCATCTGCATTAGCCACACCTGCCTGCATTTGGCCAGTACCCTACTAAGTCTTTCCTATCCATGTACTATCCAAATACCTTTCAAAGTTATCATTGTACCTGATTTAATTACCTCCTCTAGCAGCTCATCCCATATACTCACCATCCTTTGTGTGAAAAAGTTGTCCCTCGGGTTCCTATTAAATCTTTCCACCCTCATTTAAAACTACATCCTCTAGTTCTTGATTTCCCTTCTCTGGTTAAATGATTCTGTTCATTCACCTTATTTATTCCCCCCTCGTGTTCGTATACACCTTCATAAGATCATGCCTCAGAATATAATCACAGCCTGACCAACCTCTCTCTATAGCTGAGCCCCTCAAGAACAGGCAAGATCGTAAATCTTCTCTGCACTCTTTCCAGCTTAGCAACATCCTTCCTATAGCAGATGACCAGAATTAAATGTAATATTTCGAATGCAGCCCCAGTGTCTATATACAACTGCATCATGACTTCCCCCACTTCTATAATCGACACCCTGACTGATGAAGGCCAATGTACCAAATGACCACCCTATCTGCCCGTGCTGCCACTTTCAAAGCATTATATACCTGCACTCTTAGATCCCTCTGCTCTACATCACTCTTCAGGGCAGTGCCATTCACTGTGAAGGTCCAGCACCTTATTTAACTTTCCAAAATGCAACACCTCACGTTTATTTGCTTTAAACTCCGTTAACCATTCCTCAGACCATTTACCCAACTGATCAAGAGTAATTGATCATATTTAATAACCTTTTTAAAAATAATTCAATAATTCTTAATTTTTTATAACAATCTTAATGGTAGTTATCAAACGTTGCAGTGACAACCCAAGCCATGTTGACCTTGAGCATAGGTAACCACATGTCTGTTGCCTTTCTTATGAAGACACTGTTCAGCAACAAGTTGGTGCACTATAGGCAGACACAAAAAGTTGGGGAGATGCAAGAGGCTGCAGATGCTGGAATCTGGAGCAAAAGAACAAACTGCTGGAAGAACTCAGCAGGTCAAGCAGCAATCTTGGAGGGAAGTGGACAGTCGACACTTTAGGTCGACACGTGAGACTATCCTCTGGTCAAAGAATGGAGAAGATATGGCGAACATACAGAGGTGATGGAGGGCTGGTGTATGGCACATGAATGGTGGATCCAGGTGAGGGGTGGATTGGTGTATGGAATCATAATTTCATAAACAGGAAACAATACATCTTGTTTCAGGAGCCTCAACTGTCTGTGATCATCTAATGTGTCTTAAAGGCTTTAGAAGTACTGCACATCCAAGAGGAAACAGAGTCTCTGTCTGTAAGCTATGTTGCCTTTGTGATGCCTCTAATCATGTCCTCTCTGTTGCATCACTCTGTTGTCTGCCTTGCCACGGTCCACTCAAATCTCCTACCCCAGCGTGTTCTCTGTGTTGAGAAATGCTGGTGTCCTCTTGTCAGATACAATCTGTGGCAGCAGTGGGATTGTCCATTCTGTACTGCTGTGCAAACACCTCCAGAATTTATTGATACATCAGTTATCACAGGGATGCTTGGCAAGCGGTTCCCCAGAGGGAACAGAGAATGTAGCTGTGAGCAATGAGTCGTTACTCTGTTGGGGAGACTTGCTGTATAACTTCCGGCACTAAGTCACTGCTGTTTGACTGTCAAGATTCGTAAAAGCTGCACTGGGGCTATTAACTCCAAATCATAGAAAGATTAAAGGGAACTAGTGTAATGTTTACATTCTAAAGATGGACCCAGATCTCAAGGTTGAATTTAACCAGCTGCATTCAAACTTCAAGGTGCAAGCTGGCACATTAGACATGGCCTAGCCGCAAAACTTCCCACGTTTGATACTGCAACTAAACTGCCTTCCACCAACTTTGCCATTCAAGGGGATCAAACGTTCCACTGTATTTCTACATTAACATTCATTATTAAAACTATAATTATTTAAGGCCTGGATGTAAAATAGAAACAGATTCAATTAAGTGACAACTTGGATGTAAATGTAGATCGCAAAATCACGTCATAAGTTATAGGAGTAGAGTTAGGCCATTTGGCCCATCATTCAATCATGGCTGATCTATCTCTCCCTCCTAACTCAATTCTCCTGCTTTCTCCCCATAACCCCTGACACCTGTACTAATCAAGAATCTATCTCTGCCTTAAAAATATTCACTGACTTGACCTCCACAGCCTTCTGTGGGAAAGAATTCCACAGATTCACCACCCTCTGACTATAGACATTTCTCCTCATCTCCTTCCTAAAAGAACGTCCTTTAATTCCGAGTCTATGACCTCTAGTCCTAGATTCTCCCACTAGTGGAAACATCCTCTCCACATCCAATCTATCCCAGCCTTTTAATATTTTGTATGCCAAATGGTTCCAAGTTTGATCGGCTTTAATAACTTCTTTAAACTGGGTTGATTAGTAAGTTTGCAGATGACACCAAGACTGGTGGAGTTGCGGATAGTGAGGGAAGGGCCTGTCCCACTAGGTGATTTTTTTTCGGCGACTGCCGGCATCATTGGCTGACGTATTAGATCACCGGAAAATTTGTGGGGTGACATGGCGTGATGCAGCGGTGATGCGGCATGATGCTGCGCGATGACGTATGGTGTTTTTTCAAGTTGCAACATTTTTTTTGTCGCCGCTGGATTTTGAAATGTTCAAAAATCTTTAGACGACAATGAAATGGCGCAGGCAGTTGCCGAATAAACCACAACGTTGGACAGCCCTGTCGGCTGTCAAAGCAGACAGCAGGATATAGGGTACACAAAAATGCTGGAGAAACTCAGCGGGTGTAGCAGCATCTATGGAGCGAAGGAAATAGGCGACGTTTCGGGCCAAAACCTTTCTTCAGACTGATGGTGGGGGGGAGAAGGAAGGAAAAGGGGAGGAGGAGGATCCCGAGGGCAGGGGGATGGGAGGAGACAGCTCGAGGGTTAAGGAAGGGGAAGAGACAGCAAGGGCTAGCAAAATTGGGAGAATTCAATGTTCATGCCACCCGGATGCAAGCAACCCAGGCGGAATATGAGGTGCTGTTCCTCCAATTTCTGGTGTTGCTCACTCTGGCAATGGAGGAGACCCAGGACAGAGGGGTTGGATTGGGAATGGGAAGGGGGGTTGAAGTGCTGAGCCACTGGGAGTTCAGGTAGGTTATTGCGGACTGAGATATAGATCAGCCACAGAAATGAGCAGAGAAATGGCAGATGGAGTTTGGTGCTGCACTTGGGGAGGTTGAATGTAAGGAGAAAATGTACAGCTAATGGCAAGAGCCTTAACTACATTGAAGTGCAGAGGGAACTTGGGGTACAAGTCCGTTGTTTCCTGAAAGTGATAACATAATTTGAAAGTGTGGTAAAGAAGGTTTATGGCCTTCATCGGTTGGGACATTGAGTATAATAGTCAGGATGTCTTGTTGCAGTTTTACAAGACTTTGGTTAGGTCACATTTGAAGTATTGTATGCAGTTCTGGTCGTCCCATTGCAGGAAGGATGTGAAGGCTTTGGCAGAAGAGGTGGATTGAAGAGTATTAGCTATAAAGAAAGGTTCGACAAACTTAGATGGGGGGGGGGAGGGGGATATGGCTCGTGTGCAGGCGGAGGAGACTAGTTTAACATCATTGTGGCACAAACGTTGTGGGCCAAAGGACCTATTGCTGTGCTAGGTTCAATATTAACTGCAAACTGAATTCAAGGGAAACAGCGATGGAGCCATTGAGATTGTTTGAGATTGCTGCAATATTTGAATTATAAGAAGGAGTCCACATTTTCTGGGTTCACTCCAGTGTCCTTTAATAATGGAAGACAGTGAAGTGGACTTATTTTTTAAAAATTCTTGTGGAGTGTAAGATCCATCAAACACTTCAGTGAACGTTGATGATGGCTTGGAAGTAGGTCTGCAATTGCAGGCAAATGTAAGTATCCTTTGCATACTGCAGCTCGACAGAGCCGTCTGAACTTGGTCTGGGTATGGTGCTGAAAGATGAACAATTTCCCATTAGTCTGATGATTAACTCCATTCACATGGGCGGTTTGCTGGAGTGTTGAAGCAAGAAACATCGTTTTTTGTTTTAGTTTTAGAGATACAACATCACTCCTACCGAGTCCACACCGACCAGCGATTCCCGCATACTAACACTAACCTACACACACTAGGGACAATTTTACATTTATACCAAGCCAATTAACATACAAACCTGCTTGTCTTTGGAGTGTGGGAGGAAACCGAAGATCTTGGAAAAAACAGACGTAGGTCATGGGGTGAACTTACGAACTCTGTACAGATAAGCAGCCCAAGTCAGGATTAAACCCTGTTCTCTGGCGCTGTATGGCAGCAGCTCTACCGCTGCATCACCATTTCATCTCAAGCATTGAGGAAACTATTGGGGCGACATACCATACATCAAGGCTACAATTAGTCAGTTTTGATTTCCCATTGAATATTAGTGATGCCACAAGTCGGAAGAGACATACTGTATGGTCCACATTCAGACCTGATTAGTATGCCAATGTTGCAACTCGCATAGGGAAAGCCACAAACACACATTGGACGAGAAAGTTGAGACTCCAACTTGAAAAAAAAAACACTTACTAGATGAATCAAATACTGAACAAATCAAAAATGACAAAAATAAAAAAAATCCCTTTAAATGAGCAACGATTGCAGAGAGCCATAATGATGTTATTTCGAATGTTGCATTCATTTTCAGTGGCGCATGGGCATCACTGGGTTCATTTTTCATTCCTAATAATGTTTAAATTGCTAAAAACCGGATCAGGTTACCACAATGACATTACAGTATTTGTGGTTCAGTTTAATATTGAAGTCAATTTCAGTGGTTTTAAATTAGATTACTCAAAGGTGGAGGATTGAAGTCTTATTAAAAATGCTTATTTTTGCTGATAAGCCCATTTTCAGCCGATTTAATGAAACTGTACCAGGTTAGAGCTCTCAAATACATCAAGGAATGCTTTATACTGGAGAAAGAGCGAAAGAAGAAACAATTGCAATTTTATAATGATGCCAGTTTCTGCTGGCTCATGGAATATTTAACATTTGTTCTCATGCAAAGACATTGTGGCAAAAGACTGAATTATAACACGGCCACCACAATTTCAAGCACATTCTGTATGCAATTTTCCAAGTTGTTTTGAATGTGTGACTTTAAAATAAGCATGATATTAAATCTGCTTCTCTCTTTGAGTGAATTTTTGCTTTGTGGCCGTGTTGCACCTGAAGATTACAATGCCTTTTAACCTGCCAAATTATAATGATATGTATCATTGCAAAATCATTTTATAGTTTCATTTAATAACGATCTTTGCTCTGATAAGTTAAAACAAAATTGAGGCGAAGTTACTTGAAGTTATGCTGCATAAAGGTTCAGGTTAATTCATGACACTGACAGTTCCTTCATAGAACCATGTGTTTCTGTATTCTTTATCAGTCACTTCGATATTTCTGGTTCAGTAAAATTCCTGTTTAGTCCATCATTCTTTTGGCAAGTGTATATAGAGTTTATTTTTAATTTAGGATATTCCTGGATTCTCCTTATGGTTTGTTAAATCTGAGTTGTTTAAGAATATCAATCCTTGATGAAATTCAGAAGATCTGAAAAGGTCACCTATAATAATGGTAGCACCACTCTAAAACAAAGTGCGGAAGACTGTAGGTTAAAGGGCCTGTCCCATTTTCACGACCCAATTCACAAACTTCTTTACTCGTGGGCATTTTTCATCGCTAGAAAAGACGCCCCGACCTACTTGAGTACAAGTACCTACAACCTACCTACAACCTCCTACGACCTACTTGCGACCTTGTGAAGACCAGGCTGCGAGTATGAGTCGAGGGCAAACTCGGCAGAGGTTGTGAAAGTGGGACAGACTTACAACCCAACAATATGAATATCAACTTCTCTAACTTCAGGTAACCCTTGCTTTCCCTCTATCTCCATCCAACTTCTCCGACTAGTCTGACTGACTTCCTGATTACATTTTATCTTTCTATGCTTCGTTGTCACTTTCCCCTAGCTACCAATGATCTACTCTACATTTTCCTTGAGCTTCTTCCCCTTTGATGTTTCGTTTTCACACTTTACTCTTCCATGGCTCTGTGTCTTCCTCTCCCCTGACTCTCAACCTGAAGAAGGGTCTTGAACGAAAACATTGCGTATTCCTTCTATCCAGAGATGCTGCCTGTCCCACTGAGTCACTCCAGCATTTTGTGTCTATCTTCAGAACAACATTGGTTATGTTGTTACTCAAATAATTCCACAGATTCACCACCCTCTGATTAAAGATAAATTATGTTGTTACTCAATGGTATGGGTGAGCGGTGTTTCTATGTTGCACCGTAATTCAACTGAATCAATTGAAAATGTGTCAAATAAACTATTGCTCAAAATAAATCATCAATTAATATTGCATTATGCAATTCTCCATTCCATAATAAAGCATCGTGATCCTATTTGCATTGGTCTCCTGTGGACATGGAGATATTAGAACAAACACATAATTTTTGACAGATTACAGTACTTGCAATACAATCTTTCTGAGAACCCACAGAGATGGTGAAAATGCATCACGGTTTCCATTATAATTGCAATATAATTTATTAATTATTGTGCAGACTTAAAGTATGTTCTGCCTCTCGATTCTCCATTTGTTTGCTTCAGGCACTGTAATTTCAATGAAGCACTCGCTCAATTAAAGGACAGTTTGTATTGTGAAAAATTAAAATAATTGTTCTTAAGAAATAGGGATGTTTATCTGCGTCTGATAATCATTCACGACTAAGACAAAGTAATTTTAACACGTGTCATTGGTATGCTGTGTACTTTGTAACTTTCTAAAAAAAAAATCTACTTGTATTTACAACACTTTAAGCATAAAATGAAGACAAGGGATTGCAGATGCTGGAATCTTGAGCAAACTACAAATTGCTGGAGAAACTCAGCAGGTCAGACAGCATCTGGTCAAGACCCTTCTTCAGACTGATATAAAACATTCTTTCACCAACGTATCTACAAATAAATTTTCACAAGAGCAAAAATGAAACGTTTGCCGATTTTAGAGAGGCAGAAAGGTCAGGGAAGAGGAGTCCAGAACCTAGGACCCTGGCTGTTGCAGACCTCAGCTACGAGTGATGGATCAATTAGAATCTGCAGTGATTAAGTGACCAAACTGAGAAGAGCATAGATAATCTGTTTTGTTATAGAACTAGAGGAAATTATGGACAAAAAGGAAGATCGAGTCCATGGATGGCTTTGAAAGCAAGGATGGAAATTTTAAAATCAATGCACCACTTATTCAGAAGCCAATGTCGACGAGAAACTGCTTAGTGATCAGTAAGTGGAGCTTCGTGTGAGTTGAGACACGGGAAGCAAGGAGTTGATGACCACAGGTCTATAGAAGTGGAAGGAGTATTGTAGGCCCAGGATATATTGGTATTGGAAGGCAAACGGCAACAAAGTCTCACCCTGGATATTCAATAGCAGACGAGATGAGGCAGAGTCAAAATTAAATCATGTTTTGAAAATGGATAATGATGATCCAGGGATTGGTAATGTCAAGATTATAAGCAGCGACATATGAACTGGAGATGCTGGTTCACCTAAAAACACAGTGCTGAAGTAACTCAGCAGGTCAGGAAGCATCTATGGAGAACATGAAGAGGTGACATTTTGGGTTGGGATCCTTCTTCAGACTCCGAAGTAAGGTTCAGAGCTAAACCATAACTTATCCATGCCCTCCAGATATGTTGTCTGACCTGCTGAGTTTCTCCAGCACTTTGAGGTTTTCAATGAAGATTATAAATTTGGTTAAATTTCTGAAGTTACCAGCGAGAAGACAATGTCAATTGGTGAATGGTTGGAGTACGTGGCAGGAGCAATTGCTTCCAACTTTCCAATATTTAGTTGAACAATATACTTGCTAGTCCAATGTTGGATGTTGGTCCAGAAAATAGCCAAATGATGGGTGAAGGTTGCTGTTAGCTGGAGCTGGGTGTTACCTTTGTATTTGCAATAATTGAAACTTTGTTTTGGAATAATGCTACTGAGAAGCAGCTGTCAAATGGAAATGGGAGTGGCACAGTGGTGCAGCAGTAGAGTTGTTGCCTTGCTGCAGCAGAGACCATAACCACCCTCTGATTAAAGAAATTCCTCCTTATCTCCTTCCTAAAGGAACGTCCATTAACTCTGAGGCTATGACCTTACTCCTAGACCTTCCCTCTAGTTGAAACGTCCTCTTCACATTCACTCTATCCAAGCCTTTCACTATTATTGTAAGGGTAGTCCTTCAAGAATCAGATATTCAATGTAATTGACCTTCTGCCATTCTATGCTCTTCCTTGGGGTGTTAGTGTTGAGCTGTTCCACACAACCTTTGCTGTAGGGAACAGGTTTTGCTCCTATTATTCAGTCAGCTAATGCATTACTTACTGTACGGCATTGATACAATAACGAGGCTAGCAATTATTAGAGGCAAGTTGTACCCTCAGGCAGAAATGTAGATACTTGGAATGCTTGCATGGCAAATGAGAATCACACTGAGTATTTATCATTGTAAATAATTGTTGAAAATGGAATGCCAATTTAAATTATCTGTAACAAGGTTTTGGTTTTAATTCAATTATTTCAGTGACACCATGATTTGTTAATTTCCAAGAAGATTGCAATATTCTGTTTTGTAAAATAAGCTATATATTACTGTAGTATGTAAATTGGTACAATAGCGATAATCATGGTGTCAGCAGTGGCTTGGTAATGGGACTCTCGGTCTCTGAATCAGTAAGATGTGCCTTCAGTTCTCATTCTAAAGATTTGAGTGCAATATTTAGGCTGACACTGCAATACAATGCTAAAGGACTAATGCACTGAGAATTTGGATGCTTTTGATAAGAATCATAGTCCTAGTCACAGCACTGAAACAGACCCTTTGGTCCATCTTGTCCATGCGCACCAAGATGTCCCATCTAAGTTTGTCCCAATTGCTTGCATTTTGCCCATGCCCCTCTAAATCTTCCCTATCCATGAACCTGCCCAAATGTTTATTAAATTGTATTACCATCCCTGCCTTAACTAATTTTTCTGGCAGAACCTTCCATATATCCACCACTCTGCGTGAAAAAGTTGCCCCTTTGATTCAGCAATTCAGCCTCACCGATGTCTTATGCAACTTTAACATAGTGTCCCAACATCTGTGCTCATTTCCCTGACTGATGAAGGCCAGCATGCAGAAACCTTTTCACAAACTTATCTACCTTTGATGCCATCTCGGGGAACTATATTTAGAGAGAGTGATATAGTGTGGAAACAGGCCCTGCGGCCCAACTTGCCCCCACCGGCCAACATGTCCCAGCTACACTCACCTGACCTGTCTGTGCTTGGTCCATATCCCTCCAAACCTGTCCTATCCATGTACCTGCCTGTTTCTTAAATGTTGGGATAGTCGTCTCTACCTCAACTACCTCATCTGGCAGCTTGTTCCATACACCCAACACCTTTTGTGTGAAAAGGTTATCCCTCAGCTTCCTATTAAACCTTTTCCTCTTCACCTTAAACCTATAGAAACATAGAAATTAGGTGCAGGAGTAGGCCATTCGGCCCTTCGGCCCTTCGAGCCTGCACCGCCATTCAATATGATCATGGCTGATCATCCAACTCAGTATCCCGTACCTGCCTTCTCTCCATACCCTCTGATCCCCTTAGCCATAAGGGCCACATCTAACTCCCTCTTAAATATAGCCAATGAACTGGCCTCGACTACCCTCCGCGGCAGAGAGTTCCAGAGATTCACCACTCTCTGTGTGAAAAAAGTTCTTCTCATCTCGGTTTTAAAAGATTTCCACCTTATCCTTAAGCTGTGACCCCTTGTCCTGGACTTCCCCCAACATCGGGAGCAATCTTCCTGCATCTAGCCTGTCCAACCCCTTAAGAATTTTGTAAGTTTCTATAAGATCCCCTCTCAATCTCCTAAATTCTAGAGAGTATAAACCAAGTCTATCCAGTCTTTCTTCATAAGGCAGTCCTGACATCCCAGGAATCAGTCTGGTTCTCTATGTCAGTCAGTCTATGTCTTCTGGTCCTCGATTCACCTACTCTGGTGTATTTACTATATACCGAGATCCTCAGTGCCTACCGTCCACTGTGAAGGTCCTATCCTCGGAGGATAAACTAAAGTTATTTCTGAAGAACCAACAGGACAATTTCACCTAAGATATTTCCACCTAACATCTTTGCAAATATTCATCTTTATTAGCATTATTAACCAGAATCGTGTGGTTTCCCCCTCACTGCTTATGGGACTGCAATGTGTAAGTCCCACAGGCACCCTGATGTAGTAAAAAAACATTGTGTAAGTGGCAAGTTCTTTCTTGTATTCGCCTTCAGTGGCAAGGCTACTGAAGATTTATATTTTCCTTGTCACTATCTAGCTGCTCCTGATATCAATTGTATTACTTCAAGGTAATAAATGTATTTCATGCCATTTATCACTGATCTTCCAGAGAGTAAACCTGCCTGGTAATATCACTGTCCCATTTAGTGCTCAGCAACTGCACTGTAATGTGGTTCGAAGACAGTTATAATGGTCTTTCAAACTGAACTACATAAGCTCAAATCTCACACGTTGCAAAGAAATGTGTAACATGTTTGTTGAAAATGCTGTTGCTTGTATTCCTAGGCTAGATCACACCTTCCATTTCATGCTAACCTGCATAAGCTCAGTCCTTATGCCTTAAATTGTAAAATTCTTATCCTTGTACATGAAATCTTTGCATAATCTCTTTGATGCCAGCAATCGCTTTTTGTTGGGAGGACAGAGATTACAATCTTTTATGAAATTTTTATGCACCGTTAAGCCCATGTCCCACTTAGGAGACCTAAATGGTGACCTTGCCCACCACCCAAGGTTTCCATGAGGTCACCGGAGGTTTTGGTCACTCTCCCAAATGGTCGAAAGTGGTTTCCGCGTGGTCGAGGCTTCATCTAGGCTGCTGCTATTTTTTCATCATGATTAAAACCGGCCTCGACTAAAAATAGGTTGCCGTTTTAAACATCGATTATTTTTTTGTCGCAGGTCTAGTCGAAGCCGGTTTTCTTCATAGTCGAGGAAGGTTTTCAACATATGCGTGGGAGGTGGTAGGAGGTTGCAGGTCACCTTGACCTTGATTTTTTTTTTTTGGGTGGCGGGCAAGGTCACCAGAGGTTGTTGTTTAGGTCTCCTAAGTGGGACAGGGGCTTTATTTGAATGCATTTTGTGTTTACATTAAACCCTCTGTGTAAATTTTGTTGCTGCAAAATATATTCACCACAAAATTAAGAACCAAATGTGTATCAATAAAGGTTGCACTTTAACATGTCGGTGTGTTTTCTATAAGAATATGTGATGTTTTCTTCACAATTGTTGTCCAGCACCGTAACAGCCACAGTGCTTTGAAAGTGGCATCACAGGTAGGTAGGGAGGGCAAGAAGGTGTCGGTACATTTACCTCCATCTGTTAGTGTATTGTGTATGGAAGTTGGAAACCATATTGAAAATATTACATGAAAAGATACGTAACGTCAACTGTATTGACATGTATAAGTATGGACTAATTTAATTTCAATGAGCAATGGATGTATATTTGAATAGGAAGAATTTATCAGGCTTTGTGGAAAGAACAGATAGGAGTCATAGTCATACAGCATGGAGACAGGCCATTCGGCCAAATTTGTCCGTGCCGACTAAAGTTGCCCTATCTACACTAGTCCTATCTGCCTGCGTTTGGACCATATCCTTTGTAAACCTTTCCTATCCATGTACTTGTCAAAATGTCTTTTAAATGTTGTTACAGAACCTGCCTCACTAACTCCCCTCCCAGTTCATTCCATATACCCACCATCCTCTGTGTGAAAATGTTGCCCTTCAGTTTCCTATTAAATCTATGCTCTCTCACCTTAAACCCATGCCCTCTGGTTCTTGTGTCCTCTACACTGGGTAAAAGATTCTGTGTATTCACCCTTTCTATTACACTCATGATTATCTCAACCCATATAAGATCATCCCTCAGCCTCCTGTGCTCCAAGGGATAAAGTCCTAACTTGCCCAACCTCTCCCTGTAGCGCAGGCCCTCAAGTCCTGGCAGCATACTCGTCAACCTTCTCTACACTCTTTCCAGTTTAACAACATTTTTCTTATAGCAGGGTGCCCAAAACTGAACTCAATACTTCAAATCTGATCTCACCATAGTCTTGTACATCTGTAAAATAGCATCCTAACTTCTATACTTAATAAGTAGACCAAAATGCTGGAGAAATTCAGCGGGTGAGGCAGCATTTATGGAGCGAAGGAAATAGGCAACGTTTCGAGTCAAAATCCTACTTCGGACTGAAGAAGGGTTTCGACTCGAAAAAAACGTTGCCCATTTCCTTCGCTCTATAGATGCTGCTTCACCCGCAGAGTTTCTCCAGCATTTTTGTCTACCTACGATTTTCCAGCATCTGCAGTACCTTCTTAAACATTCTATACTTAATACCTTGACTGATGAAGGCCAATGTACCAGTTTCTTGATCACCTGATTTACCTGTGGGGCCTTTCAAGGAACTATGTACCTGCACATCTAGATCCCTCTGCTCTACAATGCATCAAAATGCCCTGTTGTTCACGGTAAAGGTCCTGCCCTGGTTTGTCTTTCTAAAATGCAACACCTTGCACTAATCTGCATTAAACACCATTAATCATTCTTCAGATCATTTGTCCTCCCGCTGTAAATTTTATTTTTATTTTTTTTATTTTAAAATTTTATTTTTATTAGCAGTACAGTAAATCACATTAATACATCGCATATATCTTATTACATTATGTTGTACCACTTCATTTTTTGAGCTTTAAAAAAGATAGAAATAAAAGAAGTAAGGAAAGTAAGCAAGAATCGTGAAAGTGCAGGAAAGTGTTGGGAGAAGAGAACCCCTTAGGGAAGGAATTAGAGAAGGAAGCAAAGAAAAGAAATAAGACCCTAGAAAGAAAAGAAAATCAATCGCTCTATTGTAACACAAAACTCCGCAAAAAAGGATATACCAACCGTGTTTTTATTAAAAATTTATTTTATACCCCCCATTACAAGGTCCTGGTTGCCTTTATATTTTAAATTATTATTGTAACTTATGCTTGTAATAGTTCCATAAATGCAGACCACGTCTTTTGGAAGTGATCTGCTTTGCCTGCTAGAGGAGTCTCATCTCTTCCAAGTGTAGTGTTTCTTTACATGTTTGAAATCTACATTTTTGTTGTTGGGATTGGAGCATTTTTCCAAAATTTAAGTATAAGCTTTTTTCCCAAGACATTAGTCCGTACCACATTAAGTTAGTTCTTTTGACCAGTATTTAATTCTGGGTTACCTTCCGATATGCCAAAGATGATCCATTCCAGAGGGTAGTAGTTTTGAGAATGATCCCAGGAAAGATGGGTTCAAATATTTAGTTCCAGAATTTTTGGATTTTTTATACAGAAAACAAAAGAGTGCGCTATGGTAGCTTCTTGTGACTGACATTTATCACAAATGGGTGAGAACATTGGGGAAAAGTTTATTTATTTTTAGGTTTTGAATAATATAGCCTGTGTAATGTTTTATATTGGATTAGAGTATGTCGTACGTTGATCGAGCATTTATGCACATATAATAAGTGTTTATCCCAGTGCTCTCTTTTGAAATTTTTATAGCTAGTTCTTGTTCCCAGTCACTTCTAATATAACTGTCAAAAGAAATATTAGGATATTCAATATAATATTATAAAGTATGATATTAGATTTGCACATTTAGCCTTTATCTTCATGGCTTGGTCTAATAAGTCTGGGGTACAATATTATAATAACACTGGATGTATAGATTTTTCAGATAATCACGGATTTGAAGATATTTAAAATATTGATTATTTTTCAAGTTGCTGGAGTTGTAATTGTTGAAATGGTAATAATTTCCCTAATTCATACAGGTCTCCGAGCGTTTTGATTCCCGTTCAGCTGACCATTGTGTACATGATTTATCTATAGGAGGGTTTAAAGCAGCTCAAGGGTATTGGCATTGGCAGCTTGGCATTAGCAGAGATAGAGATTTAATTTTAAGTTCTGTTTTTATTTGTTTCCCAAGTTCTAATTGTACTATGTAGGCATTGGATTTTTATTATAATGTTTGTTATTCAAATTCGTTGGTGAGAGGAAATATTAATAACCGTCTTTGCTATCGACGATATCACCCACTTTTGCGTCATCTGCAAATTTACTAATGATGCCTTCTACATTCTCATGCAAATAAATGGCAAACAGCAATGGGCCCAACACCGATCCCTGAGGCACACCATTAGTCACAGACCCCCAGTCCGAACAAAAACCCTCTGCTTCCTTCCATGAAGACAATCTCAATCCTGTCACTGTCCATCCTAAATCCCATGTGACCCAAACTCTTAATCCCTTCACGTACCTATGTGACAATACCTAAAGTCGAGCTAATGGAGCATGGCTGAGCTGCACATTCTCTGATTCTTTAAAATCACCTCTATCTTCTTTTCATTGTCCATCAAAGAAATTTATTTTGCCATTTCCTTACTTTAGAGGCTCATTTTGAGAAGGAAATTTCATTTAAGGCAGGCAAATGCAAAATTAGCATTTATTTGGGATGACTGTGGAAAAACAGGGATGTAACCATGCTTCATAAGAAATGGAACCCAGAGGAAGCATTTGTAGTATTGTGAAAAGCAGGGGCCCCCGTATCCTGAGGAACCCCATGTGACAGGGGAGCGGAAGAGGAATCAAACCCAGCAAGGCTAACACACATGGTTCTGCCCGCCAGATAGGACCTGAACCATCCCAGGGCACTGCCACAGATGCCCACTAACTGCTGTAGCCGAGATAACAAGATATTATGGTCCACCATATCAAAGACGGCAGACAAGTCCAGCAGGACAAGAACCACACAATCCCCTGATTGGATAGAGTGGATGTGGAGAGGATGTTTCCACTAGTGAAGTGGCTCGGACCAGAGGCCATTGCCTCAGAATAAAAAGACATACCTTTAGGAAGGAGATGAGGAGGAATTTCTTTAGTCAGAGGGTAGTGAATCTGTGGAATTCATTGTCACAGAAGGCTGTGGAGGCCAAGTCAGTGGATATTTTAAAAACAGAGATGGATAGATTCTTGATTAGTGTGGGTGTCAGGAGTTATGGGGAGAAGACGGGAGAATGGGGTTGAGAGGGAAAGATGGACCAGCCATGATTGAATGGCGGAATAGACCCGATGGGCCAAATGGCCTAATTCTGCTCTCATAACTTATGAACTTGTGAAGCTATTTAAGCTACCAGCATGTCTTTGGCATGTGGAAAAACTCGGCCACCTCTACACAGACAAGGTCAGGATTCAGCCAAAGTTCCTAGACTGGTGAGGCAGTGACATCAAATATTACACTACAGTGCCACCCACATCAAACTTATCTTCCTAATCCACCTCTACAGCAGAACCATCTACGCCAGCAGGATTAATGCACTGGAAGTTTCAAGAACAAAAATCCACGCTGCAGTTTAAATGATCCCACACAGCTACTCCATAAATATGCAAAGGAACATTCTTTAATGCTCATCCAAATTCACTCTTTGTGAATTAATTTGGGTTAAAAGAAAACAGAAGTCTATGCATTAAGCGGCCAGAAAATACAAAAGCAACCAAATTCACAATGTTTCAATGTGTTTACTTGTACAATGATATTTGTCAAAGGTTTTGTATTGCTCCAGGGCAGCTGCTGTTCTTTCTGTTGGCACTTAGCGTTTGGCCCCTTCGAACCAAGATGAATTGTGCATATTAGTTTCCATAGGCACTTTGGCATTTGCTTGGGTTAATGTGTGTTTGAATTGACTAACTTACCCACAAATAATATTTCACCTTGGTTTTAGCACAACTTGGGACTTGACAGATGATTCTTGTTCACTTGAGATACGGGTAAGTGGAACACGTTTTTCTTTCGATTACATTTATGTGGCTGCATGAATCAGCTTCTTCATTTCATTGCTGCTGAAGATTTGACTGATTCACGTTGTATCATTTTGTATTAGACTTGATCGTGGTTCATTTTTTAAGGTCAGATGTCACTCTGAGATATTAAGTCAGAATTGGACTTTTAACAAAACGCATTCCTCATATCCGCAAGCTACAAAGGCCTCACATTTACATTTTGAGCAACGAATGCGAAACATTACTGACTTCATCTTAGGTTTGAGGAACTGACATCTTTTATATTCATTTCGTTGTGATATGGTGAGGTCTGCCTGAACGTAAGTGGTATCAATTCCATTGCATTGCATCCTGCTTAATTCTGGTCATTTCTGCACCTCCTTACAAGGGGCAGAACTTCTACCTTTCCCTTACAGTGGAAAAACTGGTGGCGATGAGTCCAAAAATGTTAACTACCCTGAAGTTTCCCGTTTTCTGTTTTGATTAGGTTAGGTATGGATGTTTCACAGATCACTTTATTTTGCAGACAACACATAAATTGGTGGAGTATGTGGATAGCAAGGATGGTTGTAATAGGTCATAAATATAATGTCACACAGCAGCATATAGATCATTTGGAAATATGGGTTGAGAAATGGGAGAAGGAATTAAATCTGGACAAGTGTGAGGTGTGGCATTTTGGGAGGTCGAATGTACGAGGAAAGTATGTGTAGATGGTGCCATCCTCAGCAGTATCCTCTAGTACATAGGAGTACTATGTGGGAGGACTATGTGGTATATAATAGAAATGTATAAAATTATGAAAGGCATTGACAGGGTATTCGGGGCAGCCAAAAATGCTGGAGAAACTCAACGGGTGAGGCAGCATCTATGTAGCGAAGGAATAGGTGATGTTTCGGGTCAAGACCCTTCTTCAGATTTTTCGATTTTTCCAGCATCTGCAGTTCCTTCTTAAACGATAGGGTATTCAGAGTCTTTTAAAAAGGGTAGAACTCTCAAACTATCAAAGCACTATCCTACACAACAGGGAATTTTACAATCTTTACCAAAGCTAGCTAATTTGTGTTCTTGGCGTGTGGGAGGAAACCGGACGCCTGGGGAAAACCCATGCAGTCAGGGGGAGACCTGGGGTCTCTGGCGCTGTAAGGAAGCAACTCTACCGCTGCACCACCGTGCGCCCCCCTGAGTTGGATGGCATGGGGGGCTATCACCAATAGTTGGTAAATGGAATTAGTATAGATGTTCACTATACTCTGCCGGGGGATACAGGACACACTAAGGGATTGTCATAAATGACAATAAGGGAGTATATACTGTGTATATAAATGGCATGAGTACAACTGCATCAGCTGCTTTGTCTTCTCTGCAGAACAGTACCCCACAACAGTGTTCAGATTTGTAGGATGGAACTGCAGATGTTGGTTTACTGAAGTTAAACAGAAAATGCTGGAATAACTCAGCGGGATAAGCAGCATCTCTGGAGAGAAGGAATGGATGGTGTTTTGGATCGAGACACTTCTCCCTCTCTCCTGATTCTCCGTCTGCAGAAGGGTCCCGCTGAGTTACTCCAGCATTTTGTGTCTGTCACCAGTGCGCAGATGATTGGGGAGGACTTTGCAAGGTAGGATGGGCTGGCATAAATTCAGTGTCTTTGTCAATCCCAGGTGATCTGTTTTATTGTGTCTGTTTCAACATAGTAGTAATGGTTCAAACGAGAGACATGTTAAACTACCTCAGATGGCATTTAAAATGTCAACCACATTGGCCATGCCCAGACAATTCTGATCAGAGGTCATCAAACTGAACCTTTCTCCAGTCCTCTCTCCACCGATGCTGCTTGACCAGCTGAGTGTCTCTGCCCTTATGTTAGATTTCAGCCTTTTCAATTTTCTCCGGCTGATATGAGCACAGGGGAGTTGGTGATGGTTGAAGAATTGACAGGCAAGTGTATCAGTAATACTGAGACTTGCGGCTGCTTTCCGGCTTGCTGCTGTGTTTGCAGAGCTAATAATAATAATAATAATAATAAATTTTATTTATGGGTGCTTTTCAAGAATCAGGGCTAAGCGGCAATATGGCGAGGTGTGCTGCCCAAAACCAGGCCACTCGCAATGACAGGGTGAAGTAGGGTATCATCAACAACATGTGACTGGGTCTGTACTCACTGGAGTTTAGTAGGTTGAGAGAGGACCTCATTGAAACTTACAGAATAATGAAAGGCATAGATAGAGTGGATGCGGAAAGGATGTTTCCACTGGTGGGACAGTCTAGCATCAGAGGTCATAGCCTCAGAATTAAAGGGCGCCCTTTTAGAAAGGAGGCGAGGAGGAACTTCTTTAGTCAGGGGGTAGTTAATCTGTGGAGCTCACGGAGGGATCTGGAGACCAAGTCAGTGGATATTTTTAAGGCAGAGATAGACAAATTCTTGATTAGAATGGGTGTCGAGGGTTATGGGGAGAAGGCAGGAAAATAGGAGGCAGAGATAAGCCATGATTGAATGGCGGAGTAGACTCGATGGGCCGAATGGCCTAATTTTACTTCTATAACCTGTGAACCTGGGACAATCATGGAGGGCTCCTGCCAATCATCCAGAAGATAGACACAAAATGCTGGAGTAACTCAGCTGGACAGGCAGCATCTCTGGAGAGAAGGAATGGGTGATGTTTCATGTAAAGACCCTTCTTCAGACTGAGAGTTAAGGGAGTGGGAGGCACAGAGATATGGAACAGTAAGGCGTGAAAACAGGACATCAAAGGGGATGAAGCTCAAGGAAAATGTAGAATGGACCATTCTTAGCTAGGGGAAGGTGACAATGAAGCATACAAAGATAAAATTTAATCAGGAGGACAGTCAGACTGTTCGGAGAATCATCCAGGCAAATTCATCCGCTGCAGCGATTTCCACCCCTATCACTGTGTAACGGTGATCTTATAGAGGTGTATAAAATCATGAGAGGACTAGAGCAGGTAGATGCACAGAGTCTCTTGCCCAAAGTAGGTGAATCGAGGAACAGACACCATAGGTTAAGGTGAAGGGGGAAAGATTTAATAGGAATCTGAGGGCTGACCTTTTTACAAATGGGTGGTGGGTGTATGGAACAAGCTGCCAGAGGAGGTAGTTGAGGCAGGGACTATCCCAAGGTTTAAGAAACAGTTAGTACATGGACAGGACAGGTGTGGAGGGATATGGACCAAATGTGGGCAGATGGGACTAGTGTAGCTGGGACATGTTGGCCAGTGTGGACAAGTTGGGGTGAAGGGCCTGTTTCCACACTACATCACCCTATGACTCTATACACTGTGAGAATAGGTGCGCACACTGCCCTCCCCTATGTAACATTAAAGGACACAAGTCTTATAAACAATCACATCTCATTCCTTCTCTCCCGAGATGCTGACTGTCCCGCTGAGCTCCTCTAGCATTTTGTATCTATCTTCAGTGTAAACAAGCATCTGCAGTTTCTTCTTACACATCACAGCTTCTGTTCAAGCATCAAACATGCTACAGCAGTGCTGGTTTACAAAGCCATTGGCAAACATGGATGTCCACATTTCTGAAGATAGACACAAAAAGCTGGAGTAACTCAGTGGGACAGGATGTATTCAAGAGAAAGTTAGATAGAGGTATTGAAGAGAGAGTTAAATATAGCTCGTAGGGCTAATGGAATCAGGGGATATGGGGAGAAAGCAGGAACGGGGATCAGCCGTGATCATATTGAATGGCGGTGCAGGCTCGAAGGGCCGAATGGCCTACTCCTGTACCTATTTTCTATGTTTATATGTGTCTACCAGCAGACGTTTTAGGGTTGAGGTACAGCTCGCAACAAGAGCAACCCAGCGCTTACCTGAAATTATTTAATTTGGAGTTGACTCCTGGGGGTAAAAAGTGCCTGGTCAGAAGATCAGAAGATCTTGGTTTCACAGGGCCAACTTAAAAGGACAGAGAGAGAGAGAGAATATGATGGGAAACATGAAGTGACAGGCAGCTGGAAGCTCAGGTACACCTTTACAGCCTCTGTAACCTGAAAGAAATGGTGACGTTTCGGGTCGAGATCCTTCTTCAGACTCCTACCGGCTGCCAGAACCCTCTCATCATAGCCCACTCCCTGCCAACATATCCTCCCACCCATCTCCACCCTATCCCACCAACTCCCAATTTGTCCATAAGATCCGACCCTTTCATTCCTTCTGGAATCAAAGGCATGTAGTAACTGTCTTTTACCCATTTTTAAATCTTCATCTTCATCCACATGTAATTTTGAATCTCACTATCTCCGTGGCTTTTTCAACAACAGACATCCCTTTCTTTTGCTGTTCACATCTATGAAAAGCTTTAATCTAGCACAACACACTTGATGGCAGTTCATGGTTCATTTGAATTCAGCGCCAGTGATCAATCTGTTTTGTGCAAAAAGTCTGTTTCTGTTCCTTATTTTACAAAACCTCTTCATCCCTGCAAAATGCCACTCCTTTACATGCTTCAATTTGCCTGCTTCAAAATGTATTTTCGCAGGAAGAACTTTTGCATCTTTTCAAGAACTACTTATAGACAGAAATGTTTACTGTAATCATGTCTTCTACATCAAAAACATCCTAATCTATCTGCTCTTTGGTCCTAAGGAAACCAATGTTTCTAACAGTATCATCCCAAGCATCCCTTGTTTCTTAGTGGGTTAATCCTTTTATCTAAGGATTATTACATTAGCCAAGATAGGTTGGCATTAAGTGTAGGAAGGAAGTGCAGATGCTGGTTTAAACCAAAGATGGACAAAAAGCTGGAGTAAAAAGTCTTCTTGGTGAGAAAAAGCCATCTTGTTGAGCCTCATTGTCTATAACTCATTCTCACCTAGGCCACAACTAACAATGGCCTGCTTCCTTTCTCATCATTACTTTTTTACATATCTTTAATTCATTTGTTCTATGTCTCTCTACATCTATATCTTTCATTTCCCTTTCCCCTGACTATTGTTCGAAGAAGGGTCTCAACACGAAATATCACCAAGTCCTTTTCTCTAGTGATGCTGTCTGACCCGCTGAGTTACTCCAGCTTTTTATATCTATCTTCGGGAGGCATTAATCACCTCCTGCTCAAATTGCCCAAATTACTTTTTCCTTGCACCACCATTCCTTCCAGATAATGCCCAGATACCTGAAGTAGAACACAATGTACTCATTCTGTCAAGGAAGGCATCACAACCGACGTTGCAGCGGCCTCTGCTGTCCGTCTTTTTTTTTATTTTTTGTCCCGTTGAATGTATAGTTTGTTGTGGTTTTTGTAATGTTTTTAGCTGTGTATATGTGGGGGGCGGGGGAAAACTTTTAAACCTCTTCCCTGTACGGGTGACCCAACCTTTTCCCTGTCGGGTCTCTGTTGTCATTGGGGCCTAGCACCGTGGAGTGGCCTCCAACCGGAATGACCTGGGTGCTCCAGTCGCGGAGCCTGGCTGGCCGGCTTTGGAGCGTGAGGAGTGGTGGTGGCTCGCTGCTGCGGCCCGACTTCTGAGCTCGGAGGCCCCAGCCGCAGGTCCGGTGGACAGTGACATCGGGAACTCGCAGGTCCCCAGTGGGAGACTGCTTTTCGGAGCTCCCGCAACTGCAACTTCTCCCGCCCGAGTTGCAGGGTTGAGGGTGACCCAGAGCGGGGCGTTGCATCGCCCGGCACGGCTTTAAAGGCCAAGGGGCTTGACATTGTCGGCCGGGGGCTCCAAAATTAAGACCCGGAGCGGGGCCTTAACGGCCGTGGGACTTGCCATCGCCCGCCGGGGGCTTTAACATCGGGAGAAGAATGGAACACTGGGGAGAGACAAGACTTTGCATTCCATCACAGTGAGAAGGAGATTGACTCTAATGGATGTTTGTGCAAATTGTGTTGTATGTGTGTCTTGGTTCTTTTCTTGTTGTAGAACTGCAGAAACCAAATTTCGTTTGTACGTCTTTTGAGGTTCAAATGACAATAAATTCGTATTTCATTGTATAGCATCTTCCTTTCATCCTGTTTACTTTATAAATCTTAGTGTAGAAACAAGGAAGCTGGTTCACAAAAAAAGACACCAAGTGCGGAAGTAACTCAGCAGATCAGGCAACGTCTCTGGAGAACATGGATAGGTGATGTTTCGGGTCGGGACCCGTTTTCGGACAGATTGTACTTATTTGTGTTGGTTGGAGGGGGGAGGAGGAGGGGGAGCCAGAAGAGAGGAGGGACAATACAAACCAATGCAAAGCCTAGCAGGTAATAGGTTGATATGGATGTGGGAGCTTTGTATAGGCAGATGGTGGACAATAGCCAGAAATGAAAAGACAGAAGGTGTGAGACAAAAGGATTGAAGAGCTGTGTGTTGTGAAGCTAGAGGAAGGAATGTAGTTGAATGGAAAGGGGAGGGGAGAATAGTTGTGAGTCCAGGTTGGGCACAAGGGAGGGAGGAGGGGAAATGTTGAGGAGGAACTTGTCCTTACCCTCAACAACTTGTCGTTTGACTCGCCTCATTTGTCAAAGTTACAGACAAAGCCATGGGCATTCACATGGGACCAGGTGTGCCAGCCATTTTGTCAGATACTTTGGACACCTCCAACACCTCTCTCCCCCCCCCTCTTGATCCCTCTGTTTCATTCATAGGGTACATCATAGTCTACTGCAAACTTACTGACACCGACAGTTTTTTGGACGTCACTTCTTCACACCCTGGCTCTCATATAGATGCTACGCCTGACTCTTAATTTCTCAGTTTCCACTGCATTTGCTCCCAAGATGATGCCTTCCATTCTAGGACATCTGAAATGTCCTCTTTCTTTCTCTCGTTAATAAATGCGATTTCCATCCTTCTGTCATGGATGGATCCCAAACCTGTATCTCCACTGTGTCTCATAGTTCTGCACCACTCCCCCTACACCCAGATGGAACAATGATGGACGTCCTGTGGTTCTCACCTCTCACCCCACCAGCCTCCACATCCAGCACATCATCCTCCAACATTTCCATCACCTCCAACATGATCCCAACCTCAGTCACATCTTCCCATCCGCACCACCCTCTGCCTTCCTCTGAGACTTCTCCCTCAAACACCTTGGTTCATTCACCCCTTGCCACGCAAACCACTCCCTCTCCAGGTACTTTCCACTGCAACTGCAGACAATGTAATACCTATCACTATACCTCCTCTCTCACCTCCATCCAGGGACCACATCAGTCCTTCCAGGTGAGACAGATGTTCACGTGCACCTCCTCTAACCTCATCGACTGTATTCAGTGTTTCCTGTTTGACCTCCTGTACATCAGCGAGACCAAGAGTTGACTCACCGACCATTCGGCAAACACTTACATTAGGTCCACTGAGGCCTACTGGATCTCCCGGTTGCTAACCATTTTAACTCCTCTTCCCATTCCTAGACTGACCTTCCACTTAGGAAGCTTACAGCCCAACCATATGAACATTGAATTCTCCAATTTTAGCTAACTGCATTACTCTTCGTTCTTCCCCCACATCACCCCCCCCCCCCCCCCCTCTCTTCCCTGTGCCCCACCTTGACTCGCACCTACTTCCACCCTCCCTCCACTCTTCCCCTATATTCCATCCTCTAGCTTCACACTACTCATCTCTTCAATCCTTTTGTCACACACCTGGCTATTAAAACCCTCCTCCCCCAGTATGTTCCCCACCTCTCCTCGCTCAGCTTTGGTCACAGGGGTTTTGCTCACCTGATCTACCAGATGCGGCTGATTACGATTCTATATTTGGAGAATGTTTTGCCTTTTCAACACCTTTTATAAACCACATGATGATCTCCAACAAATCCTTGGCTCACTATTCTCATCTCTGAACAACTTACCTTTACTCACCTGTCAAGCATTTTATAATGGTTTATCTACTCTGTTGGTATCTCTGACCTAAATTCATGAGTTTAAAAGCCTTCACTAATCAGTAAGCTTCATGCCTGCCTCTGGGATTCAGCCCAGTTATATATAATTGATTGGTTTGATATTCCAAGATTACATATTTTTTGTTAATTTATTTTGAAAAATCATCTTCGTTGATTTTGTTTCTGCGATAAATAATAGTGTATATCTGTATATCTTAATATATAACTGATGCCAGAACCAAATGATCAAACACCCTCTACCACTGGTATTCCACCAATAAAAGATGCCTATTGCTCCATCCCTCGCATGTTTGTTAGGAATTCGGACCATTTGGCTGTGCTTGAAGGTGGCACAAAATGCTGGAGAATGTAGTCGGATTCTACCTCTGTCCCACCCACTTCCCTGACATCAGTCTGAAGAAGGGTCCCGACTCGAAACGTCACCCATTACTTCTCTCCAGAGATGCTGCCTGTCCTGCTGAGTTACTCCAGCATTTTGTGCTACCTTCGATTTAAACCAGCATCTGCATTTCTTTCCTACAGTTCCTTGTGCAAACAGTGACAGAAGATTGCTGCTCCATTGGTGAGGACTGCACAGAACTGATCAGGGGAGACAGAGGAATGACTACGGGAGTACTTGGAGTTGGTCAATTGTGTGATGCTTGAGGACTTGGCAACAGACCTGAGAGACTATACCATGGTTGTTACTGACTTCCTAAGGAAATGTGTGAAGGAATGTGTTCCCACCAAACCCATCCAAGTTTTTAAAACTCGCGCAGACCAATTGGCTGGATTTTTTGCAGACAACTTCAACCTGACATTACTTACGTTCAAGAATTCCACTTGCTTTGAAATGGCATCAATAATATCTGTGCCCAAGAAGAGCAAGGTGACATGCTTCGATGACTATCGACCGGTGGCACTGATGTACATGGTAAGGAAGTGCTTTTCGAGTTTGGTTATGGCACATACAGTATCAACTCCTAACTCAGTGAGAACCTGAATCCACTAAGAATCCACCACAGTCTATCAACAGGAGATGTTGTTTCACTGGCTCTCCACTCTGCACTGGACCACTTCGACAATAAGAACACATACGTCAGGCTGTTGTTCATTGACTAGAGCTCGGGTTTAACACCACCACCCCCTCAAAACTTGTTACCAAGTTCAGCAAACTGGGTCTCAATGCATCCTGTACAACTAGATCCTCAACTTCAGCTATCAACAATGGATTGTCTTGGTTGCACTACGGACTGCAGGCTTTTTTGCACCTGTATCAGGGTTAGGTCAGGTCGGGGGCAGTTCCCACCACCACAGATACCATGTAATCCCGCGCTACCTGCTCCATGGTCGGATAGTCGGCGACTAAACCGTCTCCCCCACCTGGTTTGCCAGGTGAGGAGGGGGCTATGGACCCCCAGCAGGACCAAAAACAAGACGTCAAAGGGCGGGTGAGCTCCCAGTGAGCCAACGGCCATCCACACTTCAGTAGAAGTTGCGATCAGTGTTGTACATGGCATTGTAAGGCACCGTGCCCGTTGATGTTTTCAACTATGATGATGATCAGGGTTACTGGTTATTGATATATTTTTTAAATGTATTATCTATGCATATAGTGGTTACAGGCCTGTTATGTTGCTGCAAGTTAGAATGTCATTGTTCCATTGTCGGCACATATGACAATTAAACACTCTTGATGTTTATTAATAAGATGGTTGGTTAAGTTTGTGAACATGCTATTTGGATTAGTTTTAACAATGTAAAATTAACATTCGAGGATGCAATCAAACCAGTCGTTCCTGAAAGATGATTTATTAGATATAAATACATCTAAAGTATTGAAGCTGCTATCTGACCAGTGGATATTTTATAGTTGCTGCAGCAGAAGCAGACCACATTGGCATAGGCTTTAGACTAATCAGGTATGATTCGTGTATTAGCTGTAAGAGGTTGGACAAGCTTGAATTATTTTCTCTGGAGTACGTGGGCTGAGGGGAGACCTAATAAAACGATATAAGGTTATGAGAGGCATAGAGAGGACAGAAACTCGTAAACTTTTTTTTTCCAATGTGGAATTTTTAAAGACTAGAGGGCAGAATTAGGTGAGAAAGGCAGTTGAAAGGATATGTGTGGGGCAAGTTTTTTTATACAAGAAATGGTGAGTGCCTGCGACATGCTTCCAGGGATGACGATGGAGGCAGATATGATAGCAGTATTTCAGAGGCTCTTAGATAGGCACACGGGTATGCAGGGGGTGGAGGGATCTGGATCACGTCCAGGCAGATTAGTTTGACATGGCATTTTATTCAGCAGGGATATTGTGGGCTGAAGGGCCTATTCCTGTGCTCTATTGTTCTATGTGATATTTTCTAGAGGTGGTTTACACATTGAACAAGCACTGGATTTGTTTTGTGTAAAAGCCTCAAATCCTGCATGTTGTGCAACTCATCACAAATCAACCTCCCTTCCATTGACTCCATTTATACCTCACGCTGCCACGGCAAAGCCAACAGCATAATCAAGGACGAGTCGCACCCTGGCCACTCCCTCTTCTCCCCTCTCCCATCAGGTGGGAAAACACACACCTCCAGATTCAGGGACAGTCTCTTCCCAGCTGTTATCAGGCAACTGAATACAATACAATAATACTTTACAATGCAGTATAATACATTATTAGTCAAGTATGTTTTGCAACATACGAGGAATTTTATTTGCTTAGTCAATCATACAAATAAAAAGCAACGGAACACACAAAACACATTTTAACACAAACATCCACCCACAGTGACTCCTCCACATTCCTCATTGTGATGGAAGGCGAAAGAAAAAGTTAAATCTCTTCCCTTCTTTGTCCTCCTGCAGTTGAGCCTTCCATTAACGGGACGATCTTACTCCCATAGCCAGCAGCGTCAGGGCCCTCCACGTCGGGGCGATCACTCCTGCATCAGGGTGGGGGGAATTTCAGCTCCCCCTCTCAGAGCGATCGCACCCCGGGTCAGGGCTAGTCGAACCTTCTGCGTTGTTGGAGCTCCCAACATCCACGGTCGCTCCCGAAACTGCGAGCTCTCGATGTTAAAGTCCGCAGGCCGCAGTTGGAGCATTGGACCCAGGCAAGGGATTGGCTCCGATGATAAGTCCACGCCCCGCAGTGGGGCTCAAATTGAGTCCCGAGCAAGGCCTTCAGCTCCATGATGTTAAGCCGCAGAGCGAGCGGAGATACGACCCGGAAAGTAATCGTATCTCCGGCAGGGTAAGCGATTGGGTGAAAACAAAAAATTCCCTGACCCCCTCCCCCACATAAATCAATTTAGAGAACATTAAAACAAACTTTCGAAACACACTAAAAATAACAAAAAAAGACGAAAAAACAGACAGACTGTTGGCGAGGCTGCCAATTGTACAATGCTCCTCGTGGTATTAATTGTACGGTGCCCCAGGTGGCATTACCCTATCACAACCAGAGAGCATAGAAAAATAGGTGCAGGAGCAGGCCATTTGGCCCTTCAAGCCAGCACCATCATTCAATATGATCATGGCTGATCACCCCCAATCAGTACCCCATTCCTGCTTTTTCCCCCTTGATTCAATTAGCCTGAAGAGCTAAATCTAACTCTCTCTTGAAAACATCCAGTGAATTGCCTTCTATGGCAGTAAATTCCCCAGCTTCACTACTCGGGGAGCGTTATTCCCTTGTACTGTAAATGTACCGTATACACGGTAAATACACTATATGCTGTAAATGTATTGCGTAATCATGTATTGTCTTTCCGCTGACGGGTTAGCACGCAATAAACACTTTTCACTGTACCTCAGTACACACGACAATAAACAAAACTGAACTAAGCTGAACTGAATTAAAATGGAAAACCGCAGTGCCATTCCCTACGCTTTCAACACTTGTTTGTAGCTTCCTTTACTGAAGCCACAGTTCAGCAAGCTGCTAAATTAGAAATGTCAATGTTGGTCACAATCTAAGGCATATTTAGTTTTGTGTGAAAGATTCTGATTTTGAAGAGCTTTTGGAAGTGGCCTTCAACCAAAATCATTTGATTTCTTCAGCGATTTATTCCTTCATCAAAGCTGATGTAATGATGTTAGATCAAGCCTGTAGAAAATGAGATGCTGGATTTGTTTCATAAAGGTGCTTGGAAAAATAACATCTCATTAAATTGCTGCTGTGTTAGCTACAGTATCTCATTAGTGCAGGAGTTGGAGAGGAGACTGGGTGGTGGAGGAATAGCGTGCGGTTAGATTGTGATGCTGGTTTAGACTTTTGGAAAGGACGTCTAGTCTCTGCAGCTTGTGATGTTGCAAGAGCAGGAAAGGGCTTGCCGTTCCAAGAGTGCAAGAATGGGTTCGCCGGTCAATAGACAATAGACGATAGGTGCAGGAGTAGGCCATTCGGCCCTTCGAGCCAGCACTGCCATTCAATGTGATCATGGCTGATCATCCTCAATCAATACCCCGTTCCTGCCTTCTCCCCATATCCCCTGACTCCGCCATCTTTAAGAGCCCTACCTAGCTCTCTTGAAAGTATCCAGAGAACTGGCCTCCACCGCCCTCTGAGGCAGATAATTCTACACTCACAAATCTCTGAGAAAAAGTGCTTTCTTGTCTCTGTTCTAAATGACTTACCCCATATTCTTAAACTGTGGCCGCTGGTTCTGTACTCCCCCAACATCGGGAACATGTTTCTTGCCTCTAGCGTGTCCAAACCCTTAACAATCTTGTATGTTCCAATAAGATTCCCTCTCATCCTTGTAAACTCCAGAGTGTACAAGTCCAGCCGCTCCATTTTCTCAGCATATGACCATCCTGCCATCCCGGGAATTAACCTTGTAAACCTACGTTGCACTCCTTCAATAGCAAGAATGTCCTTTCTCAAATTAAGGGACCATTACTGCACACAATACTCCAGATGTGGTCTCATTAGGGCCCTGTACAACTGCTGAAGGACCTCTTTGCTCCTATACTCAACTCTTTTTATATAGGCCAACATGCCATTCGCTTTCTTCATTGCCTGCTGTACCTGCATGCTTACTTTCATAGACTGATGAACAAGGACCCCCCAGATCCCATTGTAATTCCCCTTTTCCCAACTTGACACCATTTAGATAGTAATCTGCCTTCCTGCTTTTGATACCAAAGTGGATAACCTCACATTTATCCGCATTAAACTTCATCTGCCATGCATCCGCCCACTCACCCAACCTGTCCAAGTCACCCTTCATTCTCATAGCATCCCCCTCACAGTTCACACTGCCACCCATCTTTGTGTCATCTGCAAATTTGCTAATGTTACTTTGAATCCCTTCATCCAAATCATTGTATATTGTAAATAGCTGCAGTCCCTGCATTGAGCCTTACGGTACCCCATTCTGAAAGGGACCGGTTAATCCCTACTCTTTGTTTCCTGTCTGCCCCAATACAATTTGCCCTAATTTTGCCCACTAATCTCCTATGTGGGACCTTATCAAATGCTTTCTGAAAGTACAGGTATGCCACATCCACTGGCTCTCCCTTGTCCATTTTCCTAGTTACATCCTCAAAATATTCCAGAAGATTAGTCAAGCATGATTTCCCCTTCGTAAATCCATGCTGACTCGGACCGATTCTGTTACTGCTATCCAAATGTGCCGCTATTTCATCTTTTATAATTGACTCCAGCATCTTCCCCATCACCGATGTCAGGCTAACTGGCCTATAATTCCCTGTTTTCTCTCTCCCGCCTTCCTTAAAAAGTGGGATAATATTAGCTACCCTTCAATCCACTGGAACTGATCCCGAATCGTACATTGGAAATTCATCACCAATGCATCCACGATTTCTAGAGCCACTTCCTTAAGTACCATGGGATGCAGACCATCAGGCCCTGGGGATTTATCAGGCCTTCAGACCCATCAGTCTACCCAACACCATTTCCTGCCTAATGTGGATTTCCTTCAGGTCATCACATAGTAACTGCTGGAATATGTTAAGAGCTGACATTGAGACCAAGACATTTTACTACTTTTCAAGGCAGTAAAATAAAATTTTGTGTCAACCTAATACTAATTTAAAAAAATGTCATTAATGTTGTGATTTTCTATTGCAGGTTCCTAGAAAAGTACGGATGAGTTTCCTTTTTACCATCCTGCTGTATGAATTTAGGTATGTCTTATTGTACTGTGTTATTGCAATGCCTTGCAGCTAACAACACAGCCTCCCCGCTGCAGTTTTGGAAGCTACCTATTAAACAGAAATATACACATTGCAGGTTGCACTCTTCCAGCCACTGAGGGGTGTAGCCACTTAAAGATGCTACAATGAGTAGAGGGGGGTGAGAGAATGGTGCCAGGAAGGTTAGTATCTGCAGATGGTATGTTCTATGTTCAAGAATCAGTCAATCTCCACCTTAACAATATCTATTAACAGCCTCCACAGCCGCCTGTGGCAATGCATTCCACAGATTCACCACCCTCTGATTAAAGAAATTCATTCTCATCTCATTTCTAAAGGTACGTCCTTTTACTCTGAGGCTATGGTCTCTGGTGCTATAGACTCTCCCACGAGTGGAAATATCCTCTGCACATTCGCTCTATCCAGACCTTTCACCATTCAGTAAATTTCAATGAGGTGCCCTCTCATCCTTCTATACTCCAGCCCAGTGCCTTCAAACGAAGAGGCAATAATTAGTTAAGGGTATTATTTATATTGGAGGCCATGCTTAGCTGGTGTAAAGGCAAGGTCATAAAATAAGCAATCCTAACAGAAAGACATGAAGATAAATTATAGCGCCCAAAAATAGAGAACCATAGTTTATAAGCATTAAAACAGGCCCTTCAGCCCACATCGTCCATGCCAACCAAGATGCCTATCTAAGCTAGTCCCATTTGCCTATGTTTGGCCTATATACCTCAAAACCTGTTACAGAGTAAATGGTGAAAATAGCTGTCAGGTCAGGCAACGGAAAACATGTCCCAGCTGTCAGACAAATAATAGCATCTCACACTGAGATAAACAAGGGTCAAACATTGCACACAAAAGTAGGTTAATGATGAATTACTGTGAATGTGTAAAAACCTGCATGTAATCTTTGCAATGCGAATGATATAAACTACTGGAGGTTTTTCCGAGTCAGTGAAGTATCTTCGAGCCCTTACTCATAGTGCATCCCATGTGTGCTGTGAAAAGGCTTGAATAAACGGACTTGTTAAAGAGACTCATCATTGCTATATGAAATTTTCGCTCAGTGCCTTCCTGATGTGAGGTGAAAGCCTGCTTCAGTGTACAGTATACAGTGTAGAAGGGTCTCAATCCAAAACGTCACCCATTCCTTCTCTCCAGAGATGCTGCATGAGTTACTCCAGCTTTTGTGTCTATCTTCAGGTTGTTGTTGGGTGAGGGCTAAAAATGAGTAAATAGGGATGAGGATTGTGCTAATACGGTGACAGGAAACCACAGACATTTCATTGGTTAAGTATGTACCCATCATTGCAACCCACATTTGGTTTTACTGTTGATAAATTTACACTTGTGGATAATCACCTCATTCTGTTTGTGACCTAATTAGGTCTTTCTGAGTTCCATCCTGTAATTAAGACCTTGAGCTACTGTTAATTAGGGTTCTGAGTAATCTTGTCATCTGAGATTATAAAAAGTGTACCAAATTCACACTTTACTAACATTACTCAACATACAGGCTAAACCGGTTTTATAAAGTTTTTTGGAGTTCCATATTAGGGCATTTATTGGCTTCGGCACCAATTCCTGCCATGCACTCAAACATCAAGCATCAAAGAATTGAATTTCTCTCACAAACATGAGCTGGCCTCCTGGTGCAGACCTGTTTAATACATCGCCCATTACTTCAAACAGCAACTGTGCATGGCCTTTCCATTTTGCTCCTACACAGGTCACACACTTAAATCTCTCCAACATTCCCATTCACCTATTTCCCCCCCCCTATTCCAACCCACTATTCCAACGTCCTCTATTGCAGGTTCCTCCTCTCACCTAGACACCAGGAACAATTTACCGTGGCCAATTAACCTACCAACTGGCAATTTTTGGAAGGAACTCCAGGGAAAACCCACGCATCACAGGGAGAACATGAAAAGCACAGCATGGAAACAGGCCATTTGTCCCACAAAGTCTGTGCCAAACATGATGCCCTGAAACTCATTTTCTCTGCCTGCACGTGATCCATATTCCTACGTTCCCTGCATATCCATGTTCCTATCGAAAAGCCTCTTAAATGCCACTATTGTGTTGGCCTCCACCACTACCGCTGACCCATCCAGGCACCCACCAACCTCTGTGTAAAGAAACATGCGTCGCTTATCCCTTTAATGTTTGCTCTTTTACTTCAAAGCTATGCCCTCTTGCTTTTGACACTTCCACCCGAGGATGAAGGTTCTCGCTGTCTACCCTATCTATGCCTCTCATAGTTTTATATAATCCCACCAACCTCTGACACTACTGAGAAAGCAATTCATGTTTGTCCAAAATCTCCTTATTCCTGAACCCTCCAATCCAGGCAGCATTCGGATAAACTCTTCTGCACTCTCTTCGATGCTTCCACATCCTTCCTGTAATAGGGTGACCAGAACTTCACACAATATCTATGGACTCTTCCTCTCTGTTTTTTTCATGAACTATCAATATCACTACTTTATTTAATATTCTCTTTCTCTCTTTTTCTTGCTTTTGTTACTTTTTTTTTTACTACTAAATTTAAAACAAGAAGTTGTACATGAAATGTATTATGCTATTCATCCTTTATATTATTGTACATTGTTTCTAATAAAAATATATTAAAAAAAAATCAGACACAAAATGCTGGAGTAATTCAGTGGTGCAGACAGTGTCTCTGGAGAGAAGGAATGGGTTATTTAATGTATGTATACAAACATCCTTGTTTGTTTAGTTTAGCTTAGAGATACAGTGCGGAACCAGTCCCTTCGGCCCACCGAGCCCATGCCGACCAGCCATCCCCACACACTAACACCATCCTACACACACTTCGGCGAGAGGGCCTGAACATCTCAGCAGAAGGCTCAAAGGTCCCTGACCACGGGGGAACTATGAGGAAGATGACTGAACTTTATTGCCTTCCCTCAGAGTGGGAAAGGCTGATTCCGCTGTGTGGTGGATTCTATCGTGTGGGAGGGATGAGAGGCAAGTATATCACCATTTTTTTCTCTCTTTTTCTTTTTATCCTTTTATTTTTTTCTATTCCTCTTTTTTTTCTTCCTTTTATTCACTCTTTGGCTACACTACTTTGGTAGTCTAGGGGTTCTATCTTTGCACTTCACTTTTTCTCTTTCATGCTTTTTCTCCTTTCTTTTCCTCTAATTCAAAGCTAAAAAGTTAAAATTGAAGCTGTACAATAACTGTATAAATTTATATGCCGTTGGTTTTATTTTTGTACATTTGCCTCAAATAATTTTTTTTTAAAAGAACTTCACACAATACTCGAAATGCAGACTAACCAGTTTTATAGGGTTTTATGGAGTTCCATACCTCAGACACTCTCTAGTTGAGGGTGTTGGGGCACCTTGCAATGCACCCCCATTCATCTATTTTTTTTAGAGATCCAGCATGGAAACAGGCCCTTCGGCCCACCAGGTGCATGCCGACCAGTGATCCCCGCACATTAACACTACCCTACACACACTGGGGCCAATTTTTACATTTACCAAGCAAATTTACCTATCTGTATGTCTTTGGAGTGTGGGAGGGGACCGAAGATCTTGGAGGAAACGTACAAACTCCGTACAGACCGCCCATAGTCGGGATCGATCCTGGGTCTCCGGCGCTGCAAGCGCTGTAAGGCAGCAACTCTACCACTGCGCCACCATGCTGTCCTGTTCTTCATCTTCATGCATATGGCGTGCACAGCCTAAAGTTGTAGGACAACTTGTTCCATTTGATTGTGCACGCCGGGTCGATTGCATTTGTCGAAACTGGGCAGACCATGTGAAGGTTGCAATCTTCCACCCTGCTGTCCTGTTAAGCACCATGCACTGAAACATCAAACAACAAAGAATTTAATTTCTCTCACAAACATGAGCTATGTAAGTATTTTAAGTCAATGAAGATCATCAATTGATCAACAAAACATCAAGGAATCAGAGAATTATGGAAGTTTGCAATATATAGGTAGTTCTTTCAGCATTTAAATTAATCCCACTGCCATCAGCCTACAACACAAAGGTTCAGCCAAGTACTGTTGAAATGTAATGAGTGTTTCTGCCTCCCCCACACCCTCACCACTCTGGGAGAAAATCTGATTCCTTCACTAAACCTCCTCCTCCGTTCACAGCCAGCACCTGCCTTGAAACTCCAATTTAAACTGGTTTTAGATTGGCATCCCTGCATTTTTCATCAATAAAGGCTTAGGAAGAAACCAGCAGTTATTTGTTTTTATCCACGATTAGTCGCAGAGAAAATATTCCTGCCGACATATCCCCGTTGGAAAAGTGACGATCAGCTGACGATGTCTTCTCATCATATTTTTCTAGAATTCCTCATTCAATATTCAAAGCAAACTTCGCCTTTGGCAACATACACCAGTAACAACAGATTTACTAGTACATCGATTTATTGAAGGCCACATAAAATTCATCTGCGTCTTTCAGAAAGGAGATTACAGCTATCCACTAATCACACTGGTGATGAAGCATCGCTTTACCTGCAGCTGAATTGATTATAATTAGACTGCCTTTAATCATGAGTACTTTTATGTTGTGAGCTTTATTATACAGTTACCTCATGTCTGCATGCACCAAACTTCTCCAGAAGAATATGATGCTGGCTGAATATCAGGCTAATTAACTGAGGTGGATGCAATAGATCTTTATCAGTTCAAAGATCATCAGATCATCACAAGGAAGTTATCAAAATGTGTGGGAAGGAACTGCAGATGCTGGTTTACATCAAAGAGAGACACCGCTCAGTCCACCTCGGCCTAGGTGATCTCCCAGTTGACAAACAGTTTAACTCCCTCTCCCATTCCCACACTGATCTTTCTGTCCTGAGCCTCCTCCATTGTCACAGTGAGGCCCACTGCAAATTGGAGGAACAGCATCTCGTATTTCGCTTGGGCAGCTTACACCCCAGTGGTATAAATATCGACATCTCTAACTTCAAATAGCCCTGGCTTTCCCTCTCTCTCTCCATTCCTTCCCCACCCTTGTTCTCTGACCAGTTTCCCTATCCTTCATATTATTTTTACTGTCTGTACACCTCCTTGTCACCTTCCCCAGCCAACAATGAACCATTCTACATTTCCTTACCATTGTCTGCTTTGATCTGTCATTATCACACCTTACCTTTCCATATCTCTAGCTTCCCTCTCACCTGATTCTCAGTCTGAAGAAGGGTCTCGACCCGAATCATCACCCATTCCTTTTCTCCAGGGATGCTGCCTGACCCGCTGAGTTACTCCAGCATTTTGTGTCTATCTTTGCAGTTGTCAAAATCCTTGTGTGTTTTTAAAGTGTGTTAGGTTTGGAAGGAGGCTATTCATTTTTGTAGTGGAAACACAGGGAAGGAGGGTGATGTTAAAAAGCAGGCACATTACAGCAGGAAAGAGGATAGAAATCCTAAAGCAAACAGGACTTCATTTGCTGTCTGTACGGAGCTTGTACGTTCTACCCGTGACCACGTGGGTTTTCTCTTAGATCTTCGGTTTCCTCCCACCCTCCAAAGACGTACAGGTTTGTTGGTTAATTGGCTTGGTGAATGCGTAAATTGTCCCTGGTGTGTGTAGGATAGTGTTAATGTTGCGGGGATCGCTGGTCAGTGTGGCCGAAAGGCTGTATCTCTAAAACTAAAACCATTGGGTTTAATGGAGGCATGTTTGCTTCCATGTGACTAACCTGTTTAATGGAGGTGAGTGGATCGGTATCCAGAGGATCAATTATTAGCACAAGGGATCGATCATGTATTGCTAGAAGTTGATTTACACAGATTGTCTAGCTTCCCTCTCACCTGATTCTCAGTCTGAAGAAGGGTCTCGACCCGAATCATCACCCATTCCTTTTCTCCAGGATGCTGCCTGACCCGCTGAGTTACTCCAGCATTTTGTGTCTATCTTCGCAGTTATCAAAATCCTTGTGTGTTTTTAAAGTGTGTTAGGTTTGGAAGGAGGCTATTCATTTTTGTAGTGGAAACACAGGAATGGAGGGTGATGTTAAAAAGCAGGCACATTACAGCAGGAAAGAGGATAGAAATCCTAAAGCAAACAGGACTTCATTTGCTGTCTGTACGGAGTTTGTACGTTCTACCCGTGACCACGTGGGTTTTCTCTTAGATCTTCGGTTTCCTCCCACCCTCCAAAGACGTACAGGTTTGTTGGTTAATTGGCTTGGTGAATGCGTAAATTGTCCCTGGTGTGTGTAGGATAGTGTTAATGTTGCGGGGATCGCTGGTCAGTGCGGCCGAAAGGCTGTATCTCTAAAACTAAAAACTAAAACCATTGGGTTTAATGGAGGCATGTTTGCTTCCATGTGACTAACCTGTTTAATGGAGGTGAGTGGATCGGTATCCAGAGGATCAATTATTAGCACAAGGGATCGATCATGTATTGCTAGAAGTTGATTTACACAGATTGATCATTGTCATAGGTGGGCAATCCTTATCACAAAAAGGATATTTTATTATCACTAAGACTTAATCTCATTGCAGGAGGTTAATGATTAGAGCATTGATCAATCAGTATGACAGGCGATCGCCATTATCACAGAGAGACCCGTCATTAATACATGGCAATAACGGGCATTCTAACTCATTTTCAACAGGGATTTAAATGTAAAGCCTCCAGCAATGGGCTCCCGTGGCTCAAAAATGCTTCAATAAAATGGAAACAAGAATAAATAGCACTTCTTGGTGATGTTTTAACATTTTAATTACCCCACATGAATGCAGGCTGAGAGCTAACATCTGCTTTGGTACATGTTTTACTTGGGATCCATGACATAGTTCAGAAGGATGAAGGCTCTCAGTGTCACTGCAGCATGGGGCAAAATGGATGTTTTCCGCAGGGCATAGTATGAGTGATTTAGTACCATATAACCATATAACCATATAACAATTACAGCACGGAAACAGGCCATCTCGGCCCTACAAGTCCATGCCGAACAACTTTTTTTTCCCCTTAGTCCCACCTGCCTGCACTCATACCATAACCCTCCATTCCCTTCTCATCCATATGCCTATCCAATTTATTTTTAAATGATACCAACGAACCTGCCTCCACCACTTCCACTGGAAGCTCATTCCACACCGCTACCACTCTCTGAGTAAAGACGTTCCCCCTCATATTACCCCTAAACTTCTGTCCCTTAATTCTGAAGTCATGTCCTCTTGTTTGAATCTTCCCTATTCTCAAAAGGAAAAGCTTGTCCACATCAACTCTGTCTATCCCTCTCATCATTTTAAAGACCTCTATCAGGTCCCCCCTTAACTTTCTGCGCTCCAGAGAATAAAGACCTAACTTATTCAACCTATCTCTGTAACTTAGTTGTTGAAACCCAGGCAACATTCTAGTAAATCTCCTCTGTACTCTCTCTATTTTGTTGACATCCTTCCTATAATTGGGCGACCAAAATTGTACACCATACTCCAGATTTGGTCTCACCAATGCCTTGTACAATTTTAACATTACATCCCAGCTTAACATTACATCAACAGGGATTTTAGTACGTTCAAGACTCAGTTAACAATGCCTAGAAAGTGAAGTTCACCCTTACTTTTGGTGCAATAGCGAGTCTGGCTTACATCCAGGTGACCTGCCAAATATGGCAAGATTGATTAAGCACCTTGTTTGAAATATTGTTAGGGGGACTTTTAACCCCCATTCATGTGAAAAAGTTTGCACAGTTGTGATGAAGGGTCTCGACCCCAAACGTCACCTATTCCTTCTCGCCAGATATGCTGCCTGTCCCACTAAGTTACTCCATTTTGTGTCTATCCCAAGGATGGCTGTGTGGAGAGTTGGGCCAAGTATTTCACTCCTCTCCATGTCAGGCAGAACACAGAAGCACACAAGGGTCTCATGGAGGTGGGAGCAAACAGTGGAGATAGAGGGTGGTGGGGAGGGAGGCCATGTGTGTCTGAACATCAGCCATGTAATGGACTGACGTGATGTTGTTGATCTGGCAACTCTTTCCTGAATCCTGAGCAATGCACTCTTTTCAATGTACCAGCAATGAAGATTGTAGACATTGTGCTGTAATTTTTACAGCCACTGGCAGAAGGTTTTTTGTGCCTGACTTTCCGATATCACCAGGTGCGTGACTGACAGTGTGCAAAAGTCAGCTACTTTAAGGTCAATTGTACCTGGAAGTTTTGTTTTTGTTTGGAGCTACTGTGCGGAAACAGGCCCTTTGGCCAACCGAGTCCACTCCGACCAACAATCATCCCGTGCACTAGCACTATCCTACACACTAGGAACAGTTTCCAATTCTACCAAAGCCAATTAACCCACAAATCCGTGCATCTTTGGAGTGTGTGAGGAATAGGCGAACCCGGGGAAAACCCACATGGCGAGAACGTACAAACTCCGCACAGACAGCACTGGTGGACTGGATCAAACCCGGGTCTCTGGCGCTGTAAGGCAGCAACTCGACAGACTGACATTATTGCCATTTGTCAGAATACAGAATGGACAATTCAGAGGACCCTAGTAACCCTGACAACATGAAGACAAATGGAATCAGATTGAAAGGAACAAAAAATGGTTGACTAATATTATTTAGAAAAAACAGCATCAAGCCAGCATTTATCTGCTACCATTTACACTCTTAGAACATCCTAAACTATTTCACAGCCACAGATTATTTTTGAGGTAGATTTGATGTTCAGAAAATATTCTTTTGATATCTTTAAAATAAATTCTTCTAATCTGAGGCTGTGAGTAAAACAGTTTGGCCACTGTGTTCAGATAAATGAAAAAATTGAACAATAATTCTATTTGATCAAGTTTTTAAGAAATGATGTTTAACCTTGGCACAGGAAAGCTGTCTGCCATTTGAATGATGCCAAGGAAATTTAATTTTCAAATGAAACAGAAGAGGTGCCTTCATTCAACCGTTCAGCATTAAGATAACACTTCAGGCATCACTACACTCTTACAATATGCATGCTGTGACCCAGCTATTCTGGTTCTGATTCACAGTTTCATAGAGATACAGCACTGGAACAGAAGCTTCAGCCCAACCCTTCCGTGACGGCCAAGGTGGCCTTGGTTCTGGAGTAGTCTCAGTTGGTATAGCAAGTACCTCAATACCATGGAAAGATACCAGCAAAACAGTCTCTGCAATTCCTTCCAAATTCACTGGTAGGATAAGATAAATAACTTGAATGCCCTCAGTGTGAATATGCAGGGATTGGGGTACTTTGGGAATTGGCAGGAGTCTGTGAGAGACTGGGCTTCACTGATAGCGACAATACTTCGCAAGGTGCTGGAGACCCGTGTGACCAAGTTGCCGCAACTAAGTCTGGATCTTTGAGGAAGCTCCAAGTAGCTTCTGCCCATGTGACCCACCGGTTGCCACTAAGTCTGGGTTCCGTAAGAGGTTTTCATTATGTTTCAATACACTGGGCTTGTTCCAGGTCTGTGATTGGTTAAAGGAGTTTTATGTTTCGACTTTGTTTCTGTATCTTCCCATCTGTGATTGGTCCAGAGGGGTTACCTCACTGAATATGTTTTTACTTTTTTTCTGTGTACTGAATAGGTGCCGTGATTGGTTTGTAAGGGTTGCCTCCCCTTGTACGTTCGTGCCGTTAGTTTTCCTGCCATTGTATAGGGGTATATAAGGGGGATCTTTGTGTTGGCGCATGTCGGCTGTCTGTCATTCTGTTCTGTTTATGCAAGGCTGCTGAGGACTCAGGTGAGTGGATCGTAGGAAGAAATTATCGAGTGGACAGAGAAAAAAAATATCAACGATGTGCTCAGAGTTTATCAACATCCCTGGCTTATGAATGCACAAAGTAGAGAAAGGGTATGTAGGGAACCTGGAGCCCATTTATTGTAATACAATACGATAGAACTTTATTTATCCCAGGAGGGAAATTGATCTGCCAACAGTCGTAAAACACAAGATACTTAAAACATGAAATTAAAGTTATGAGTGGAAAGGATTGGGGATGTGCAAAGATTGGGGGGGAGGGGGGAAGGGGGAGGGGAAGGGGAGTCAGTTTACCCAATGACAGAAGGGGGATGAGTTGTACAGTTTGATAGCCACAGGGAAAAAGGATCTCCTGTGGTGTTCTGTACGACATCTAGGTGGAACCAGTCTGTTGCTGAAGGTGCTAGTCAGGTTTACCAGTGTGTCCTGGAGGGGTTGAGCTGTATTGTCCAAGATGCTCCGCAGTTTGAGGAGCATCGTCCCTTCCAAAACCACCTCCCGTGAATCCAACTCCGCCCCCAGGTTGGAGCCAGCATTCCTGATGAGATTGCTAATCCTGTTGGCGTCCACGGCCTTTGCCCTGCTGTCCCAGCACATGACAGTGAAGTAGATGGAACATCTGCAGGATCTTACTGCAATGAAGCCATGTTTCTTTTGAACAAGGAGTGCCCCCACATCACTGATCTTCAATCCACCCATCTTGGCCATTGCTTCCTCCCTCATCTTTGGAATAGTCTAGGGTCCTATATCTGTGTAAGAAAGAACTGCAGATGCTGGTTTAAATCGAAAGTAGACACAAAATGCTGGAGCAACTCAACGGGTCAGGCAGCATCTCTGGATGGAAGGAACAGGTGATGTTTCGGGTCGAGGCCCTTGTTCAGACTGATGTGGGGCTCGACCTGAAACGTCACCCATTCCTTCTCTGCAGACATGCTGCTTGACCCGCTGAGTTACTCCAGGGTCCTATATCTTCCTTATTAGTTGCCTCAGGAACCACCAAAACCATGGTAGAACCAAGATCCCAGATTCAAACTGAGAAGAACAAAATGATGGAGAAACTCAGCAGTTTAGGCAGCATCTCTGGAGAAAAAGGAATAGGTAATGCTTCTGGTCGAGACCCTTCTTCAGGCTGAGAGTCAGGGGAGAGGGAAACTTTTCACACCTCTAGTTTCCCTCTTCCCTGACTCTCAGTCTGAAGAAGGATCTTAACCCGAAACATCTCTTCTCTCCAGAGATGCTGCCTGGCCCGCTGAGTTACTCCAGCACTTTGTGTATATCTTCGATATAAACCAGCATCTGCAGTTCCTTCCCACGCAAGAAGAAGTCTTACAGGTCTTGAAGGCACTGACAGCCTCGATTATGAGCGTGTGGCTGGAATACAGGCTGAAATGATATGATGATGCAAGAGCAAGTGTGCAATCATCTAAGTCAGGCACTTGTTTCACAGATTTGCCTACTAACGTACATGACTTTCCTCTTTTGCAGGGGAAAAAGCACATCAACATGCAAAATGGTTCAACCAAGAATCTCTTGGGAGGAGATGAGCTGATGGCAGGTAAAGGTGGAAGGGCGAGGTGGAATGGGAAGCAGTGGCGATGGTAACCTGACTGTCATGCCCAGCGTTAAATAATAGTCATGACTTGTGGACATTTTTGTTACTTCCTCCCTGTAGACTAAAATGATGTGGGCAGAAAGCAGACATTTGTGGATATACAATATATACGAATAACTGAAAGGAATCACAAATGATTTGCACAGTTGTGATCTCCCTAATTTAATCCATTAAAAGCTACGGAAAATGCTTGTTAAATATATAAATTGGAGAGATTATATGTCCGCCTTAAGATATTTGAGTAATTACCCTGGAACATCAATATTGCTTTATAATTGCTGTATTGTTACAATAATATACTTTAATGATATTCTTAAGCACAAATTGCAAAAAAATGCAGTCTGCAAAAAATAAACATCCTTTTAGTAAAAATGATGTCTCTTACTGATTTGGGCTCCATGGAGAAAGTAGGATCTGCAAAGAAACTGAAAATGTGAGATTGTTTCTCTGAAATTTGGATGGATCTGAACCCTGCTTAATAGAAGCTTGCATCTCCATGAAGGTTTGTTATTCTGCATCCTGCAGCAGAGAAGGAATGGTCAGCAAACAAGGTTAAAGTGGCTGTCCCACTTTGGCGAGTTTGCCCTCGACTCATACTCGCAGCATGGTAGACACTAGGTCGTAGGAGGTCTTCGTGACTCTCCTTCATGCTCGAGAGAGGTCGCCATGTACTCAAGGCTGCAGCTAGGTCGCGGCGGATTTTTCAATATGTTAAAAATTCCCGCGAGTAGGAAATGGTCGCCATGGAAAAAATCGATACTTTTTTTACTCTTAGGTTTAGTCATAGTAGGTCGTAGTAGGTCGGCATGTTATTCGTAGAAAATCGATGGTAGTCGAAGGTAGTCGTAGATAGTCTTCATCATAGTTGAAGGGAGGTCGAAGGAGATTGAAGGAGGTCACCTAAACTCTCCACTTTTCGGTGTCCAATTTTCCCGGTTAGACGTAGCTAGTCGTAGCTAGTCGAAGCTAGTCTTCTACATAGTCGAAGGAGGTCTTCAACATGTCATTTTTTCAAACTCTTCTACACTTGCCAATTAGGTCGCCCAAGTGGGACAGCCCCTTAAGAAGGGAGGTGAATGACATTGGAAGGCAAATGATTAAGAAGATGTGTAGGAAGGAACTGCAGAAACTGGTTTAAACCGAAGGGATACAAAAAACTGGAGTAAAGGGCCTGTCCCACTCAGTCACAGTTATAGCAGGTCACCGAAAACTGGCGACTGGACCCTCCCAACGACAATGTCTACGACAACCTGCCACCTAGTCGACGTCAAGCTACAACATCCGGCAACCCAAGTCTTCATGACTTAGGACGTCCACCTACGACCACACCTATGACCACACAGGCGACAACCTACGCGACAACCTACGACCAACCCACGGCAACTGAAGTCAACCTACATCCACCCGCGACAAGCTACGATCCTGTCGCCGTCAACTGAAGACAATTCAGTCGCCGTTACCTGTCGCCAGTTGACGTAGGTAGTTGCCAATAGAATTCACCAGTCAGCACCAGGGACAACCTACGTCACTTGGACACTTCTTTTGATCTCCCTTTTAAACATTTTTTTAATCTCTGTTATTTTCTTCATCATTTATTTCTTTTATTTTCTTTCTTCTTTCTGGGCTAATTATTTGTTTAAGAATTAAAATTGTCACCTGGGTTGGGGCACTCCAAATTCCAAATTCCCAATACCCTCCTTTCCAACAATGGATTTTTTTCTGGATATTGAGTCATAGAGTCATAGAGTGATACCGTGTGGAAACAGGCCCTTCAGCCCAACTTGTCCACACTGGCGAACATGGCCCAGCTACACTAGTCCCACTTGCCTGCATTTGGGCCATATCCCTCCAAACCTGTCCTTTCCATGAACCTGTCTAACTGCTTCTTAAATGTTGGAATAATCCCCGCCTCAACTACCTCCTCTGGCAGCTTGTTCCATACACCTACCACCCTTGGGGGGCGCCATCATTTATGGGTATGGCTGCCCAGCCTGCAGCTGTCCGTTTTTTCACTTCTTTTTTTTATTTTTAGTGAGTTAAGGTGTTTTGTTTTCGTAGGTTTAGTCTTTTTTATGTGGGGTGGGGGTAAGGGGGAAGCTGCTTTTCCTAGTCTCTACCTGGACGGAGAGGTGGCTTTCCTCCGAGCAGCAGCTTCGACCCGTCCTTGCGGCCTACCAGTGGGTCTGGAGCGGCGTTTCCTGAGGACCTGGCCAGAACCTCGGCTTCGGCAACGGCACAGCACTGGAGCGTTATCGCTGAGCGGGCGATGCCTTGCCCGGGTCACCGCGCTGGAAATCTGGTATGCTGGGATCTGCCGATCGAACATCGTGGAGCTGCGGGTCTGTGGAGCGGCCAGCGTTGGGCCGCGGCGCTGAACTTTACATCGGGAGCCTGGGATCTCTCGTCGAGATCGCCAGTGGTGGAGCTCTATCCAGCGCGGCCTGTTGGCTTCGGAAGCCGTGGTCTCGGATAAGGAAGTGGCAGTTCCAGGTTTCCCAAGCCGCTGACAAACTCCCGACGACGGAGCACCATCATCCGGCGAGAAGGGCCTGGAACATCGGGCCCGGTAAAGGCGACTGTGGAGGCCTCAATAGGCCCGACTATGGGTGGACATGGGGATGGGGACTGGACATTGTGCCTTCCTTCATAATGGCGAATCATTGTGGGGGGGATGTTTTTATGTTTAAATGTATCTATTATTGTTATGTTGTATTCTTTTTAATGTGCTACAATGGCAATCCGCATTTCACTACACCAATTGGTATATGTGACTAATAAAGAACTTTTGAACCTTTGAACTTTTGTGTGAAAATTTTACTCCTCATATTCCTATTAAATCTTTTCCTCTTCACCTTAAACCAATGTCCTCTGGTCCTCGATTCACCTACTCTGCCCAAGAGACTCTGTGCATCTACCCGATCTATTCCTCTCATGATTTTAAACACCTCTATAAGATAAACCATCTTCCTCCTGTGCACCAAGGATAGAGTTCCAGCCGACTCAACCTCAGCCGATAGCTCAGACTCTCTAGGCCTGGCAACATCCTTGTAAATCTTCCCTGTAGCCTTTCCAGCTTGACAACATATGCTCATCCATTACTGATTACATGAATGTTCTCCATTCTCTGACATCTCTGAATCTCAGCTTCAAGACGATCCCACCACCAGTCACATCTTTCTCCTCACTACTTTCAGCCTTCGGCAGAGAGTACCCTTTCCATGGTTCACTCATGCTTCCCTTCCCTACCCACCCCTCCCCCTCCCCAAACACTTTCCCCTGCGACCTCAGTTGCAGGCCAATGTTTCGGGTCAAGATGCTGCATCGAGACTGAGAAGGAAGAGGACCGACTGCCAGCTTGCAGCAGTGTGAGGGTGTGGGCGATGGGGTAATGGCTGATGGATGATAATTGGAACCAAATGCGGAGGGGATGATGGGTAACTGGAACCATGCTTGGGGATGGGGAGGGGCGTTTGTAGGGAGCATGGGAGAGGTGACAACTAGCTGTACAGGTGAGTGTGTGTGCATGTGTGAGGAGGTCACTGGGGTGTGTGTTACTTGAATTTGGAAAATTCAATGTTCATACCTTGGAGTTATAAGCTACCCCAGTAGAATATGAAATGTTGTTTTTCTAGTTTGCGATTAATGTCTCTGAGGTAATGGAGACACACGCATGCATGCACACACCCACATGCACACACACGCACCCACACGCGAACACACATATGCGCACACACGCACCCAAATGCAAACACACACACGCACACACAGGCACATGCACATCCACACACGCACACATACACACACACACACACACAAGTGCGCATAAATGCAGACACACGCATAAGCACACACTTGCGCCCATACATGCACACACATATGCACACATGCACAAACACACACACACATGCAAACACACATGCACACACACACACATACACATGCACACGCACAGGCACATGTGCCCGTGCACACAAGCGCGCGCACAAACACACGCACACACTCCCACACACACGCACACGCACACGCGCCCATGCACATACACATACACACACATGCACACACATGCCCTCTCAGTCCTGAAGTGGAATTGAACAGAAATGCCGACTTACACCAAATGCTGCTTGACCTGCTGATTTCATCCAGCACTGTTTTATATTTCTCTACATTCACTGTGCCTGAGAATCAATGATTCAATGATACTTTATTGTCATTGAATCACACATGTACAGATTCTGTAAGCTCACCACAACCTTCCTTACGCTTCTCTGTGCTTTGTTTTCAATTGCACATTTCAGGAAAGCTTTTACCTGTAGTTCATGTCCCCATGTAGATGATTGGAGCAGTCACAAGAAGCATGTGAAGAGTCACACAATGGAAACAGAGCGCCCAAGAGGCAAATCAGATTTACCTGGAAGAACACACAAAAATACACACCTAAAAAAAATATCAGCTACATTGTTGCCACACCTATTTACTGGCACTATACTGTTTTTCTCATAAAGAAAAGCAAACAAATGTTTAATACCTTTCAAAATTTAAGTGGTTCATTGGCCTTTGACTCCTAGTAGCAATGTTACAAAATTTTGAGATTTAGAAAATCAAGTCTGTAATTTATCCCATCAGATAAAGCATAAAAAGAAGTTTAATTTGACACCTAATTCACTTTCATATCTCAAGTATTTAAAACGTTATGGACATTTTCATACTCGGAAATTAGCATCTTGTTCCCTATTGATTTTCTATGGACATTACAAAAAAGCTGTGATCGTGGGCAGTCAAAAACCCATAACCTTCTTAAAAATTAAGAGAACTGAATGAAATTTTCAGTTATCGTAGATTGAAGCATTCTGAAACAAATATAAAATAATCTTACTTGGATGACCTGAAATTAAAACATATAATTAGTTAGTTACCCAAGCGTAGCAAATTTCAAACTTCAATTACTAGATCTAAACATCTATCCATTTCTTAATAAATGATTAACATTTTTAAATAGCCCAAGTGTCCAAATAATATACATAAATAATGCACAATAAAACATGATTTTGAAATCTCATTTACATTAATTTATAGGCCAAATGGAAGAAATTTTGTGTTCAATTGCTGCAAATTAAAGTCCATTTTAAATCAGCTTTCTAGTGGGTTCCTGTGAACGCGCTGGTTTAGAACGTTCACATTGCAGTAGATTTGTGCCCTCAAATGCCCAGAAAAATACTGTGGGATATAAAGAGCCCAAAATGAGCTACTCGCTATAGTAAACTTTGTATATAGGGTTCTTAAGAAGCCCTTTTTAATGTAAAAATAAGCTACATACCTTTAATTGTTTGCTTTATAAAACCCTGGGACTGCGAGAGGTCGAGGGTTTAGAGAGTGATTTTTAAACTACTATAACTATTATACAAGGCCATAAAAACTAATATTACCTTTTGCGACGGGGTCTTTCAGCGATTTTTCGTTAATGATTTACTAGGCTGAACATTTTCGATTGCAACAGCCTAGTAAAAATCGCGTTTTAAACCCGCCCCCTCAAAACAGCGTTAAAATCACACACACGGGCTGGGGCAGATTTTCAACGACGCTTCAGGTAGGCTTAGCAACATACCTACTCCTAGCCTCTTCATTACTTTACTGCTATTTGTTTGTGTTAAAGCTGGAGGATAAATGCATTATGTGTAGGAAGGAACTGCAGACACTCGGTTACACTGAAGGTAGACACAAAATGCTGGAGTAGGACAGGCAGCATCTCTGGAGAGAAGGAATGGGTGACGTTTCAGGTTGAGATCTTTCTTCAGACCTCTCAGAATAAATGCATCATCTGTTTCTTCTTTCTTCAACAAATGTAGGACAGACTCACGAGTGTAATCCTCCTGATGATCTCCCGCACGATCCTCTGGGTAGCTCATGCTGAGGAAAAGTGTTCAGCGTCAACCTTTCATAATCACCCATCTGCCTTTCTGAAATAATTCTTGAAGTTGTATATTTCCATAGTCTTGCCGGTCCCATTTTGTCATCTCCTGAATACCCTGTGTCTTCAGCAGATGTTTATTCTCGAATGCTATGAACCTCTGTAGCATGTGGCATCATCCGAGATGTCCTCATTCTGAAGGGAACGGGGGTTCCCCTCTCCCGTCATAGATGAGGCCCTCACTCATGTCTCCTTGGAACCCTGCAGTTCCACCCTTGCTCCCCCTCCCCCTAGTCGCAACAGCGACGGCGTTCCCCTAGTTCTTGCCTTTCACCCCATCAGCCATCGCATACAACACATACGCATGTCCCGCTGAGTACCTCCAGCCTTTTGTGTCTCCCTGTGGTGCCATGCAACCTCACAGCGCCAGAGACCCATGTTCGATTCTGACCTTGGGTGCTGCCTTTGTGGAGTTTGCATGTTCCCCCTGTGGCCACGTGGGTTTCCTCCGGGTGCTCCGATTTCTTCTCACGTCTCAAAGACATGTGGGTTTGTAGGCTAATTGGCATTTGTAGCGAGTGGATCAGAAAGTGAGATAACAGAACTAATATGATCGATGGTCGTCATGGGCACGGTGGGCCGAAGGGCCTGCTTCCACACTGTATCTCCAAACTAAACTTAATCCTGTTTTGGTCACAAAATGCTGGAGGAACTCAGCGGGACAGGCAGCATCTGTGGAGAGAAGGAATGGGTGATGTTTTGGGTCGGTCAGACTGAGCCCTAATCACACTTTCTTTCACACAATGTTTGAATTGAAATTATAACAATAGCAGACCATTGTCTGATATAATCTCCATCAGAGGGCATGGGTTGTTAGAATGCTTCTTCCAGACTGCATTTAGTAGTGGTAGATGAGTTTGCATGTTTTCTTTCAATTGACTTTAATTCCATTCCACCAGCAGTCCAGGTGGATGCAAAGGGACAGCCTTGTGGGCAACTTTCAGATTTGGCTTGGTCTCACTGCAGCTGTGATCTGCAGTCTTGGCAGGCTCTGTACCTGCTGGCTAGCACATCCAGGTCCTTTACTATACCAAGGCTCAGTAAAGCTATGAGATACTGCCCTCGTGTTAACAGTGCCCTAGTCCAGTGCCTTAAGAATTCTGCTTCATAATTCTTTGGGGTATAACTGCTCTGTGATCCCATTTGATACATGCCCAGCCTGTTAACAACCTGTAATGCCTGCAATGGAAATATTTAATATTCTCATCCAATTGTGTTCAAATCAGTCACAAATCTGGACAGCTTTGTCTGCTCTTGGCACCATGGATGTTATCCAATCAGCCTGTGCAGCTTTGACCACTCACTGTCGTTAGAGTTGGTGAAACCTGCCTCTATTTCTGCCTTCAGCACATATGATATCCATCTGGCTGAATTGGCTTGGCATTCAACTGAAAGTGGATGTGGACTTTGTCCTCATAGTGCTCATTTACAAGTCCTTGGACAGATCCAAATATTGAGCAAACAGCTTGCAGAGATATGGTTGCAAAATACTCTTTCTTCCCCTCCGTCTTTACTTTTTATGAGTCAATCTTCCCTGAATAAAGTTGGTCTGTTTGCACATTCAGCTGCTGTAATTGATAGCTTCACTACTTGAACATAATATTATGCAAAATATAGCTTCTAACCTGGGTTGTTCAGCATCTCATCAGAACGTGCTTGAAGATTCAACATGCTTTTTGTTAATGGCACTTTGCCAGGTATCTTGGAAAATGTTTCTAATCAAAATCAAGCAAACTGCGGCAGTATCGAGTCTGATGAAGGGTCTCGACCCGAAACGTCACCTATTCCTTCTCTCCAGAGATACTGCCTGACACATTGCATTACTCCAGCAATTTGTGTCTATCAACGACGGTATTGATGTATATTATGCAAATATAAATCATACACATTTATTTAATTTTAAGGCCATTACTGTTGCTGGTGGAATGTTCAATGCTTAAATGTTGCTTTCCACTTTACTGATTATTTCAGTGTAAAAAAGCCGTTTCTTTGAGCCCATCTGATAGTACTGAGAATTTGCTTGGCTGTCAATATTGTGTCTGCTCTCCAGGGTGTAACCTTATGCACTGAACCTATGTGTCTTTCTTGCAGCTGAAGCACCATGCTGTTCTAAATGGGAAAACTTGCATCAGCTTCAGTTTCAGCTTCAAGACCTGTCTTGCATTTTGTGCCAAACTCACTTGCAAAATTCAAGTGTCAACTTTTGCTCTTCCACAGGACTTGGTGCAGTGTCTCAACCCAATTTACACCTTGACCAACACAGATGGACAGATAACATAGAGCAGAACAGCACAGGAACAGGCCCTTTGGCCCACAGTGTCTATACTGAACATGACACCAAGTTAAACTAATCTTGCCTACTTGCATGTGATCCATATCCCTCCGTTCTCTGCATATCCATGTGCCTATATAAAGGCCTCTTAAATGCCACTTTCATATCTTCTTCCATCATCAACCCTGGCAGCTGTTCCAGGCACCCACCATGAACTGTGTAAAAAACCTGCCTTGTTCCTCTCCTTTAAGAATTCCCCCTTTAACTTTAAATCTCCAGTCCTTGACATTGACAAATAGGTTCTGACTATCTACCATATCTATCTTTCTCATCATTTTATATACTTTTATCTGGTCTCACCTTGACATTCGATGCTCCTGAAAAAACAATCCAGGTTTGTTCAAAATATCCGTAGTACCCTCTAATCCAGACAGCATCCTGAATACTCACCAAAGTCTCCACGTTGTTTCTGCACAGGGTGAACAGAATCCAATCCAATCCAACTTTATTTGTTAAGCACTTTAAAAAACAACCAAAGCTGACCAAAGTGCTGTACAGAAAAAAAAATAAGCAAGACATCATAAAACAGGCAGAATAACAGAACATACAGCTAACATGAGGCGCATAAATTACATACGAAATTCAACAATAAATTAAAAGACATAAAACATGAGTATGAACCACGCAGTAAAATTAAGCAAATAAAGTAAATAAATAAGTCGACACCTTACTGGTCTACAAAGGCCACGGAGAATAGATGTGTCTTCAGGAGTGATTTAAAAACAGCCAGAGAAGGGGCCTGTTTAACGTGTAGAGGCAATTCATTCCATAATCTCGGTGCTGACACAGCAAAGGCACGGTCCCCTCTGAGCTTCCGCTTAGTTTTAGGCCCACTCAGGAGCAGCTGATCATCTGACCTGAGAGAGCGGGTGGGTGTATAAGGGTAAAGAAGCTCAGATAGGTAGGACGGGGCAAGACCATTTAGGGATTTAAAAGCAAATAAAATAATTTTAAAATGAATCCTATACTGAACAGGCAGCCAGTGGAGTGAGGCTAAAACGTGTGAAACATGATCATGTTTTCGTGTGCCAGTTAAGAGACGAACAGCTGCATTCTGTACCATCTGGAGACGGGTGATGGAGGACCGACTAACCCCCATATACAGTGCATTGCAGTAATCCAGCCGAGTGGTAACAAAGGCGTGGATTACCGTCTCAAGGTGCTGCCTTGACAGAATTGGCTTTATTTTGGCCAGCTGCCTCAGAATGGCATGCAAGACTGCAAATGTAGCCCAACCAAACTTGTATAACTTTTATAAAGCTCCAACAGGCATCCTGACGCCTATACTCAATGCCCTAACCAATGATGGCATGCATTACCCTACACCTATTTTACCACAATGTCTACTTGGGTTGCCACTTTCGGATGCCTCTCGACCCTTTGAGTTTTTCCAGCAATTATTTTGTGTTCCAGTCTCCAGCATCTGCAGTCTCTTTCATCTTCCTGACCTTTCAATCTGCCCAACCTCATCATCGGCCTCTTGCCCCGTCTGTGGAAGTTTGCAGTTCCTACTTTGGCATCATTAGCTTTTTCTCAACCCACAAAACTGGAGTGGAAGCCATTCATCATCAATCCCCAACGTCTGCCAGAGGAGAAGATATACGCACATAACAATCCGCACAATGCTTCTCTATTCTGAGAGCAATATGTGAAAATCCATGCCCGCACAAGTAATGTTACAAATTATCCCAGTTCCAGCCGTTGAATAATGATTTGTGTGGCTCAGCTCATTATTTCTCCATGTAAGGACTAAAGTAAGACACCATCAATTCATAATAAGGACAGATTAAACATTTTGCCCAATTTTGAACAATTCCAAATGAATAATATCGTTTGCTACACCTTCAGAGCAGTTCACACAATTGGAGATTGTGGGAGAGAGGATGGTAATTTTTCAAAACCGCCAACTTGCAAAGATACTTGTGTCTCACAAATAAATCACGAGTGGCCCCTAACGAGTTGTTAGTGGTTTGCCTGTTGTTTTGTTTGAAGATAGAACCGTATACACTTCTTTTCTCTAAAACGCCATAAGATCTCCCAAATAAAAGCCAGAATTCCAATAATAATGCTTTTTTCTTCAGAGAGAAAAATTCCAATAATATTGCTTTTTTCTTCAGAAAAAACAACCACGCAGAAAATGTTGACAGATGAATATGTTAAAACCTCACAAGGTAACCCTCAGTCAGTGTTCTCATTAAATAACTCACAGATACTAGACGTCGGGAGGAAAAGTCTGGTAACTGATAGGAGATGTTGAACGGTAAATGTTAGTCATGTTGTCTTGACTTTTCCTTGTTTGCAGAAGGATGAAATCCTACTTTTATTTCAGGCTTTTTCCCAAATGCATTCCTTAAGATGGAGTTGAAAATTTAAAATTGAAAGCAGTAGTGAATCTGTCCATTGGCTGATGGAGACTTCCTGTTTTTCTCTCTTGCATTTCCTTTCCTCATTGTCAGGCCTGAGTTGTCACCAAAATGGTGGCTTCCCATCAAGGGCGTTGTTTAACTTGCTGCTCCCAACCCCTTGACAGGATTCAGCCCTTTAGAAGAATTCCACGGGATGTCCGCCATGTGGGAAAAGCAAGCCTCTGCTCCTCTAAAGTGTCAAAGTCTCCCCAAGACTTCAGTGAGAACTTTTGAGGGAATTCGAGCTGCCAACTCAATCCGACACAAAGAACATTTTATACACTTTTCCAAAATGGCTGCACTGTGATGGTGCAATGGTTAAAAGTTATCAATGTTAATTTAATGAATCTCACAATGCTTAAAATTAGCAATGGGAGATTTCATTGCTAGAGAGTGAGAAATAGTCTTAGCTTTATGTGCTGACTATTCAACAAAATTGATTACTCATTGCCAGGCCTGCTATCAGGTGTCAACAAAATGGTGGCTTCCCATCAAGGGCATCGTTGGACTTGTTGTTCTCGACTTCTTGATAAGGGATGTAATGCTGAGGCTCTATCAGGCGCTGGTCAAGCTGCATTTGGAATATTGTGAGTGATTTCGGGCAGCATATCTGAGGAATGGTGCGCTGGCTCTGGAGAGGGTCCAGAGGAGGTTTACAAGAATGATCCCAGGAATGAGTGGGTTAACCTATGATGAGCGTTTGTCGGCACTGGGCCTGTTCTCGATGGTTTAAAAGAATGAGCGGCGACCTCATTGTATCGTACAGAATAGTGAAAGGCTTGTATAGAGTAGATGTGGAGAGGATGTTTCCACCAGTGGGAAAGTCTATGACTGGAGGTCATAGCCTCAGAATTAAAGGACTTCGTTTATGAAGGAGATGAGGAGACATTTCTTTAGTCAGAGGGTGGTGATTCTGTGGAATTGTTTGCCACAGAAGGCTGTGGAGGTTGTCAGTGGATATTTTTTAAGGCAGTGATAAACGGATTTTTGATTAGTACAGGTGTCAGAGGTTGTGGGGAGAAGGCAGGAGCATGGGGTTAGGATGGAGAGATAGATCAGCCGTGAGTGAATGGCAGAGAAGACTTGATGGGCCAAATGGCCTAAGTCGGTGGTTCTAATTCTACTATGGGTGCCGGACTACAGTCCGTAGTTTTGAGGGGGCACAGGCCCTGTGTCTAATATGTGGAGCACCAGGTTGTCAACTTCAGGACTCCTCTCTGTACGTATCCCTTTAAATATCAGAACACCAGTTGTGAGACAAATTTGCGGTGGCGTTGGTTGTGGGCCGGGACTACAGTCGTAGGTGTAGAGATAGTATAAGAGGGGGCTTAGCACACAGCCCTGTGGGGACTCTGGGGCGGTTTGTGAGGAAATCCTATTCCTTATGTCTTTATGACCTAAGGTTCAGGCCTGTGGAAGAACTACAAGGGTTGCCTGGCATGTGGCACCATCAGGCCGAATGGCCTATTCCTGCACCTATTTTCTATGTTTCTAAGTTTCTGCTCTTCTAAAGTGAGCCCTGTCGAAGTCTCCACAAGACTTCAGAGGGGACTCTTGAGGGAAATCAAGGCCTATCTAGTGAGTCAAAAGCTAATTACATTTTTTTGCAGTTTGTCAGACCATTAGAGTTCCCTTCCATCTGATTGCAATCAGAAAGATATTTTTGTATACATGGAGTATGTTGTGAAAATGTGGCCATTCAGTTGGACTGGATTGCGCTTGATCTACATCCTGAGACCCTGATAATTAATCAAACCTTTAAAGTAATTTAAATTATTAAAATAATAATAAAAAAAGTAACATTTTATGAACATTTAAAATTGCATTAAATAGTTAATTAATCAGAGAAAAAAAGAAAAATATTACTAAAAGTAACACCATTGATATAATTGGGGGTGGTGCAGAGAAGAACTGTTAGAGCTGCTGCCTCGCATCGTCAGTGACCTGCATTCAATTTCACCTGGACTGTTATCTATGTGGAGTTTACACGTTCTCCCTGTGACCATGTGGGTATCCTCCGGGTGCTGCGGTTTCCTCCCATATCTCAAAGACATGTGGTTTGGTTGGATAGTTCACCGCTCGAAATTGACCCTTGCGTGTCGATGAGTGGTAGAATTTGGGGAGAATTGGTAACAATATGCAGAGAATAAAGTTGGATTTAATTAGTGTAGGATTAGCATAAATGGGTGGTTAATGATCAATGAGGCCTTGGAGGGACAAAGGCACTTGTTATGTGCTGTAGTAGATAGACACAAAAAGCTGGAGTAACTCAGCGAGACAGGCAGCATCTCTGGAGAGAAGGAATGGGTGACGTTTCTGGTCGAGACCCTTCTTCTCTCTTAAAATAATGTACCTCTAGATTGGAAAGGTTTAAAGGGATATGGGCCAAGTGGGTTAACATGGGATTATTGGATGGGACACCTTAATTGGCGTGGATGAGTTGGATCAAGGGGTTGGTTCCATGTTGTATGATTCTATCACTCTACATCTAAGCTTAACCTTGCAATGAAACGCATTGACTTGGAGCCACGCTTGATAGGTGTTGTAAAGCCAGATGTGGATCGTATCTGGATACTCAGCTCGGGATGTTTTATAATGAGCCAGGAAACAATCTCACCCCAGTGCGTTTCATATTTCAACGCAGTAATTAGCCTTCAGTTGTCTAACAGCCCCTCCAGCCGTCAACTTGATCCGCCAATAAGAAAATAATAGACCAAAATTGCTGCATTGTGAAGGTGTTTGCAACCATTTCAATCCAAAATGTAAATCAAGGTAAAAAAAGTTATCAATGTCTATTTAATGAATCTTGTAGTGCTTAAAAAAGAGGAATAGGAGATGGCATTGCTCGGGAATGAGAGATTTTCTGGCTTTATGTACTGACTATCCATCAAAATGAAGGCGGTAGTATATTGCAAATGTTAAGAAAGTGTGGAAGGTAATGTTGAATAGGCTTTGAGAACCAAATAACAATAACACTATTTGTTTATAAAGTGCCTTTAATTTAGTCGTCCATCTCATGGGGAGTTCATAAGTGCATTACTGAACAGCGCTTGACACCTAGCCAGATAAAAAGATGTTAGGGCCGGCAGCCAAATATTTGATTAACGGAAGAATGAAGAAATATGGAGGCAGGAGTTTGGGGTGGGAATTGTGTAGCTTCGAGCATGGCCAGCTTAAGGCACTGCCTCCAGCGTTGGAATGATTAAAATCTGCAATTGTCAAGGGGCCAACGCTGGCAGAGTGCCAGTTTCTTGGTGGATTGCAAGACTGCAGGAGATCTTGCGAGAGATTGTGCACTCCAAGTGCCAATGGAAAATGTCAGACTTATCTCTGGAATGAAATGCTGGTGTGCTTATCTCACTCAGGAGGAAAGCCAGGGAGCATGGTGATAACCATTGATAAATTGCTCAGCAGAACGCAATGACCTGACATGTCAGCTAAAGGTTGACTGCAGTATTGTCAGAGATATCTTCATGAATGTGCAACATTTCTCTGATGCCTATCCTTCATGGTGTTATTTGGAGAAAACATTAGAAGATGGTTCTGATGTGCTTACAAACATTTACTCCTCAAACTTCACCCCCATGTGAATCAGTAATCTCATTGGTCTTATTTCCATATAATTTGGATGTCACCTTTTTCCTTCATTACATTCGATCACACTGTGAAAGTGATTATCAATTTTTTTGAAACATTATGAGATTATGAAAGTTGTGCTAAAAATGTAATGGGCTATTGCATAATTAGTGATTTACGATAAGTGCTCACGAGGGTCAAAGCTGAAACTGATAAACTTGCTAAACTGATAAACTTGCTAAACTGATAAAAATGCTGGAGAAACTCAGCGGATGATGCAGCATCTATGGAGTGAAGGAATAGGTGACGTTTCGGGTCGAGACCCTTCTTCAGACTGAAGACTGAAGTCTGAAGAAGGGTCTCGACCCGAAAGTGTGTGTTAAAAGTAAGTTCCTGGCCTTCTGAAGAAACGTCTTGACACGAAACGTCACCTATTCCTTCGCTCCATAGATGCTGCCTCACCCGCTGAGTTTCTCCAGTATTTTCGTCCACCTTCGATTTTTCCAGCATCTGCAGTTCTTTCTTAAACAACTTATCTTATAGGTGTCGGGAAAGATGAAGGTGTTCCCTGTAACATACCATTTGAACATCCTTGCCATTCCCACTTCGACTAATCAGTTCCTGGGCTTCTGCACTGTCAACTAAAAGAGTAACATATTTCACCTGAACAGTCCATGTCTAATAGTATGTCTACTAAACTACGCCAGGGGGCGCCGCACGATTGGCAGCCCCGCCAACAGTCTGTTTTTTCATCTTTTTGTTTAGTGTGTGTAAAAAGTTTATGTAAATGTTCTCCAGTTTGTTTACGTGGGGGGAAGGGTGGGAGTCGGGGGAAACTAATTTTTTTCTATTTCTTACCTTGCCAGGGATGCGATTATTTTCCAGATCGCATCTCCGGTCGTTCTGCAGCCTACCATTGATGGAGCTGGAGGTCTCCTCGGATTGATCTTGAGGCCCACCACGGGTTGTGGACTTAACTGCGGTCTGCGGACTTTACCAGTGTAAGCTCGCAGTCCTGGAAGAGGCCTAGTCGGGAGCTCCAACGTTGCAGAAGGTTTGACCAGCCCCAACACGGGGTTCAATCGCTCATCGTGGGGGAGCTGACATCCCCCCGATGCAGGAGCTGATCGCCTCGACACGGAGGGCCCAAACGCTGCTGGCTACGGGAGTCGAGATCGTCCCGTCAACAGAGGGCTTGAGGCCCCCGACCGCGGGAGAACTAAGGGAAGAGATTTGAATTTTATTTCGCCTTCCATCACAGTGAGGAATGTGGAGGAGACTCTGTGGTGGATGTTTGTGTGAAAATGTGTTTTGTGTGTTCCGTTGCTTTTTATTTGTATGACTGACTTGGCAAATGAAATTCGTCGTATGTTGCAAAACATACTTGGCTAATAATGCATTGTGATTGTGAGGTGATGAACATCAAATGTTCCAATTTCAAGTTTTCCAGTTCAGAAAAACAGAGCAGAGCAGGTCTGACAGAGCACAATGCAGATGCCCACAGGCAACAGGAGCAAAGGCATTACCCACCATAGCCCTCATCTTGATGACCACCTTCATGTGTGTGGGGAGTATGGAGCTAAATCATGTGGACACCGTATAACTACCTGCTGAGTTTCTACCTGTCATTGGTGTTTGAAGGATGGGACTGGCACCGCCGCTGTGCAATGCACTAGTCTGCCGGACATTGCCGCACCACCTATCCCTCATGCAAATGCTCTTACGGACCAATACCTTTATCCACAAGCCTATTAGGCAGCGGTCAGCACGGAACATACTTCAGGCACTGGAGACTCAACGTATGCTGTGGCATGGACCCTGAACCGACTGCCCTGATTGTCGGGCAGAATGCCTCATCGCCAGAGCTCACAAACAAGCACCAAGACCTGGCTTGGTTGGTGGTACGAGGGGACCTCACTATCAGATTCTTACTCCCAAAGTACTCCGCCCTAGATACGGCTGCTGTGGAGAGGAGACGGTTGCCCACCTCATTGCAGAACGTGGATCTGTGAAGAGGATCTGGAGAAAGATGCAAGGATCCCTGTTACAGTTCCCTCAGAACACAACGTAACAGAGGACTCTTCGCTCCATTGATGCTGCCTCTCCCGCTCAGTTTCTCCAGCATTTTTGTCTACCTTCGATTTTCCAGCATCTGCAGTTCTTTCTTAAACATTTTGTCTACTCCACTGCAAAATTGCCTCAAGGTATGCCCACTTTGAAGAAGTTCTCCTCTCTCCGAAGACAGTTTAGCAACCTCCCCTCTCACTTCCCCCCCCTCTGTGAGCACTTCAACTCCCCCTCCCATTCCGAATCCGACCTTTCTGTCCTGGGCCTCCTCCATGGCCAGAGTGAGGCCCACCGTAAATTGGAGGAGCAACACCTCTTATTTCGCTTGGGTAGTTTACACACAAGCGTTATGAACATTGACCTCCAATTTCAGGTAGTCCCTCCTTCCCCTCCCCTTACCAGCTCTCCCACAGCCTACTGTCTCTGCCTCTCCAGTTCCTTCTTTCCCCCCCTGTCCCCCCCCCCCCCCCCCAGATGCCAAAAGTAGACCCTCAGTCTGAAGAAGGGTCGCGACCCGAAACGTCGCCTATTCCTCCGCTCCATAGATGCTGCCTCACCCGCTGAGTTTCTCCAGCATTTTGGTCTACCTTACATTCCATTACTCATAGCTTTATATTGCATCCTCATCCTTTACACCATCAAAGACTTGTACTTAGTTTAGTTTGGAGATACAGCAGGGAAACAGGCCCTTCGGCCCACCAAGTTCGCAGTGACCAGCGATCCCCGCACATTAACACTATCCTAAACACATTGGTGACAATTTACATATATACCAAGCAAATGCACGTACAAACCTGTACGTCTTTAGAGTGTGGGAGGAAACCGAAGATCTCGGAAAAAGCCCACGTGGTCACAAGGAGAGCGTACAAACTCCGTATAGAAAAAGCACCCGTGGTCAGGATCCAACCATGGTCTTTGGCGTTGCAAGTGCTGTAAAGCAGCAACTCTACCGTCACTGTGCCGCCCTTTTTTTGTTCCTCCCTTTCACTTGTCCCTGGCTCTGCACTTATTTTGCAAAGATTTAAAGATTTAAAGCATTCTGGAGAGATCACTGATTGTCTCCTTCACCATATTCTGTTTGAATAATAACATGATGCTTTTCAAAGAGCAAGTAGTTCTCCGGTTTCTGATTTTCTGTCTCCTGGTCAATATTGCTCAACCTAATCACTATTAATCTCATTCAACATTCAAAAAACTTATGTATAAATACAGTTTCTGTCTATGACAATAGCAATTTTGTTGTCTCTGTACTGTACACTGACAATGACAATTAAAATTGAATCTGAATTATTCGTCAAAAACAACCAATTAACTGTGACTCAATTGTGAAGCACCCGGCTTGAGTTATTTCCTGTGGAAGTTCTTGCCAAGTTCTTTCTAATTGACGTTCCTACAATCAAAAGCAAAGTTGAAGAAGTGAAAGGATATTGGTATTTGGCAATACTCTCTCATGAATTCTTTATTTTGTTCCATACGCAATTGATTTATGAGTTATTGAATGTTCCCGGCACAGAATCATCAAATATCCAAATATCCTGAAAGATTCCCTTTTAAGCAGAAAAGCTAAGAAGAAAGTTGTCAGCAAAAGCTTTGAGCAATAAACTTGCACCTGAAACCTTTCCCTGGCGATTTGCTCAGACTGATGGATAACTCCTGCTTGACTCCTTATTCTTGGTGCTGTCAAGAGTATCTGCTACCTGTCCAATGTCACCCGCCTCAGTCCTTATCTCAAGCAACAGCTGCTGAGGCTCTTATCACATTCCTCCTGACATTGAAATCCATATCCATGCCATGGCCATCCACAGACATGATTATTGAAAGTTTTTTCCACACAATTCTGTCCTTCGATTAATAAAATTCATCCATACCTCTGCTGATTACAACCCATGAACTCCTCCCCGCCACATTTGCCCTGGCCAAATTTCTGTTTCGTTTAGAGATACAGCGCGGAAACAGGCCCTTCGGCCCATCAAATCCGCACCGACCAGCATTAACACTATCCTACACACACAAGGGATATTTTTTTACACATCCACCGAGCCAATTAACCTACAAACCTTTCTTTTTCCCGCCCCCCCTCCCCCGACATCAGTCTGAAGAAGGGTCTCGACTCGAAACGTCACCTATTCCATCTCTCCACAGATGCTGCCCTACCCGCTGAGTTTCTCCAGCATTTTTGTCAACTTACAAACCTGTACGTCTTTGGAATGTGGGACGAAACCGAAGATTTCGGAAAAAGCCCACGTGATCACGGGGAGAACGTACAATCTCCGTACAGACAGCGCCCGTAGTCGGGATCGAACCCTGGTCTCCTACGCTGCAAGTGCTGTAAGGTGGAAACTCTACCTCTGCGCCACCGTGGCTGGCCAATGTTAGCAACTCCTCATTCACTAATGCTTAATGCGTTATTGTTCAAATTAGTATCCTCAGTTTAGATCAATTACTGATACGAGTGGAGAAAAGGCAGATGGAATTTAAGAGCAGATGCAAGTGCGAGATGCTACACTTTGGGAGGTAGGGGGAAAGTATACAGATAATGGCAAGATTTTTAACAGCATTTATGTAGTGAGGGATTTTGCAATGCAGGTCCACAGCTCCGATGGTGGGAACACAACTAAAAAGTGTGGTAAAGAATGGTATGCTTGCTGTCATTGGTCAGGCATTGAGTATGTCAAGAAGTCATGTTGCAGCTTTATAAAAGTTTGGTAAATCTACATTTGGAGTAATGTGTGCAGTTATGATTGCCCCATGATGGGAATCATTAGGAGGGTGAAGAGGTTTACAAGAATGTTGGCTGTTCTGTCCTCCGTGGTCAGAGTGAGGCTAAACATATATTGGAGGAACAGCATCTCATATTTCGCTTGGGCAGCTTACAGCCGACTGGTATGAATATTGATTTCTCTCACTTCAGGTAGCCCCGGCATTCCCTCTCACTATATCCCTCCCCCACCCAAGTCACACTAACTTCTCATATTCACCCAACAAAATTAACAATGGCCTGTTTCCTTTATCATCGTCACTTTTTTGCACATCTTTCATTTATCGTTCTTTATCTCTCCACATCTTCGTCTATATCTCGTTTCCCTTATCCCTAACCAGTCTGAAGAATAGTCTCGACCCAAAACGTCATCCATTACCTTCCCTCCAGAGATGCTGCCTGTCCTTCTGAATTACGCCAGCTTTTTGTGTTTATCTGTAGTAGAGGGTATTGGATTGTTTCCTATAGAGCATAGGAAGTTGAAGGGTGACCTGATAGAAATATATAAAACTGTGAAAGAAATACATTTTATTCTCAAGGTGGAAATTTTAGACGAGGGAGCATAGGTTTAAGGTAGAAGATAAAAGTTTAAAGGAAATTTGTGGGGTAAATATTTTACACAGAGAGTGGTGGGCAACAGGAACGCACTGCCAGAGGTGGTGGTGGTGGCAGGTATGATAATGGCATTTAAGAGGCTTTTGATAGGCACATGGTCAGATAGTAAAGATGGTTGTGAAAGATTGCAGCAGGATCTGGATCGATTGGCCAGATGGGCTGAGGCCATGTTGACGGAATTTAATAGAGAAAATTGTGAAGTGTTACATTTTTGGGACGTCTAACAAGGGCAGGACCTACACTGTGAATGGTAGGCTTCTGGGGAGTGTTGTAGAGCAGAGGGATCTAGGAGTGCAGGTGCATGGTTTCTTGAAGGTCGTGTCGCAGGTACTATAGATAAGGTGGTCAAAAGGCTTTTGGCACATTGACCTTCATCAGTCAGAGTATTGAGATAGAATTTGGGAAGTCATGTTGCAGTTGTATAAGACCGCATTTAGAATATTGTATTCAGTTCTGGGCACCATGTTATAGGAAAGATATTGTCAAGCTTGAAAGGGTTCAAAGAAGACATAAGGATGTTGCCAGGTCTAGAGGGTGTGAGCTATAGCAGAGGTTGAGTCGGCTGGGTCTCTATTCCTTGGAGCGCAGAAGGATGAGGGGTGATCTTATAGTGCTGTATAAAATCATGAGAGGAATAGATCGTGTCGTGCAGAGTCTCTTGCCCAGAGTAGGGGAATTGAGGACCAGAGAACCTCAAGGTGAAGGGGGAAAGATTTAATAGGAATCTGAGGGGTAACCTTTTCACACAAAAGGTGGTGGGTGTATGGAACAAGCAGCCAGATGAGGTAGTTGAGGCTGGGACTATCCCAACATTTAAGAAACAGTTAGACAGGTACATGGATAGACAGGTTTGGAGGGATATTGTCCAGGCACAGGCAGGTGGGAATAACGTAGTTGGGACATGTTGGCAAGTTGGGCCGAAAGGCCTGTTTCCACACCGTATCACTCTATGGCACCATGACCTGCCATGCATAAAGCCATGCTGACTGTCATGCACAAAGCTATGCTGACTTAATTAGCCCAATCTCTTCCAAATGGGAGCGAATCTAACGCTGAAGAATCCTCCTCAATAGCTTCCCTACCACTGATGTGAAGCTCACCAGCCTATAATTCCCCGGATTGTCTGCAAAATTCCTTTTTAAGCAAAGGAACACCATCGTCTACTCTTCAGACCTCTGGGAACACGACTCTGGCTAGTGAAGATGCAAAGAGCTTCAAAATGTTGAAATATTTTTTCTGACATCTTCTGATATTCATCACATGAAATTGTTGACTGCGCTCGGAGTCCAGTGGGCAATTGTTTATTTTTCAGGGACGTGTAGCATTGGCAATACGTGAAGTTCGTTTAATTTCAAAAATGATGTATTCACATCAACTGGCACTGCGTAGCCAAATGTATTGAAACTTATGTATTACTTCATCCATAGGGAATGATTTTTATTCCTGTGTTTTGGAACTCCCATCCATCCTCTTTTAAATGCATTATTAGAACATCATTCGTAATATTTTTTATTGGATTTGCTACATTATTCCACTTAACCTTAAACAGCAGTCTTTCAAGAGCTATTTGTTTCCTATTTTATGCTAAGCCCGTTTGTGACAGGTATTTCAATGCACCCTGGAGTATGTTTGTGTAAAATGCAGGGCAGGGATTTTTATGACATCAAAGAATTTGAGGTAATTGCTTAAATCTGATGGATGAGGCAAGCTCAGGAGAACCAGTTAATTTATGAGGGCAATAAGGTGGCTGTGCGACCAAATATAAAATAATAAAATGTGCCCAAATGTGAAATGCAGCCCCGTTCATTTAAAGAAACATTCAGTCATTCCCTTTTCTGGTTTTGTTGATCTTTATATTATAGATCATTTACAGAACTGGAGCCCATTTATGAGCCGAGGGTGATTTATTGATGAGGAAGGATCTGGAGATTTTTCTGTGAAGCGAAGTTCATTTTTTATTTCACGAGTTGAAAACGATCCAATGCGATAAAGAGAAGCAGGGTAGAAGGTCAACAGCTATTTCATCAGAGACTTCCCACGTGAAAATGGTGTTCAAACAAGCTGCTGATTATGCCAATCACAACTGACCATCATAAAAGGTACTTGACTGGAGTTCATCGACAATATAATAATCTAACAGCGTAGCTTGTCTACGAATACTGATTACATATTTCAACCATTTTAATCATTTGAACCAATCTTAGCCAGCAGGAAGGGGATGAGTTCAGCTACTGGAGTCACCCTCTGTAGGAAGGAACTGCAGATGTTGGTTTAAACCGAATTTAGACACAAAAAGCTGGAGCAACTCAGCAGGACAGGCAGCATCTCTGAAGAGAAGGAATGGGTGACGTTTCGGGTCGAGACCCTTCTTCAGACTGGTTAGTAGAAGAAGGGTCTCGCCCCGAACCGTAACCCACTCCTTCTCTCCAGAGATGTTGCCTGTCCCGCTGAGTTACTCCAGATTTTTGTGTCTATTTTCGGATTCACCCTCTGCCCGGTTTTATTCACTAGCAAAGCTGTCATCATTTGTCAACATTTAAATAAAGCTACTTTTCAAATGCAAGCTTACAGATTTTCCTGAAGCCAGTGTGGTTACTGATTAGTTATTAAATAATTTAATGTTGTTTAATCCAGCGCACCCATAAATAATTAATATTTATAAACTGGCATAATTGCCTTCTGAACATAAATAGAAACTGTTACGTGTTCTATAACATGATCGTATTCAATAAAAACAAGTCCTGCAAGCCTTCTCTAGTTTAGAGTGATTGGCCTGTTGAGCATTTTTGAGACTGCTGTGAGATAAAAATAATTAAAACTGTAATGATGCGACCTGAACACACATCAAGATACAACACATATTTATTAAATCACTTACAGCATAGGATCTGCAGTACATTACAGCTCCGAGCTGCTACATCTACTGACTGGCGTATGCGAGCTCTTGAGATTATAAAGCATGTACTAGGCGGAGCTACTACTGACAAACACTATGTTTGGCTAGCATGCAATAGCCAATCTACATCTCTTCTTGTAGAAATAAACACCGACGGCTAATCTATATAAACGGAATATTAAGAACATACTAGCAAAGTTATACAAAATCACCATATCTAATAGGTGGCCTACAAACCCCTCCGGCTCTCGTGCGGTAGGAGATCGCCTCACCTTCTTTCGCAGGTGAAAAGACTGGGGAGGGGAGAACAATCAGCGACCCGACAGGCACAGCGGGAGACGAAACAGGCGAGCCAGGCGCCAAACGACACGGGGAGACCGCGGTAGGAACGACGGTTGGTGCTGGGGAAATTGGACCTACTGTGGGAGTGAGCAAAGGGTGCGGGGCATTAGGATAGGGAGGCGCGGGGCATCAGGATAGGCATCGCAGGATGTGGTTCCTTCGCAGGAAGGATGTGTTGACGGTTGATGTGTAGATGACACCGTCCACTTCGACCAGCTATGAACGTGGTTCTTTGGCAGGGCCATGGATGTGTCCCAGGCGTGCATGGCCCTTGTCGGTTTGCAGACAAACCACTTGTCCATGCGCAACAGGTTTAAGTGGCTTGCTGGACTTGTCGAAAAAACGCTTCTGCTTGTCATGTTTGATTTGCAGTTGTTTCTGAACCACAGGCGGGGAACGAACTTGTGGCTGCAACAGCTGCTGGGAGACGGGCAGGGGCGAACGGGTTTGGCGAGACATCAGTCGTTGGGATGGAGAACCTAGTGAGGGATCCTGTGCAATGTTCCGTAGGTTGAGCAAGTCCAGGTATATGTTGGATTTGGCAAGGTATGATCGTTCCATGAGTGGTTTTGCACTCCGAACTGCTGGTAACGTGTTGAAAGTCCCATCGTTTAGCAAAGTTTTTAAAAGGCTTAGCTGGTGAACTGTCTGCCATTGTCAGAATACGAGCAGGAGAGCCATGCACAGAGAGGTGCCGTTGCAGCTTCTCAATCACTGCCTCTGAAGAAATGGTTTGCCGTAGGTCTATTTCGAACCAGCCAAAGTAGGAGTCAACAAGAACCAGATAATGTTTTCCCGTGCCGCTTGAAGATGTTGGTGGCCAACGATGACCACGGGGGAGGAGGGACTGGTTGCAGCAGTAAGGGCTGCTTCTGCTGATGTGGCATCAGGCTTTTGCAGACAGCGCTCGTTTTGGTTCTTTCGTGTATGTACCGGGCCAGTAAAACATGCTTTGCACCCATTGGAGGGTTGCCTCCATGCCAGGTTGGCCCTTGTGGATGTCGTTATAGTATTCATCCCAGAGGGTGGCTGGAAACACTACCTTGTGGCCCTTGACTATGATTCCGTCCTGTAGCACTAGTTTATCACAAACCAGGAAGTAGGGGCAAATTTCGAGCGGGGCGTTGGACTGTTTGTCGGGCCAACCGCGCCGACTGTAGACAGCAATTGTAAAGTCTCATCAGCAACCGTGTGTTCAGCTTGGCTGCTTAAACGGTCCGTTGGCACAAACGAGACGTTAATGACCGAGAATTTCTTACTGTTCGGAGAGTTGTTGTTCGTTGGTTCTGCGCGGGGCTCTGGATAGTGTGTCTGCCATGTACATGTCTTTGCCTTTCTTGTAGACGATGTTGAAATCAAATCGCTGCAGTTGCATCATCATTCTCTGTAGTCGTGCTGGGGCAGCATGGATCGGTTTGTTCAAAATGGTGACCAGCGGCTGGGTGGTCAGTCTTGATGGTCACGGTTTTCTCAAAAATAGTCATTGAATTTAGTGCAGGCGAAAACCACTGCTAGTTGTTCCTTTTCAATCTGGCCTTAGCACTGTTCAGTATCAGTTGCCGTACGGGATGCATATGACACGGGCTTGAAATCGCCGTCAGTAGTGGCCTGCAGGCATGCTGCGTCTAACCCGTACTGGGATGCATCGCAGGGGAGCGTTACGGCAGAAACTATTGATGACCTTGCAGTTTTGCTAAGAAAGTTCAGAGAACAGTGTGATATGCCTTCAAACCATATTATTGAAATAAGCAAGTTCTATGCTCGTTTTTAGCAGGTTGATGAGCCTATTGAACAATTTATCAGTGGCCTGAAGCACATGACTGCACGCTGTTGATTTTGTGATTTAAGGGATGAGTTAGTACGAGATAAGGTAGTAGGTGGAATGCTTGCTAGCAAGCTGAGAGCTGAGCTTCTCCGAAACACTGAATTGACCCTTGACCAAGCAGAACATATTTCCGAGATAACGTCTCCCCACTCTGACTCAGTGCCTTTCAGTCCTTGCCAGCAACATAGCATTAATCTTATAGACTTCTCCTCTTCAAACCCCCTACCAGGTCTACTGCTCGTTGTCAGAATTGTAACTATTTTCATGCGAAGGGTCGTCAGTTTTGCATTGCCTATGGAAGCCTGCAATTTCTGTAAGAAATGGAACCACTTTGCACGATGCTGTCATTCCCGTGTAACTCCTAATGCTTCAAGGACAAGCCTGCACCTGCATCAGCAGGAGTTAACTGATACCGACTCCCAAGTGCCTGAGTTGTCGTCCCCCGCTTCACTCTCAGAGATTGTTGATAACAGTTCTGCCATCCACTCCCTCCTCCCTTCATCTAACAAGCTACTTGACCCTGAAGTAACTATGTTTGTGAATGACAGGCCTCTTCTTGCCAAGGTGGACACTGGCGCAAAAGTGTCATATCATTAAGGAAGTTCAAAAAAACTTGCCATGTTGAACGTGTTGCTAAGGCCTCCGCAACACTTCGGGCTTATGGGGGAGAGGTTCTGCACCCACTCGGAATAGCTGATTTAAAGTGCACTGTAGAAGAACAGACCCGTACCGTACAGTTTTACATTGATAAAGCAATTTCAGAGACTTTGCTCGATATCAATGCTTGACACATTCTAGGCCTGGTCTACTTTGGATGTCAACAAACTCTGCTTCACTGATGAACCCACTCAGCAGCTACTCCCCCAATACAATGACCTGTTTAATGATGAACTTGGCAAGTTGCTCGTCAAATATTGTATTACTGTTGATCCTCAAGTCACACCCTTGGTCCGAGCGCCACATCGTATCCCACATGTCATGCGTGGCAGAACACACGCTGAATTCAAACGCATATTGTCAATGGGTGTTATTGCCGAGGTAACTGACCCTTCCAACTGGGTTTCCACCATGGTCGTTGCAACCAAGAAAAACAAGGAGAAGATCAGTATCTGCATCAACCCCAGAGATCTTAACACTGCCATCAAGCGCCCACATTACCCGATGCAAACCACAGAGGATGTTGCTGCACAGATTGGCAAGACAGCAGTATTCTTGGTCCTGGATGCCAAAAGCTGCTTTTGGCAGATTCCACTAGATCCAGACTCATCCAACCTCACTACGTTCAGTACACCCTTTGGCCGCAATGCAAAACTGACGACCCTTCGCATGAAAATAATCCCACTTCTGACACCATGTAATGATGTGACACATTAAGATACAACACTTATTTATTAAATCACTTGCAGCATAGGATCTGCAGTATGTTACAGCTCCGAGCTGCTACATCTAGTGACTGGTGTATGCAAACTCTTGATATTATAAAGCACGTACTAGGTAGAGCTACTACTAACAAACACTATGATTGGCTAGCATGCAATAGCCAATCTACAAAAACCAAATGTAAAATGGATTTTGCTGATTGGCTAGTATATGACTTCACTTTGATTAAACTTGTGAAATACAAACTTGCAATAACACAGCCCCATCACTATCTAGAATAAACTTTAAATTTATGAATTAAAAATTAAATTTAAATTCAGAGAATACATTTCTGGTAGAGTGGCTGCCTCGCAGCACCAGATACCCTGGTTCGTTCCTGTCCTCGAGTGCTACCTGTGTGGAGTTTGCATGTTCTCCCTTTGATTGCATAGGTTTCCTCCGGGTGCTCCGGTTTCCTCCCACATCCCAAAGACGTGCGAGATTGTAGGCTAATTGGCTTCTGCAAAATTGTCCCTAATCTGTGGGAAGTGGATACAAAAATAACATAAAATAGAATGTGCGAACTGGTTGGCATGGGCTCGGTGGATGAAAGGGGATGATTCCATCCTGTGTCTCTAATCTAAACTACAACAAATCTCAAATCTTCTTTGATATGTTGCAATTGAGCACATTTCAAATGTGCATAGGAAGATCCCACTCACTGTCAGCAATGAAATCACCTCTTGGATTGAAATGGATTAATGTGGCTGAACAAGTGCTGAAACTACTAATGAAACATGGAGCCAGTAATATCCACACTGTCTGGGTAGACTAGTAATCCCTGTTGGCCGACAGTCCCACAGATGCTGCACCCTGGATAAGAGGGGCGAATATTGGGAGGCACAATTTAGGCAGTCAGCACTTCCGGAGGAATGGGCAATGTGGTTGCAGCAACTATTTGAACTGAACTCAATGAAGATGGCAGAGGGTAGGAATCGGATGTGTCATTCAAGGTCTGTGCAAAATGCAGCGAGTTAAAGATGTTCTCTCCATCCCAATAAGGGGGGGGCTTTGGAGGTGGAGCAGCATGGTGATGGGTGTTGGGGTGTGGACTGTAGGTCAGACGAGGGATTGAGGGGGCAGGATCACCCAGGGTCAGAAATGCAGGTAGGTTTGCAGCAGTCCCAGAGACTGGAATGCTCGTATTATTTCCTGCTCCTTGTAAACTCACTGGGTTCACGGCAAATCTATTATACTGCTGTGTGACATGCTGAAAGTGGGAAATGCAAAAATGCATTTGGGTACTAATAGGATGGACTGCCAATAGTTTAGAAAATCTGCACGCCCAGTGCAACCTACATCCTTGGACAATGTGACATTATGGTAATGAACTGAGATTGTTCAATTATGAGAAGTTCATATCAAATCAAGGAAAATTAAGTAATGAACTGAGACTGTTCTATTATGAGAAGTTCAAATCAAATAAGCAGAATGGTATTTTCATCGGTCACTAAAGTTAAATAGAAAGGAGAGTTGAGCATTTTGTTATAAACAGATTGGTTGAATGCTGTGTTACCCAGCCTATATTCCGATTCCGATTCAATTTTAATTGTCATTGTCAGTGTACAGTACAGAGACAACGAAATGCATTTAGCATCTCCCTTGAAGAGCGACATAGCAAACGATTTGAATAAATAATAATAAGATAATAAGTCCGGGGGGGGGGGGGGGGGTGATTGGGCAGTCACCGAGGTACGTTGTTGAGTAGAGTGACAGCCGCCGGAAAGAAGCTGTTCCTCGACCTGCTGGTTCGGCAACGGAGAGACCTGTAGCGCCTCCCGGATGGTAGGAGGGTAAACAGTCCATGGTTGGGGTGAGAGCAGTCCTTGGCGATGCTGAGCGCCCTCCGCAGACAGCGGAGGGCAGACTTTTCCTAATGGAAAAGTAGTAACAATTGTAGAAGTGTGCTGATGCTGGCAATGGGATGTGAATAGTTGTTTCAGGAAATCAGCGCAGGTTCAATAGATCACGAGGCCTCTAGTTAGCCTGAAGAGTCTGAAGAAGGGTCCCGACCCGAAATGTCACCTATCCATGTTCTCCAGAGATGCTGCCAGACCTGGTGAGTTACAATAGCACTTTGTATCCTTTTCTGGCCTCCAGTAAGTGCCAGCTTGACTCGGGGGCAGCACCTTCAATACCGAAATGATTGATGAAGTCAGAAGACAACTAAGAATTCAGCAGTTAATGAGATCAAATAGGGCATGTAATAATTATTGGAATGGTCTGTACTAAGAAACAATCTGGGTCAATAAGCACAAAGAAAATTAAACTAATCCTGGGCGATTCCAACTCACAAGAGTTCTTTATGGTAAATTATTTTAGCCTGTAGTAAAATATTGACATAAAAGGCTCAGTAATCTCTTCTAATTGAACTATGATCACTGACACGTCAAGTAAAATATAAATCTAGATCAGACCTTTAGCGGAGGTTCAAATGGTTTTTATTCAGTTACATTGGCTGGAGGTAAAATGACTCTGGGCACATGAAATAAATCTTAGTATCTACAGTTAGAATACTCCAACAGAATTATAAGTGTGTGCCTATCACAAACTCCATTATAGAAACAGCATAAACTTTGACCAGAATCAATGATATTGTTTAAAACTAACAAAAATTGCAAGGCAAGCAGTAAAGAAAAGCAAAGAAATGCTGACACAGAAATCGCAAGAAAGGATGACTGAAAGACCTTGGGAGTTTGTGCAAAGCAAAACAATTACAGAACGTGGAATGGTTTGGAACAATAGACCGTGCATTCCTATTGACACGTTAACCTTTCTGACTTTTGTGAAAATTGCAGGCAATGCATTGAGATTGTAATTTGCTGATGGGGGACCCTCAGGCAGGAGGCTCAGGAGCTTTTCAATCCGTTCACAGGATTCACGTGGTTTGGATAAAATAAGCAGAACTTTTTTTCCCCACTGGCAGGAGGATTTGGAACAAAGGGACAGGGTTTTTACAGCACCAGACAAAAGAACCGGAGGGCAGATGGGTATTCTCGTATGCTGTGTGCGGGATACTTGGTTTGAAAGAATGATGGAAGCAGAATTGTCCTGGCAACTTTCAAAGTAGAAATTGGACAAGCATTTTAACGTGGAAAATAGGCTGAATTTGCTCCAAGCACCTTCGGCGCTAAAACAAAAATTGCCCTGCACATTTTCTTTAAATTTGCTCCTCTCATCTTAAAGTTATGCCCTTTATGCCCCTGTCCCACTTAGGAAACCTCTGAAGACTTTGCGCCCCACCCAATGTTTCCGTGCAGTTCCTGGAGGTTGCAGGTAGTGGAAGCAGGTAGGGAGACCGACAAAAACCTCCGGGAACCACACGGAAACCTTGGGTGGGGCGCAAAGTCTCCAGATGTTTCCGTTCAGGTTTCCCAAGTGGGACAGGGGCATTAGACATTGATATTTCCAGACTGAGAATACAGCCTGATTGTCAATGCCTCTCTATGTTATATGCTCCTATCGTCTCCCCTCTCCCTCATATTTCTGAGAAAACAGTCCAGATTGTCTAATCTTAGAGTGCTTTCCCTCTAATTCAGGCACCATTCTGGTGAAAGGAATATCATCAACAGATGATGGGGTGAACTTTTCAATAACAAAATGATACTAAAGAATAAACCTTGATTGGGTAAGCAGAAAGGTTTATGTAATTATTGGGTAAATTGTGAATGATGATTTATGAACTATTTTAAACATTAATGGGCCTGTCCCACTTACACAACTTTCTCGGCGACTGCCGGCACCCGTCATAGGTCGTTGCAGGTCGCCGAACAACATGTTGAAAATGCAGCGGCGACCGAACAAGGTACGACCCGGAGAAAACCCATGCAGGTCTAACGGGAACGTACAAAGCCTGTACAGATAGCAACCATAGTAAGGGTTGAACCTGGGTCTCTGGTGCTGTAAGGCAGCAATGCTACCATTGCGCCACTGTGCCGTTTAAATGCCCAGTTTAAGTTTCACCGGGACCACTCAGACCCGGACGCCATTACATCCGTGACCCAAACATGGATGGAAGAGCTGCATTTTGTAGATGAGGTGGTAGTTACTGCCCTTGGTAAGAAGACAGCACTTGTGTGCAGCTTCATGGAGACCTGGCAAGAATGAAGTCAATGCCATTAAGGGGTAAACACTTCAATGCTTGGAGTCAGAACTTGCACATCGATGATTGCTGTTGTCAGAGGTCAATTATCCCGCCCCAGGTCACCAGACCAAGAGTGGTGTAGTGTCAGGGTAGTGTCCTGGCCCCACCATGTTCAGCTGCTCTGACAATGTCCTCCCTCCCATCAGAAGGTCAGAAGTAATGTTGTTTGCTGACAATTGTACAATGGTTCAATTCCATTCACACTTCCTCAGTGAATAAAAAGCCCATGCTCGCATGTAACAAGACCGAGACAACATTCACATATGTGCAGGTAGCAGTCACGCCAACAATTGCTTACTCCCAGTACTCAATTGCATTAATTTATTCTCCTCTCAACTACATCTGAGGTCACCTTTGACAGGAATTCAGCCAGAATACACACAAAGGTGCCGTGGTTATAAGAACAGGTGAAAGGCTACTTTAGGTATTCTACGGAGAGCAAATCATCTCCTCACATCCCCAATCCTTTCCACCATCTGCAAGTCAGGAGTGTGATGGAATTTTCCCCATTTGCCTGAATTAGTATAGATGCAACAAAATGTATGAATCTCAATACCAGCCATAGAAACGCAGCCCACTTGATTGGCAAGCCATTCATAAACCTAAATACCACCATCGGCTCCTTGTGGCTGTAGGTTGTGTGTTCAATCATGTGCTCTGCAGATGGACACTTGTTTCTCCGGGTGCTCCAGTTTCCTTGCACATGCCAAAGACGTTTGCATATGAAATGACTTGTGTACATTGTTCCTAGTGTGTAGGATAGTGTATGGGATGTCCATTGGGGGGGGGGGGGGGGGGGGGGGGCTGAAGGGCCTGGTTTCACGCTGTATCTCTAAAATTAAACTGAACACAAAGTTGGGCTACCATATAACATCACTACTCAAATTCATAGCTTCTTCAAAAACATTTTTGACTATTCTGCGTGCAATGTAGTCTCTCATTGTCAGTTTTGCAATTCTTTCAAAACAATTTAATTGTATTCGGATGAAGCACTATTTTATCGGAGGAAATCCCCATTTCATGATTGCTGGATGTTTAGGTTTTAGTTTTGTTTTAGAGATACAGCGCAGAAGCGGGGGCCCTTTGGCCCAACGGGTCCGCGCTGACCAGCGATCCCCGCACACTAACACCATCCTACACCCACTGGTACCAATTTTTACATTTACCAAGCCAATTATCATACAAACTTTGGAGTGTGGGAGGAAACCGAAGATCTCGGAGAAAACTCAGAGGTCACGGGGAGAATGTACAAACTCTGTACAGACAGCACCCGTGGTCGGGATCGAACCCTGGGCCTCTGGCGCTGCATTCGCTGTAAGGCAGCAACTCTACTGCTGCGCCACCGTGGCTGCCCGAAAAGGAGTTACAAGGATGCAAGTCCCTGTATTCCCTCCACAACAGTACTGTGAGAGCATCTGCATCAGATAGACTGGAGTGATTCAAGGGGATGGCTCACTGTCACTTTCTCAATAGTGATTACACATGGGCAATAAAGGCTGGCATGTACATTACATGCTAGTACCTAGAACACAGAATCATACAGTATGTGTGATGGAACTGCAGATGCTGGTTAAAGCCACAGATATTCACAAAATGCTGGAGGAACTCAGGATAGGCAGCATCTCGGGAGAGAAGGAATGGGTGACATTTCGGGTCGAGACCCTTCTTCTAATAACCAGTCTGAAGAAGGGTCTTGACCCGAAACGTCACCCATTCCTTCTCTCCGCAGATGCTGCCTATCCCACTGAGTTACTCTAGCATTTTGTGTCTATCTTACAGAATAGTACTGCACAGGAACAAGCCCTTCATCCACAATGATCTCTCATCATTTTATATACCTCTGCTAAATCTCCCCTCAATCTCCAAAGAAAGCAATCCAGTAATGCCAATGTTACAAAAATGAATGGTGATTGTAATCTCTTGGCCCTCTTATGCCCGTCCCACTTAGGAAACCTGAATGGAAACCTCTGGAGACTTTGCGCCCCACCCAAGGTTTCTGTGCGGTTCCCGGAGGTTGCAGGTAGTGGAAGCAGATAGTGAGACTGACAAAAACCTCCGGAAAGTCTCCAGAGGTTTCCGTTCAGGTTTCCCAAGTGGGACAGGGGCATTAACTGCCACGGGTTAAAAACTTTTCACCAGCAGCAAAAACAGACGACTGTTCAGCCCCTTGTGCTGCCACCACCAATAAATCAGATTATAGGCGATCTACAATTCCACTCTATTTTACATAATTTAGCATCATATCCCTTGACAATCGTACACTGCAAAAGTGTGCAATGAAGGGAATTACTAAAAGATTTTCACAGCAAGCAATACTGGTGAATTGTTGCCAATGTTAGGAAAGCAAACATTATATTCACGAGTCCCAGGCTTTTCCTTCAAGACAATTTTCTTGATATTTGCAGAGGCGAATGATCCCTGCAAAATGATTGTTCCCATTACTCTTCTCCTTGAAATAAGTGAAGAAATTCAGTTTGCAGGAATTCAAACTGATTCTAAAGTTGAACCAAAGTGCAGAAAGGAATTGTTTTATTCTATACACGTGGAGATGCAAGTAGTTGAATACACTTGTTATTCAGCAGTGTCATTTATTTGAATTTATTCAGCTCTATGCACAGAGATTACATTTCCACAATGCAGTTTCAGAATTATGCCAATCAAAGCTCTAAATTCAGTACGGTTTAATCATTTGTCAGAAGGTTAATTTAAGTTTTTGGCTTTGCGATACAGTGGCAGTGTAGCCATGATAATATATAATAAGCAACAAAATTGGCAGGTTGGGGAGTAACCCGAGTAGGCTTATTACCATTAGAAAACAAATACTATAATTCAACTCAATTGCTATTAGCTTCGCATTCTATTTGTTGCAGAATAGTCCATCTTTTGTCTGTTCAATCTAAACACAAATATCATCGCAAATAAAAGGGAAACCAATATCTCTGCTCAAGTTTGTGGGCTCAGTATCAAAGGCTCCATATCTATATTCATGTTTCTTATACAATCAAATCAAAAACACCGTGACCCATCTCACTTTCATCTTGTCTTCATGACAGACTAAGCAAATCTTTGTGACACAGCTATCAAAAAGGACTGAATTAGTATATTTATTCAAAAAGGGTTTCACTCAAATACAATCTGCCTTCATCTGTATACATCTATATTTTGATGGAAGAATTGTCAACCTAACATCGGGAGACCATATTCCATTGCCCACAAGTCAATTTGCTTTAAGTGGAATCTGAACTTTCCACCTTCTGAAAAGTAGAAGCACAAACTGAAAGGTTCAGTTAGACAATAGACGCAGGAGTAGGCCATTCGGCCCTTTGAGCCAGCACCACCATTCAATGTGATCATGGGTGATCATCCACAACCAGTACCCCGTTCCTGCCTTCTCCCCATATCCCCCGACTATGCTATTTTTAAGAGCCCGATCTAGCTCGCTCTTGAAAGCATCCAGAGAACCTGCCTCTACCGCCCTCTGAGGCAGAGAATTCCACAGACTCACCAATCTCTGTGAGAAAAAGTGTTTCCTCGTCTCCGTTCTAAATGGCTTCCTCCTTATTCTTAAACTGTGGCCCCTGGTTCTGGACTCCCCCAACATCGGCAACGCGTTTCCTGTCTCTAGCATGTCCAAACCCTTAATAATCTTATACGTTTCAATAAGATCCCCAAGCCACTCCATTCTACCAACATATGACAGGCCCACCATCCCGGGATTAACCTTGTAAACCTACGCTGCACTCACTCAATAGCAAGAACGTCCTTTGTGCTGGACTGCATTTTGTTTACATGCATTAATGCCACCTGCTTTGCGTCATTTGCAAATTTGCTAATGTTACTTTAAATCCCTTCATCTAAATCATTGATGTATATTGTAAATAGCTGCGGTCGCAGCACCGAGCCTTGCGGTACCCCACTAGTCACTGCCTGCCATTCTGTAGGGACCCGTTAATCCCTAATCTTTGTTTCCTGTATGCCAACCAACTCTTTATCCATGTCAGCATTCTACCCCCAATACCATGGGCTCTAATTTTGCCCACTAATCTCCTTTGTGGGACCTTATCAATTGCTTTCTGAAACTCCAGGTACACTACATCCACTGGCTCTCCCTTGTACATTTTCCTAGTTACAGCCTCAAAAAATTCCAGAAGATTAGTCAAGCATGATTTCCCCTTCCTAAATCCATGCTGACTCGGACCGATCCTGCTACTGCTATCCAAATATGCCGCTATTTCATCTTTTATAATTGACTCCAGCATCTTCCCCACCACCGATGTCAGGCTAACTGGTCTATAATTCCCTGTTTTCTCTCTCCCGCCTTTCTTAAAAAATGGTATAACATTAGCTACCCTCCAATCCACAGGAAATGATCCTGAATCTATAGAACATTGGAAAATTATCACCAATGCGTCCACCATTTATAGAGTCACTTCCTTAAGTACCCTGGGATGCAGACCATCAGGCCCTGGGGATTTATCAGCCTTCAGTCCTATCAGTCTACCCAACACCATTTCCTGCTTAATGTGAATTTCCTTCAGTTCCTGTCACCCTAGATCCTCTGGCCACTAGTACATCAGGGAGATTGTTTGTGTCCTCTTTGGTGAAGACGGATCCAAAGTATCTGTTCAACATCTGCCATTTCCTTGTTCCCTGTAATAAATTCACCTTTTTCAGTCTTCAAGTGTCCAACTTTGGTCTTAATTATTATTTTCCACTTCACATACCTAAAGAAGCTTTTACTATCCTGCTTTATATTCTTGGCTAGCTTACCTTCGTACCTCATCTTTTCTCCACGTATTGTCTTTTTAGTTATCTTCTGTTCTCTTTAAAAGTTGCCCAATCCTCTAGATTCCCGCTCAGCTTTGCCATGTTATACTTGTTCTCCTTTATTTTTATACTGTCCCTGACTTCCCTTGTCAGCCACAGTCGCCCCTTACTCCCCTTGGAATCTTTCTTCCTCTTTGGAATGAACTGATCCTGCACCTTCTGTATTATTCAGAGAAATACCTGCCATTGTTGTTCCACGGTCTAGGGGTATCTTTCCAGTTTTGGCCAGCTTTGGCCAGCTCTTTTCTCATGGCACCATAGTCCCCTTTGTTCAACTCTAATACAGCCACCTCTGATTTACCCTTCTCCCTCTCAAATTATAGATTAAAACTTATATTATGGTCACTACCTCCTAATAGCTCTTTTACCTCAAGTTCCCTTATCAAATCCAGTTCATTACACAACACTAAATCCAGTATTGCCTTCTCCCTGGTAGGCTCCAGTAGAATCCAATGTGGAGGCAATGTGCTCTAAGAATCCATCACGGAGGCACTCCACAAACCCCCTTTCTTGGGGTCCAGTACCAACCTGATTTTCCAAGTCTACCTGCATGTTGAAATCTCCCATAACAACCTTAGCATTACTTTTACTACATGCCAATTTTAACTCTCGATTCAACTTGTACCCTATATCCAGGTGACTGTTTGGGGGCCTGTAGATAAGTCCCATTAGGGTCTTTTTACCCTTACACTTCCTTAGTTCTATCCATACCGAGTCCACATCTCCTGTTTCAATGTCACCCCTTGCAAGGGATTGAATTTCATTCCTCACCAACAGAACTACCTCACCCCCTCTGCCCACCTGTCTGTTTTTTCGATAGGAGGTATACCCTTGAATATTAAGTTCCCAGTCCTGGCCCTCTTGCAGCCATGCCCCTGTAATTCCCACAACATCATACTTGCCAATATCTAACTGAGCCTCAAGCTCGTCCACTTTATTTCTTATACTTTGCTCATCCATATACAACACTTTGACCTCTGTATTCATGTCCTGCCTCACACCAGTCACTATTGGCCCTGACCTTATTCTCTTATCCCTTCTCGAACTGTCCTTCCCATTAAATCTGGAGTCTTTTGTAACGTTTCCTGCACTCACTTCCCCTTTAAATCCATCATTATACTCCCAATTTGTCAATCCCACCCACTATTTAGTTTAAACCCACACGTGTAGCATTAGCAAACCTGCCAGCCAGAATGTCGGTCCCCCTCCAGTTAAGGTGTAACCTATCCCTTTTGTACAGGTCATCCCTACCAGTGGTCTATCAATCTAAATTCTTGCTTGCTGCACCAGTCCCCCCAGCCACACATTCAGATCCCCTATCTCCCTGTTCCCGCTCTCACTAGCTCAAGGTACTGGAAGCAATCCAGAAATAACCATCCTAGAAGTCCTGCTTTCCAGTCTTCTTCCTAAAGGGGCTGTCCCACTTGGGCGACCTAATTTGCGAGTTTAAAAGAGTTTGAAAAAATGACATGTTGAAGACCTCCTTCAGCTATGTGGAAGACCTCCTGCAACCATGTTGAAGACTAGCTTCGGGAAAATTGGACACTGAATAGTGGAGAGTGAAGACGACCTTCTTCGATCTCCTTCGACTATGAAGAAGACTATCTACGACTTCCTTAGACTACCCTCGATTACCTACGACTAACATGCCAACCTTCTACGACCTAGTATGACTAAATCTACTCATAAAAAAAGTATTGATGTTTTCCATGGCAACCTTTTTTTACTCGTGGGTTTTTAAAAAAAACATATTGAAGAAAACGCCGCAACCTAGCTGAAGCCTCGAGTACGCGGAGACACTCTCGAGCATGAAGGAGAGTTACGAAGACTTCCTCAACCTCGTGTCGACCAGGTTGCTAGAACGAGTCGAGGGCAAACTTGCCAAAAGTCGCGGATTAGGTTGCCCAAGTGGGACAGGCTCTTATAGGGCCTGTCCCACTTAGGAGACCTAAACAGCAACCTCTGGTGACCTTGCCCCTCACCCAAAAAGAAATCAAGGTCGAGGTGACCTGGAACCTCCTACCACACACATGTTGAAAACCTTCCTCGACTATGAAGAAACCATCTGCGACAAAAAAAATTGATGTTTAAAACAGCAACCTATTTTTAGTCGAGGCCGGATTTTATCATGATGAAAAATTAGCAGCAACCTACATGAAGCCTCGACCATGCGGAAAGCACTTTCCACATTAGGGAGAGTGACCAAAATCTCCTGTGACCTCATGGAAACCTTGGGTGGCAGGCAAGGTCACCAGAGGTTGCTGTTTAGGTCTCCTAAGTGGGACAGGTCCTTCACTCTCTAAACTTGCGATGCAGAACCTCCCTCCTCTTCTTCCCAACGTCGTTTGTGCCCACGTGCACAACTACTTCCAGCTGTTCACCTTCCCTCTCGAGGATATTCTGGTCGGTTTGTGATATCTTGAACCCTAGCACCAGGGAGGCAATAGACTATCCTTGATTCTCACCTGCCACCACAGAATCTCCAGTCTACACCTCAGACAATGGAGTCACCCACCACTATAGCTCTGAACGACATCAGTCTCACCAATCTAGTCTCATCTCTTGGATTGGAGCCACCGACCTGTCCGCCGCTTGTACTGGAAGCGCTCTCTACCCTGACAGCTCCCAAAAAGGTGTATCTGTTTTGGCACAGCCACTGGGGTCTCCCAGTCACCCACCTTTACTCTTCCTGTATCCTTGGCATGACAACCTCACTGTAGGTCTTGTCCACAATACTCGTTTTTTTCCAGATGATCCCGAGGTCATCAAGTTGCTTCTCCAGTGCCCCAACACGGTCCTTCATGAACTGAACCCAGACACACTTACCACAGTTGTAACAGCCAGAGACACCAGCAGTGTCCCTGACCTCCCACATCCTGCAAATCTCACACTGAATCATCTTACCCATCATGTCTTCATCACTTCCCGTCCTATCCAACATTTGGTATACTCTCCTCACCACCAAGTCTCTCCAGCCAAAGACTCACACTTTTCTCACAACAAGGCTGCTCCCTGACTGATTGCTCCCCAACAGCAAACCTTATCAACAAACATTGGCTGATAAATTGCCCAATTCACCACTTAACCAATTAATCAATTTGCAAATCAAATTCCTTAACCAATCACCGAACTCACTTCTGCCGCTCCCGAACTTCAAGGTATGTGCTCCTCTTAGCTGGCCACGCCCATTTTAAACTAACTACTACTGAAAGGAAACACAGAGAAACTCCCAAGAGCTTATCTTTCAGCCAATTACCGAACTAATCATGTTCCTAAGTATCATGAATCTGTCGGATTTCGTTCATAGTATTTGCTAGGATTTTGAAGGCCAGTAATGTTTAAAGTAATTGTTTTTAAGCCTGGTGGCTGTGTGCGAATGAGAGAAGAAATAATTCAAATTCAATCTAAAACCCATTAGAGTCTTCGTAAATTAAATCTATTTGAATTTTTTTTCTATATCTAAAGCCATGCAATGTTTACCTTTGCTATCTTCATTAAACATGATCAACCAAAAGTATCCTTGCTATTCTTTAACCTTTGATAACACCCTTTGTTCCTAAATTAAATGACAGAAGTACAGCTCAAATATGTCTGTCAGTCTGTTGGCTTACACTGTAGGACATATTTCTTCTCAAGGTTCATGAGAATCAAAAACTGCTGAGGTAATTTTCCAGTGCCTTTCCTCCAATTTCATCTTGAGAGAATCTCTATTGGCTTGACAGGGGATGAGAGAACATATAACATTAAAGCACACAGCAAGACATCAACCCTGGACTGAGAGCTGACCTTCCAGTCTTGGTTCTCTAAAGGGCCTGTCCCACTTACGCGTCCTTGGCTTACAAATTACGTGACCTCGTGGTCGCTTGAGGCGTACGGGTACCGTATGGCCGCGCGGGGCCGGTCCCACTTAGAAGCGCGAAGGGGTATGGAGTTGTGTGGGGCTGGTCCTGACATCGCGCAGGGCTTCGAAATTCCTGCAGTGACCGAAATCTTCGCGCGGCAGCAGCCTGTCGGCCCGTGTACACATGCAGGCGCATTGCGGTCGAACGCAGCGTCTTGACATCGTACGCCGCGTCTTGACGGCATACGCAGCGTCACATGATGATGTCACCGCCCGACACCATGCGACGCCCAAATTCAGTCGGCCCGCCTCCTGCCCAGCTGATTTTTAAGCATGACATAAATGACGTCACCCACGAACTTAGCGCGAACTTCACGCAACCTCCGCCAAACGCACGCAATCGCATGCAAGTGGGACAGGCCCTTTAGTCTCTGTTGAAAGGGGCCAAGCCCATCCTATTGAGAGCCAGAAATACCTCGTCGTAACAAATGACTGGTTCAAGGTGCCCTCCTCGGGTATCAAGTTGACATTTAAACTCCAACCATTCCATTTCACATTCAGAAAATTGAACCCCGCCAACAAATTAAAGGTTCATTCTCAATTAATACAGAGACCAGCTCAGCAGAACAGAGTGAGCAAAAGGACACAAAGTGCCGGAGTAATTCAGTAGGTCAGGCAGCAAGTCCAGAGAACGTGAATGGGTGACGTTTCGGGGCGAGTCCTTTGTTCAGAGATGCTGCCTGACCTGCTGAGTTACTCCAGCATTTTGTGCCTTTTTGCATATTAACCAGCTTCTGCAGTTCCTTGTTTCTACAGGGTGAATAAAAAAGTTCAACTTCAACCATATTTTATTTTTAGCAATAGTGGTAAACAGTTTGTGGCCAAAATATAAACCAGTCATTCTGCAGTGGTTCCGTTCCCTTTGCATTAACTGAATTGGCCTGGTGTGCAATAAAGTTCCGATGAGATATGATAATAAATTAATTAAACTGAACATTGGCTAAATTTAAATGAAGCCTTCAGCTGGGATCAAATTATAAAATTATATTGCATAGCAAGTAAAATTAAGTCCTAGGTTATCAAATAAATCCAGTGAGCAATGGATAACACATGTTTTCTTTCTGCTTTTCCTATCAGAAACCCCATAAATATAACCTCAAAATTCACTGGCAATGTGAAGTATTAACTGAACGGTTCTGACCAGCAATTCTGCAAATTGTGCTAATCGAATCACTGAATGCTTATTTGATAACTGAGCTGGATAAGAACATAAGATTATAAGAAATAGAAGAAGGAGTCGGCTATGTTTATTCTGCCTTTCAGTGTGATCTTTTGTTTTTTACCTCAGTGCAACTACCTACACTACCCCTATTTCCTTCATTTCCCTAATCTTGAATATTGCCATCAATAACAACACCACAGCCCTCTAGCAAAGAGAGTTCCATCATTGACGTCTTTCTGAGTGAAGACATATTATGCACCCAGGTGGTATGAATATTGAAGGTTACACAAAAAAGCTGGAGAAACTCAGCGGTTGCAGCAGCATCTATGGAGCGAAGGAAATAGGCAATGTTTCGGGCCGAAACCCTTCTTCAGACTGCGGCAACGTTTCGGGCCGAAACCCTTCTTCAGACTGCTATGAATATTGACTTCTCTAACCTCAAGTAACCCTTCCATCTCTCTCCATCCCAGTTCTTTGAGTAGTCTGACAGTCCTTGTTTACATTTTATCTGTTTGCTTTGTTGTTACCTTCTCCAACCTTCTCCAATGATCTATTCTATGTTTTCTTTGAACTTCATCCCCTTTGTCTCATTTTCACACCTTACACTTCCTTAACTCTGTATCTCCTTCTCCCATGAATCAGTTTGAAGAAGGGACTCAACTCCGAAACATCACCCATTCCTTCACGCTCCATTCCAGAGACGCTGAGTCACTCCAGCATTTTGTGTGTATCTTTGGTTTAACCCAGCATCTGCAATTCCTTCCTACAACCCTCACGTCTACATCCTTCTTTGGGTAGGGAGAATGACATGTAATTATTATTGTAAATAAGCTTGCACCAGATACCTTCAGTAAGATGCCCCATCCTCCTGGACTCGTCTTTTTTCAATGAAAGGCCGATTGCCTTCGAAATTGCTTCCTGAACCTACACTTTGAAGTAAGATGATTTCGATAATGTCATACCTATAAGGTGAGGATGGGATAGTTTAACGGAGATGCGTGGGCAAGTTTTTTTTTTGCACAGAGTGATAGGAGCCTGGAACGCATTGCCTGGGGTGGTGGTGGAGGCAGATATAATAGTGGCGTCTAAAAGGCTTTTGAGATAGACACATGGAAGTGCATGGAATAGAAGGATCATTGATCATTGTTCATGCAGATGAGATCAGTTTAACTTGGCATCATGTTCGGCACAAAAATTGTGGGCTGAAGGGAATTTAGGGAATCTCAGGCATTTAAGGGCTTGTCCCACTTGGCAACTTTTTTCAGCGACTGCCGGCATCATTGACTGATGTATCAGGTCACCGAAAACGTCGCGGCGTGATGCGGCGGTGACGCAGCGTGATGACGTATTGACGCGCGGTGTTTCATCAGGTGTTGCAACATTTTTTTTGTCGCCGCTGGATTTTGAAATGTTCAAAATCCAGCGGCGAGTGCCGGCAGTCGCCAAAAAAATTGCCAAGTGGGACAAACCATTTTGGAAGACAACAGCCTTCTTCAAACTGATTCATGGAAGAGGGAGATACAGAGCCTCAGTTTTATTCATCTTTCAAACTTTTTTAATGAAATTTAATTTCTTGCAATCCATTCCCTGTAGATATATCCCCCCACTGAACGTATTTTATGTCTTCTGTGAACAAAATATTTGTTTGATTTCTTTGCCATTTCCTTATTCCCCGATGTAGTTTTTCCATCTCTGCAAGAGACCTGCATTAACTTCTACTAATCTTGCTTTTATTGTTTTTTCTATCTGTAAAAGCTCTCATGGTCTTGTTATGTTTCTCACTAGATTACACCATGCAGTATGTCCCTTCCTTATCCATGTCACAGTCGGTTTGGTCTGCTCACAAATTGTATTGTTATTAACGCTAAGGCCACAAAGCTTGCACAACCCTGCAACAGCAACTTCTCCCGCCCGAGTTGCGGGGTTGAAAATGACCTGGAGTGGGACCTTACATCGCCCCGCGCGGCTTTAATGGCCGCGGGACTTGCTAGCCCCCGCCGGGGACTTTAACATCAAGACCCGGAGCGCGGCCTTGCATCGCCCAGTGCGGCCTTAATGGCTGCGGGACTTATTTACCATCGCCCGCCGGGGGCTTTGACTTTAACATCGGGAGGAGAACGAGGAGAGCAGGGGAGAGATAAGACTTTGCCATCCATCACAGTGAGGAGGAGATTCGCTGTGATGGATGTTTGTGTAAATTATGTTGTGTCTTGGTTCTTTTTTTGTTTGTATGACTGCAGAAACCAAATTTCGTTTGAACCTCAATGAGGTTCCAATGACAACAAATAAATTGTATCATTATACTATCACACAATAGACACATAAATCGGGACACGCGGAGGAATAGGTGTCGTTTCAGGTCGAGATCCTTCTTCAGACTGAGAGTCAGGGGAAAGGAAACGAGATATATAGACGGTGATGTAGAGAAATATAGATCAAATGAATGAATGATATGCAAAATAATGATGATAAAGGGAACAGGCCATTGTTAGCTGTGGGCTAGGTGAAAATAAGTACAGACAGTGAGACTCAACAAGACGGCTTTGAAGCCACTATGACGGGTGGGGGAGGGACGTGTAGTGAAATAAGGCTCAGACAGCCACATCAAATGTCAGGAATCAGCAAGAAACGTCATCGGGGCTAAAGTAGATTTTGCAGTCAGAATGTTGGTACTCTGCAGAATATTAGACCATAGATTTAGTTCAAGAAAGAACTGCAGATGCTGGAAAAATCGAAGCAGGGTCTCGACCCGGAACGTCACCTATTCCTTCGCTGCATAGATGCTGCCTCACCCGCTGAGTTTCTCCAGCATTTTTGTCTATCATTGATTTAGTTTAGTTTGGTGATACAGCACAGAAACAGGCCCTTCGGCCCACCGTGTTCACACCGACCAGCGATCTCCGCACATTAATACAATCCTCCACACATTAGAGACAAATTACACTTATACCAAGCCAATTCAGACCACCTCTGAATCAGAAAGATTCAGCACATTTCATGAGAGGAATTGATCGAGTAGATGCACTTGCCCAGAGTAGGGGAATCGAGGACCAGAGGACATACTAGGTTTAATGGGTAGGGGAAAACATTTAATAGGAAAATGAGGGATACCTTTTCCACACAAAGGATGGTGGGTGTATGGAGCAAGCTGCCAATGGAGGTAGTTGAGGCTGAGACTAACCCAATGTTAAATTAACAGTTAGACAGATATATGGATAGGACAGGTTTGGAGGGATATGGTCTAAACGCACGCAGGTGGGACTAGTGTAGCTAGGACATGTTGGCCGGTGTGGGCAAGTTGGCCAAAGGGCCTGTTTCCACACTGTATCACTCTATCCCACAATGTCTGTGACAAACACAATGGCTAGATAAACTAATCTCCTCTCCCTGCTCATGATCCATATCCCTCCATTCCCTACATACCCATGTACCTAACCAAAAGCCTCTAAAATGCCAATATTGTGACACTTTATTGAATAAAACGAACACTATTAAAGTTTACCTCATTTATTGGAAAAATAACGCAAGGCAGACCCTGGTGAATTTGAAGTGATGGCTACCTTTATAAAAATGAAGACAGTGTCTGTCATTGATGCAGCCATCTGGCTTACAAAGTACAATACACGGTACATATACACGGTAAATCGTAGGACCCTATGGAGTTTTCTTTTAGTGATACGGCTATGGAAACAGGTCCTTACGCCTACCGAGTCCAAGACAATTATTGATCACCCATTCACACTAGTTCTATGTTATCCCACTTTCTCATCCACTCCCTACATACTAGTTTAGTTTAGTTTAGAGATACAGCGTGGAAACTGGTCCTTCGGCCCACTGAGTCCATGCCGACCAGCGATCACCCATACGCTAATTCTATCCTGTACATTAGGGAGAATTTACAGAAGCCAATTAACCTACATGCCTTTGGAGTGTGGGAGGAAATCGGAGCACCCGGAGAAACCCGGATGCGGTCACAGGGAGAAGAAACAAACTCCTTACCCATAGTCAGGATCAAAACCAGGTCTCTATACTGTAAGGCAGCAGCTCTACCGCTGTGCCACTGTGTTTACTTCTGTGCCACTATGCCACCCTAATACTGTAGGTAGGGAGAGATCTAGACGTGCACGTATACAGTCTATGAAATGGCAACAGAGGGGGACAGGGTGGTGAAGAGGATGTTTTGGCATCCTTGCCTTTATGGGTCAGGACATTGAGCACATGAATTGTTGGAGCTGACAAGAGTCAAGAGTGTTTTATTGTTATAAGTCCTGAAACAGGGCAATGTTGGTACACCACATTTGGAGTATTGGGTCAGTTTTGTCTGCCCTACTATAGAAAGGATGTTATTAAACAGCAAAGGGTGCAATAAAGATTTATGTGAATGTCAAAACAACAAACAGCAGATGCTGGATCTGGAGATTTTATGTTATAAGGGGACACTGCATAGGTTGGGTCTTTATTCCCTACAATCTAGGAGGCTGCAAAGTGACCTTATAGAGACATATAAAATCATGAGGCACATAGATAAGGTGAGTGCCACAGTCTTTCCCCAGTTTAAGGTCGTATAAAACTAGAGGGGTTATGTTTAAGGTGGAAGGCATAAGATTTATAAGGATCCTGAAATGCAATGTTTTCACACAGAGGAATTACTTCTTCTGAGATTGCTGAATGCATGGGATGAAGCCCAGGGTCAAGTGACTGACAATAGTGCATTTTGTAGGTTCACGTTGTAAATTCAGAAATACTGTGCCATTTAACAAATGTTGTGTGCTAAGATTGACATTCAAATAAAATAAAAAATCTTCCATTTCTCCATTGCGTTGCAGGTATATTCTGGATATTTTTCTGGGATTCAACAAATAGGATTTCTCTAATAGAATGTCACTCACTCCTCATGCCTAAGAGCACCTATCCTTTGCTATCCAAGTGAAGTACTCTGGTAATATCCCAAAGCTTTTCCCACCACTGAATTACTGCCCGAGAACTGGCTTTGCTGCTATCTTCTTCCGTGCTGATGTTCTGTTATCCTCTGGATCCTACATTGCTCTAAACCCAATGGTGCTCCTTTCCCGTGAAGCAACATCATCAGTAGAACGTGTACTTATCGCCCATGTATCTGGAGATCTCCAGTCTACCCATGTCCACAACAGGAGAGGTTCATTAGAGAAACCTTAAGGTCTTCAGTGAAACTATTTATTAGATTTTTATATTGCTGGCATCATGAGGATCAGTCGTTGTTTGTAAGAATGTATAAGGCGGCACAGTGGTAGAGTTGCTGCCTTACAGTGCTTACAGCACTAGAGACCCGGGTTCGATCTTGGCTACTGGTGCTTGTCTGTACAGAGTTTGTACGTTCTCCCCGTGACCAGCATGGGTTTTCTCTGAGAACTTCAGTTTCCTCCCACACTCCAAAGACGTACAGGTTTGTAGGTTAATTGCCTTGGCATGAATGTAATTGCCTTGTGTTATGAATGTAAAAATCGTAATTGTCTTGGTATGAAAAATTGTTCCCAGTATGTGAGGGATAGTGTTAATGTGCAGGGATCGCTGGTCGGTGGGGGCTCGGTGGACCGAAGGGCCTGTTTCCGCGTTCTATCTCGAAACTAAAACAAAACTAAACAAAACTTCTAGCAAAGGCTTTGCAACGTTAAATATTACATTGAAGTTAATGGCTAAATTGATGGCAGGATCAGCTCACTTCTCAACAGACCATTGTGTATCGCTTCACTGCCCTCTCAGACAATTACAAGCAATATTTGTTAGACTCCCATGCAATGAAATTTCCCCCACTATTGGGGTTTTTTTTGAACATATCCTGCAAGCTTTCTTCAATAGTTAGAAGAGCTGACCAATCATTTCTCTGTAAAAGTGCTGCAAGATAACCCATTAAAATGAAGATAGTAGTAATTATTTTCATTTATAAAATGTTGCAATTTAGTTTAGTTTAAACCTGCAAGCTCAGAGATATTCTTTAATATCTTACTGTGCACGTCATATATTTTATGAACATAAAGTCAAAGATTGTATTAGTGAAATTATTTTTTAATATGCATTAGACTCATGGAATCCAATAACAATGGTGTCTAGGAAAGAGTATGTTCTAATTGGACCCATACTTTGAATTGATTCAATGACTAATATTTTATAAGGTACATAGGTGCTTAAGAGAAATGTTTATTTCTGCTTTGGAAGAACTGCAGGGAATTTCTTCTTGTTAGTCAACTTGTCAGAGTTAATTTTGGTTAGAAACGTTAAATTGTCTCTCCATTATTGAGTCCAGGGGAGTCTTGTAATTTACTAAGTGTAAAGAGCTTGTCCCACTTGGGCGTTATTAGCGCTTCACACAGATGGCGCGTGAAGATTTTGTACATCCCAAAATCCTGGGGCGCCGCGCGCGACCGCACGTCACTGCCTACATCACCACGCACCATGCGCGCGTAATGCGTTATGCGTCGTGACGCATAAATGATGTCGCGTAAATTACGCGCAATTGACGCCCAAGTGGGACAGGCCCTTAAGCACCAAGCTGCCTTCTCAGCTTAAGGCTACTAGCAAATCTGGCCGCTCAGAACCAATTCATTTCAGTGTGGTTGCTAACCTTAATATAATGTTGGTGATGACTGGGATTTCTGTTGATTTCTCCATGATTCTTGTCTAGACTATTGGATGGCACAGAGGATGGTGATGGAGTGGAGGGGTTGGGAGGCAGGGTGGGGGGGGGGGGGGGGGGGGGGGGGAGTGCTATAGCTTGCAGGTAGCCATAGAATTGAAGCTTTGTGGCAATTGGGATTGCCTGGTAATAAGAAGTCAGTACAGCGGTAAGGTTAGTGCCGTGGAGAGTGCAAACAAAGCATTATTTGGGTTGTCTGTTGCTACTAAGGTGGTTATATCTGACCTTCATCTGGCATAAACAGTCAAATGAAGTTTTTGGCAATTGGATACTTAATCGGATTGCAAACAAATGTTTATGCTTTCTTCCCCCATCCTCTGTTAAAGTCTGTAATGACAGCTAATTCGCAATTACATTATTTCTAAATGTTCGACTATAACCATTTTCTTATTACGAAAATTGTTTACATCTACTTTACACTATTCTTTGCATTCCCTGCTGAGGGATTAGTTCATATGGAGTCCGTTGGATGGTTAAATGGCCCTGAAATTGGCCAGTTGATTGTTGAAAAAGAAAGAGAGCTTTCAGGCATTGAATATAACGATTACCTGACCAATCAAGTTACATTCACATTATGCTTAAAGCACAAGGATGTTAACAAAGGCAATCAAATCTTCAGATTTTAGTGTGTATTTGGATAATGATTTTGGGTGGTTGCCATATTTGAAATAGCATTGAGCATTTATACCCAAGTTATATTTATACCTTATTAGTTTAGTTTAGTTTAGAGATGCAGCACAGAAACAGGCCCTTCGGCCCACCAAGTCCGCAACTACCAGCAATCACCGCACATTAACACCATCCTACACACACCAGGGACAATTTTACATTTATACCAAGCCAATTAACCTACAAACCTGTATGTCTTTGGAATGTGGGGGGAAACCAAAGAGCTCAGAGAAAACTCATGCAGGTCTCAGAGAGAACGTACAAACTCCGTACAGAAAAGCACCCGGCAGCAGGATTGAACCCGGATCTCTAGCGCTGTAAGGCAGCAAATCTACTGCTACTCCACTCTTATTGGGCATACAATATTGTTATCACATTTAATAGAGGAGAATAGAGTGAAATAAATGTTCAAATGCAGTCAGTCAAAATAGCAATCCTCTACAACATCTACAATTGTGGTTATTAATTTATTGAGATTTTGTTGGTTATATATTATCCATGTCTATTGTGCTTACAGGCCTGTTAAGCTGCTGCACGTAAGAATGTAATTGCTCTGTCGTTGGTACATGTAATAATTAAACACCCTGAGCTCTCTTGACTTGTTTACAGGTTATACAACTGTATCAAGTAATAGATAAGTACTTGCAATGGCATGGCAATGATCAACCTCGGTTTTGGGAAACAAGCTTTTTTTATTGGGAATCTGTACATGAAACTGTGGTTAAGAAAGGTGATGGAGCACTATTTTTCTCAACTTGTGAGGTGTAATCAGGATTTCCAATCCCCAGCCAGATGGGCTCTTGAACAAAACTGTACATCTGCACGTAATTTGGCCACATAATCTGCTTATACAGTTTTATTTCTCTATCATTAGAACTTAGAGAGTGGTCGATAGCTAAATGTTGTTCGAATCCCTGTGCTGTAAACTTTTGACATTTCCTCAGGATTTTGACATCAATATACTTAAGGGCCTGTCCCACTTGCCTGAAAAAACCGGCGACTGGACCTACCCACGATAATGTCTATGACAACCTACCACCTAATCAACGTCAAGCTACAACAACCGGCGACAACCGGTAATCCAATTCTTCACGACTTAGGACATCCACCTACGATACATCTATGACACACCTACGCCAACCTATGACCACACAGGCGACAACCTAGAACAACCAAAGTCAACCTACGCCCTCCCGCGACAAGCTATGATAAGCTACGACGTCGGCGGCAACTGAAGGCAACTGAAGACAACTCAAGTCGCTGGTTGATGTAGGCTGACGTAGGTGGTCGCCAATCGAATTCACTGAAGTCAGCACCCAACGACAACCTACGTCACCTGGCGACAACCTACATCATCATGGCAACAACCCACGACAGCCCCTACGACAGGAGAAGATAAGCTACGTCAAGCCCACAGTTGCCGAAAAGTTTTGAACATTTCAAAATCCAGCGGCGACCAGATAAACGTTACGACTCTTTAGGCGACTTGAGGAGACAACTCACGTCCATACAGGCGTCTCCCCGCGACCACGTGGCGACAGCCTAGTCGACTGTATTCGCCGAAAAAATTGCCTGTGGAAAAGGTCGTTAATAATCAACCAGGGAGGAAGGAAACTGCTCACCTATTGTTCTTCTGGAACAGTGAAATGCCTTTAGTATAAGTGGACAACACAATACGCTCAGTCTTGCTTTTATTTTAAACTAAAATATTCACAGACTTTTGTTTTTCTGCCGCTGATACATTTTGTCCTTAACAAGGCAAAGGATTTTGTCATCGGTGATTACTTTCCTGGCAGTGACATCGGTAAGCTGTCCCAGACCATGTAAGTAAGGCTGACAGAGAGGGGAAAAAATCACTGCACGCAGACATTCAATAACATTGTTCTAAGACATCCGATTTTGAAACTCAGGATCAATTTCCAACTTGAGAAACTATAGTGTGAGCATTCATATAATTTAACACTGCCATTGGAACTTTTTTAATTTCATATTTTAAGCACTTTAAAGGCATAAGGAATAGGAGCAGGTGTAAGCTAAATAGGCTCTTGATCTTCATAGCTGACCCTGCAATAACATGCTTCGTAATTCCGTAATTCCCTTAGAGCCAAAATTTATGAATCTCAGCCTCAAGTATATTCTGCATTCTCAAATTTCTGCCTGGAAGAAGCAACTTCTCAGTCCCTGCTCCACTAATATCCTCTGAACTTGTCACATCATATTCTTCTAATCTTCAGTGAATATAAGTCAATCTTAATCAATGGTATTTTGTTTTGCTGTCACCTGCACCAAGATGCAGTGAAATTCCATTTTGCATACAGTTCGGTACATCTTACCATACATTGGCATTATCGTACTTAAGTACAAGAGGGTAAGAATAGTAGCTTACACTGGGGTAGTTCACGGGAGCCGCAACTTCTCTGGCACCTCTTGTAACCTTCAAGTTGGTTGTTAGAAGTGTTAGAGTTTTAACGTGGCCATGAAGACCTGTTATCCTGGTGGATGCACTGGCTGTGAGTTGCAAGTGTTGGCCTGGCCAGGCAATGTTGTCTATGCTGCTTGGCCGCTCCATGCCACTGGAGGTTGCGTCCAAATGCAGGCTCGGTCACTAGAAGTGGTGTCCGATCTAATCGAGCCCCAGGTTGCTGCAGGGCCCCAAGCTGCCCAATCCACCAACGCAACAATTGGGACATGCTGACCAACGAACACGCCATCCCTTGCCTCATGCGGCCACTGCTCATCCTCTGTAGCCTGGATCGCCTCCCACAGCTGACCGTGGAATAACCAGAACAACCCCTAACAGTGCAGGAGATGTGCCCTCACCCCGCGCCTCTTTTCCTCTATCTGCCGGCACCATCATTTTGCTTTAGGGCAATATCTCCACATAGGACTATCCGCTCAGCCCAATAATCAACATATTGAACCTATGCTGCCCTGATGCCAAAGCAATTATCTTTTCTTTCAATGTGGAGGGTTCTTGGGGTCCAAGTGACAACACAAGTAGATCGACTGGTAAAGAAGTATAGCATGCTTGTTACACTCAATGGTCGGGCCATTGAGTGTAAGTGCAAATAAGTCATGTTGCAGCTTTATAGGACTTTGGGTCGGCCACATTTGGAGCAGTTAGGTTAATATTGTGATGTGTACTGAGGTACAGTGAAAAGCTGTTGTTTGCGTGCTATGTAGTCAGATAAAAGACTGTACACTAATACAATCAAGCCACACACAGTGCACAAATGAAGCATAACCATATAACCATATCACAATTACAGCACGGACACACAGTGCACAAATGAAGCATAAAGGGAACAACATTCAGTGCATGATATAACTTTGTGCAGTTATGGTCGCCCTGTTACAGTAAGGTAGTGGAGGCTTGGGAGAGGGTGTGGAGGAGATTTACCAGAATGGCTAGTAGCTATAAGGAGAAGTTGGGCAAACTCGGATTGTTTTCTCTGGGGGGTTGGAGATTAAGGGGAGACCTGATAGAAGAGGGATTTAGATGTGGCCCATGTGGCTAAAGGGATCAGGGGGTATGGAGAGAAGGCAGGTACAGGATACTGAGTTGGATGATCAGCCATGATCATATTAGATGGTGGTGCAGGCTCGAAGGGCCAAATGGCCTACTCCTGCACCTATTTTCTATGTATCTATGTTAAGTATATAAAATTATGAGGCATAGATAGGATATCAGTCAGAAACTTCCTGTCAGGGCGAACAAATATCAAATACTAGAGGGTGCAGCTAAAGGGCCTGTCCCACTTACAAGACCTTTACAGGTGACTGCTGGCACCCGTGATAAGTCGCCAAAATTTTCTTCAACATGTTGAAAATTCAGCGGCGACCAGAAAATGCTACAACTCTTTGGAGACCTCTCACAACCATAGGAGAACCTCTCACAACCACAGGAGACCTCTCACAACCATAGGAGACCTCTCACGACCATACGACCATAGGAGACCTCTCACAACCACAGGAGACCTCTCACAACCATAGGAGACCTCTCACAACCATAGGAGACCTCTTACAACCATAGGAGACCTCTCACAACCATAGGAGACCTCTCACAACCATATAGGCTGTATGGTCATGAGAGGTCTCCTATGGTCATGAGAGTTCACCCACGACATATCGCCAGGGGTCGCCTGTATGGTCAATTGTTGATTGCAGGTTTCAAACCAGTGGACCTTTATTATAAAACAGTCTCCAGGGCCCAACTCCTGTTCCTCTGTCTCATAGTTTATGTGAGGAAAAACTGCAAACTTCTGAAGAAAACCACAAAAAATGTATTCCTCTAAACAAGGGTTTTCTGAATATTCTAGTATTCATTATTGCTTATAGACACAAAAAGCAAAAGTAACTCAATGGGTCAGACAGCATCCCTGGAGAAAAGGAATAAGTGACAATTCGGGTCAAGACCCTCCTTGAGACTTGGGAACTCGACCCAAAACGTCACCCATTCCTTTCCACCAGACTGACCCGCTGAGTTTTGTGTCTATCTTCGGTTTAAACCAGCACCTGCAATACCTTCCTACACATTCATTATTGCATGTTGTTTTGCATGTTGCCCTTCTTTTAATGTTGAAATACTGAGTGTACTTTAGCTAATTGTGCACTATAATGCATTTCAAGGAGGCTCCCACACATATGAAGCATTTGAATATTGCGAGGGGTGCAACAACTAACTCTCTTAATTCACTGCTGTTATTTGGATTTATTTTTCATTATTTCAAAAATAAAATGTATTCAGAATAAAAAGAAAATGTATACAAAAGGAAACATTGCAAATGGCTTTATACATTCTTTATGTCAGAATGTGCATTCCTTATTGCTGGTTTCATACATTATTTTATCAGCTGCTTTATACATCGCACCATTGCCACTCGTGTGAAACAGTGAAACATAGAAAATAGGTGCAGGAATAGGCCATTCGGCCCTTCGAGCCTGCATTGCCATTCAATACGATCATGGCTGATCAAGCCCTGGACAGATAATCCCTTCCATTGTTTGAGATGTCCTCACCAGACTCACCCACTCAAAATGTCCAGCAGTGGAAAGACCTTCAATTGTGGTATTTCCCCACAGAGCCTTATCAAAGGCAGCACGGTGGCACAATGGTAGAGTTGCTGCCTTACAACGGCAGAGACCCAGGTTCGATCCTAACTACAGGTGCTTGTCTGTATGGACTTTGTACGTTCTACCCGTGACCTGCATGGGTTTCGTTTCCTCCCACACTCCAAAGATGTACAGGTTGGTAGGTTATTTGGCTTGGTAAATGTGAATTATGTGTAGGATAGTGTTATGGGCGACTGTCCAACTTAGGCGATTCTTCACGCAACTGCCGGCGACTGTCAAGCTGTCGGCAGTCGCCTGAAAAAATGGCAACTGGAACGGCAACTGTCAGAGTGCAACACACACACACACACATCACTTCCTTCACCAGCCTGTTACGCAGGTTTTCCACGAGTCAAATTTGCTCTTGTGGTTATGAATTGAAACATTTTAACTCGTTGTAAGAACGTAGTGGCCCGTGCGTTTACCTTAGTGTATCGTGAGTCTACCGTGGGAACTCTTTAACTCAGCGGGTAGGCAGCAGCAGATTGTCGCTTCCTTCAGTTTCCCAGCAACAATCTCCTGCCATAACGCGAGAGAGATCATGCACTGTTGTAGGTCTCCTTTGCATGTCGGTGTTTCTGTCTTTCTCCACTCATTGTTGGCCCTATCTGTCACCACCCCCACCTACACCCCTCTGCTTCCAGGCCATGTGTGTGACCCCTTCCCTCCCCTCTCCAGCTCCCCGCCCATTGCACCGGCGCAGGGGAGAGCCCAAGTAGAAGTTGAACTCAAGATTTATATCCCCTGAAAGTTAGGTTTCTTAACACAGGATAGATGTTCTGCCAGAACGGAGTTGTTGAATAAAATCGTCTCCCATTGTCCTCCGTTTCTTGTATGACCTCGGCTTGCCAGCTTTATTTCACACTCCGTGATCTGTGTAATGTATATAGGGAGGTTTCACGGCAGTCGGGTCACGACCCATGACCCGTACTGTTGCTACGCTACTCCAAATGGATTACACGCGATGAACTGCAGGTAGGCACTTACCATTGTTTCCAGCGTAGCGGGCCCGTTAAAACCCGCTGAAATTGTCAATTTTTGCGCTGTAAATAATTATGGAAATCGGGATAAGCGTGTGAGACATTTAGCCTACTTCAGAATTCCAAAAGTGAGGAGAAATGACGGTAGATAAAAACGAGAGCTGAAGGGACAACAACAGACAGAGTGCTTGGCGAACATTGGCCGGTTGCTCACTGCATTTCATCAACAGTAAGGCATTATTTGTGTTTTTTCTTGATTCCTTTGGCATCTAAAAAGTTTCAGAAGTGATAAATCTGGCTGTAATTTTTTTAAATCGCCCATGGTTCTCGTGGGTTTTAACATACAAAATGAAAACGCATCTGAAGAAAATTTTACAGCCAGAATATCACTTCTGAGAATTTTTAGATACCAAAGGAATCAAGAAAAAACACAAATAATGCCTTACTTGATGAAATGCAGTGAGCAAACACGATAATTCCCAATATTTTCAATGTTTACCAAACACTTTAGCTGCTGTAGTCCCTTCAGCTCTGCTTCTCTTTACCTTCATTTCGCTTCACGTTTGGAATTCTAAAGTTGGGTACATGTCTCTCACACTTACCCTGATTCCCACAATTTTTTTCAGCGCATAAATTCAACATTTTGGCGGTTTTTAACAGGTAGGAATGTACGCGTTTCTAGCATTAATAACACATACCGGAAATGACGGATGTCTTCCAGTCGGATTTAGCGGCTCCGTGCGTCGAGCCCTATGACCCAGTGACCTTTCGTGCAACCCCCCCATAAGTGTAAAATAATAAACTGACCAAGAAGGTCCAGTGTTCTCCCCTGTTAGTTTAGTTTAGAGATACAGAATGGAAGATACAGAGTCCGCGCCGACCAGCGATCCCCGCACATTAACACCATTCTACACCCACTATGGACATTTTTACATTCACCAAGCAAATTAACCTAGAAACCTGTATGTCTTTGGAGTGTGGGGGGATCTCAGCGGTCACCCACGCAGGTCATGGGCGAACTTACAAACTCAGTACAGATAGCACCCGTAGTCGGGAACTAACCCGGGTCTCCGACACTACATTCGCTGTCAGGCAGCAACTCTACCGCTGCACCACCGTGAATGAAGGCTTGTTTTAAGTATCAAATAGAGGAGCAAGAGGGCGATCAAGGCGGAGAAAGTGTAGTGGCCAATGCCCAGGTAGTCCAACTCGCAGGAGTGCAGGTCCACCATGACAATGCCGTGGCCGCGGTGGGCTATGGGGGAGGTGCAAGTGACATCGGTGACCAGGGGAGGGATGTAGGTGCAGAGAAAGTGGTTCCCGCTTAGCCACAGCTCCCGAAGGTGTTTGATGGCTCTGTCCGGGAAACTGGAGGCCTGGACGGTCGTCAGGTTGTTGTAACTGAGATCCAGGTACTGCAGGGAGGTCAGGTCCCGCAGGAAGTCTTTGGTCAGCTTGGAGATCTGGTTGCGGGCGAGGTTGAAGCCACAGAGCCTGGGTGCAGTTGGACAACATGCGAGGCACCGTGGTCAACAGGTTGCTACCGAGACCCAGCAGCTCCAACCCCAGTTGAAGCTCCACAGCTGGTTACCACTCAGTACAAGCTCCTTGAGTAGCGGGGGCAGGTGGTCAAACACATCTTGCGGCATGAACGCCAGTTTCTTCCCCTAATAATCCGCTGCTATCTGTGTGTTCGAGAGCGAAAACTTGCAAAGGGCAGGCACAGTCCCTCGCCAGTGAAGATGGACACAGAATGCAGGAGTAACTCAGCGGGACAGGCAGCATCTCTCGAGAGAAGGAATGTGGGACGTTTCGGGTCAAGACCCATTACTTCTCTCCAGAGATACGGCAACAGCACAGCACAAAACCAGTCTGAAGAAGGGTCTCGACCCGAAACGTCACCAATTCCTTTTCTCCAGAGATGCTGTCTGCCCTACTGAGTTACTCCAGCATTTTGTGTCTATCACCCATGGCTTATATTGTCACCTCACATTGTAAAGTCATTATCTGAAGAAATGTCTCCTCGCTGGCTTAAACATAATCTATGTAGAACTCACGTTTCTCTCTGCTTCAAATACGTGGGAAATCCCCCACTCCCTCCCCCCCCCCTCACCTCTCTCCACCTCAACCCACGCCTGGGCACCAAAGCAGCTCAGGAGGCGAACCCTGAGCTCCGTCTCACAACAATCTGATGTGCACATCCGTCCACATTCAAAGATTTAATCTCCCGTCTCCCCGCAGTGTGTAGACATGGCAGTAAATTCAATTAAAACATATCAAACCTGTGTGTTTCAAACAAATCATGTATAACTGCTCTGGCACTGGATGGTGCGCATTTTCCCCTTTGTAGGTCATATCAATAGATGCGGCCGCGCTGAATTCTATCTTTAAAACAAAGCCACAGAATGGAGAGGTCTTCTTTAACACTGTTGCTTATTAAAACAAACCTTCAATCAGGATTGGCTTAAGAGTAACTCAGGAGACGAACTTGGAACATCGCAGAAATGACAAGTAAACGGCAAACTTGTCGTACTCGTGGGAACTCGGTTAAACTCTCGATCATACACTTGCAATCTCGTACACAACCACGAGTCTTTCACTCGGGGTGCCTCTTGTGTCAACTCCCAACGTGAGACTCAGCTATAAGTCCTTTAAAAGAGAGGGGTGACGGGAGAAGGGGGGGAGAGGGGGGGGGAAGAAGGAGTGGAGACAGCTTTTAAGAAGCCAGAGATACACGGCTGTGAAGCTCGGCGGACATTTAACATTACCGGTCGGTTATCCTTGGTTCTGAAAACTACTGCTTACGTTTTTTTTCCCAATGAGCCAATGAAATTCACCGGTCAGCACCGGCTACAACCTACGAGAACCGATGAGAACCAACGAGAACCTTCAACCTGGCAACCCACCAGGACCTCCTGGTGACGCACCTACAGCACGAGAATTCTCGCTACTCTCCATGGCGGCTTCATTCTAGTCGCCGCTAATTTTGCAACATGATGTAAAATTTGCGGACCATAATGAGGCTGCTATTATTTGCCAGAATGCGGGAACTCCTCAAAACCGTGAAGGAGACTCTCTGGCAACCACCCGCGAACAAGTGGTGACCATGTGGCTACTGCAAACTCTCCTGCAGTTGCCTAAAAAAATCGCCTAAGTGGGACAGGCCCATTCGTGTGTCGGGATTGCTGATCAGCATAGACTCAGTGGGCCGAATGGCCTGTTCCCTGCTGTATCACAAACTGAACAAAAAACACAAATCCAAATGGCACTACATTCCACAATATGTTTGGCAGCAGCATTCCCTTATATGGACATCTCACTGTGCTGGAAGACTAAACCAAAGAATGTTCTTTACAGAGATGGTAATCTTCCAACAGCAGTTAATATCCATCTCTGGGAACAGCCTATAAATTACAGAATCCTTTGCCAGGCAGTTACTTGGGTTGAACTGGGACAAAGTTCCTTGCATCCGTCACCAGCCCCTCTTACCAAATCCAGTGTGCAAAGAGGTGGGCCACTGCCTCCTCCCCATCTCAGCTGTCCTCACAGCACCATGCATTGAGTGTGAGGTTCCCATGGTAGAGGATCTGACTGGGAGGGCACCTCCCACTGACAGCCATACCAGGTGCTTGTTGGTAGGTTCTGGCAGTAGGGTCGGGTACTTTTCGGCACTGCCGTTCCAGCGCCGCCAATTTGGCGCCTCTGTTTATAATATCTGTACTCATCACAACCCTAACCCTAACCCTAACCCTAACTCTAACCCTAACCTCTGTAAATACATCCAGATAAATAAAAGTGTTCCATGCATCACAATACTCCGGGATGAGAAAATCATTTTTCACACAGAGAGTGGTGAATCTGTGGAATTCTCTGCCACAGAAGGTAGTTGAGGCCAGTTCATTGGCTATATTTAAGAGGGAGTTAGATGTGGCCCTTGTGGCTAAAGGGATCAGGGGGTATGGAGTGATGGCAGGGATGGGATACTGAGTTGGATGATCAGCCATGATCATATCGAATGGCGGTGCAGGCTCGAAGGGCCGAATGGCCTACTCCTGCACCTATTGTCTATGTTTCTATGTTTCTACGGGATAGTGAATTTCAGAGATTCATCTGCAAGAAGTTCCTATGCCAAGGATATTGCAAGTGAGATCAGCTTTATGTTAACACGTTTGGAAATTGGTTTCCACTGGCCCACCGCTGTGGCACCCTAACCCTAACCCAAATGGCAGCGCCGAAATGGCGGTGCCGAATGGTACCATTCAGCTGGCAGTAAGACTTTATGCCAGATGATCTGGACAGTCTGCTCAGGGAACCAGCCCACAGGATGCATCAAACCTTTTTATCACAGGACCATCTGAGGCTATTTGACATGGTCATAGGTTCTGATCTAGAAGAACATAGAAACATATAGAATTGGTGCAGGAGTAGGCCATTTGGCCCTTCGTGCCAGCATCGCATTTCAATATGGTCATGGCTTATCATCCAAAATCAGTAACCCGTTCCGGCTTTTTCCCCATATCCGCTGATTCCATTAGCCCTAATTGGTAAATCTAACTCTCTCCACCAAGGTTGTTAGTGTGAAAATTCCCTGCTGACTGGCACATTGCACAGCAAAAGGGTCAAGCCCATTGTTCATAATGACGGAGAGAGGTAGCACCTTAGCACATTGTGATACCTGATGCCCATGTACTTTGCTTCCAAGCACATTCTGATGCAACCACACATGAAGGTAGCCATCAGGATGAGGATGATGTTGGATACACTTTTACCCCTATCGTCTGATAACTTGCACATCATGATCCATTCAACCTGCTCCACCGTCGATCCCCAGAGGAACCAAAAGAAGGCCAGGTTATCGCCAAGGCAGAAGAGCGGAAAACGGGCTACATCTGTGCCAAGTGTAGCAGTATTGAGTGCACCTTGCACATGACCAGGTTCCTACCAGTTATTAAGAGGAAGCGCTGCTTTAATAGTCTCAGTATTCACTGTATATTGTGGATAAATGTGAGGTTATCGATTTTGGTGGCAAAAACAGGAAAGCAGACTATTATCTAAATGGTGGCCGACTAGGAAAAGGGGAGATGCAGCGAGACCTGGGTGTCATGGTACACCTGTCATTGAAAGTAGGCATGCAGGTGCAGCAGGCAATGAAGAAAGCGAATGGTATGTTAGCTTTCATAGCAAAAGGATTTGAGTATAGGAGCAGGGAGGTTCTACTGCAGTTGTACAGGGTCTTGGTGAGACCACACCTGGAGTATTGCGTACAGTTTTGGTCTCCAAATCTGAGGAAGGACATTATTGCCATAGAGGGAGTGCAGAGAAGGTTCACCAGACTGATTCCTGGGATGTCAGGACTGTCTTATGAAGAAAGACTGGATAGACTTGGTTTATACTCTCTAGAATTTAGGAGATTGAGAGGGTCTCTTATAGAAACTTACAAAATTCTTAAGGGGTTGGACAGGCTAGATGCAGAAAGATTGCTCCCGATGTTGGGGAAGTCCAGGACAAGGGGTCACAGCTTAAGGATAAGGGGGAAATCCTTTAAAACCGAGATGAGAAGAACCTTTTTTCACACAGAGAGTGGTGAATCTCTGGAACTCTCTGCCACAGAGGGTAGTCGAGGCCAGTTCATTGGCTATATTTAAGAGGGAGTTAGATGTGACCCTTGTGGCTAAAGGGATCAGAGGGTATGGAGAGAAGGCAGGTACGGGATACTGAGTTGGATGATCAGCCATGATCATATTGAATGGCGGTGCAGGCTCGAAGGGCCGAATGGCCTACTCCTGCACTTAATTTCTATGTTTCTATGTTTCTATATTTTTGTGGGACCTTGGCTATCTGCTCAAGTCAATTTTGGTTACAGGCCTCGGCCCCTCCAAATCAGATCCCCATCACCTTTAGGTAGTCAGGTCTGATGGGAGATGGGGATGGATGATCTGTTGGGCCAGTTGCTGAAGAGCCTTGTACTTTCTTTGATTTACCCTGGCTCCTGATGTCAATTCAAACTGGTTGCAGATGTTGAATAATCTGCAGACCGATCATGGATCCGAGCAGAAGATGGTGACATGGTCCACGTACAGAGATTCTTTGATCTGAGTGCTCCCACTGCCTGGCATTATTATCCCTCATGCTCTCATCCTCCATGATAGATTCAACAAATGGTCCTACGTAGTACACAAACAAGGCAGGGGAGACTGAGCAGCCAGGCCTGACTCTAGACTTGATGGGGAAGCTATCTCATTTCATCTATTGATTTGGGCAGCACTACAGATGGCTGTGTAGAGCGGTTGGATCCAATTCTTAATTCCCTCCTTAAAGCTCATTTTGCAGCTCACGTCCTTCATGTATGTGTGCGATATCTTGCCAAACGCCTTCTCAAGGTGCAAGCTGCCTCGGCAGTTGTCCACCCCAATACATACAGGCAATGGTAACTCTGGGCAGTGGAAAGGGCCTGTCCCACTATTCACGACCTAATCGCATCTCTGGCAAGGTAGGAACTTGAAAAAAAAGTTTCACCCAATCCTCTCCCCCCTCCTCCGCTTAAAACAAACTGAAGAACATTCAAACAAACTTTTAACACACTAAAATAAAACCAAAAAATAATAGAAAAACAAACGGACTCCCGGCAGGGCGGCCATCTCCCTGGTGCCCCAGTTTGCCGATGGTCTTGTACAGGATCTTTTAGTCCACACAGTACACATTCAGTTGGATCTCTAATTCCTGATGTTATCCCTCTTCCCCTTCTGCTTAAAGATGAGGGAAATGATGCCCTTCTTTGTGGTGTCTGACTTGCTGCCGGCCAGAAGCAGAGCATTGTTCACTTCCAACAGGTCCTGCCCCAGCCAGTCCCACAGAGCTGGGAGTTTTATTCGAGTTAAAGGACGGATAGATTGCTCTGGGCAAATTCAGAATGTATTCATAAAGCAATGACAAGCACAAGCAGGTTGCCACTGACTACCCAAGCCGGCCCATCACAGCTTAAACAAGTCACCAGAATTATATATTTTTATCCCTTTATAAAATGTTTGTTTCTGATATTGCTGCAAATTTTGACAATTCTAATCTTAGTTCAGGCATTTTATTTTTAAAATAATCTTATGTTTAGAAATTTGTGGCAACAGTGAGAGTCAAATGCAGCAAATCATGGAGTTTATTTATGTTTGCTGCTACAAGAAATATGATTTCAGACAATATTTTCCCACCTATCTTCAAGACTGAGCCAAATATAATTCCTGCTGTTTGAAGAAAAAAATCGACACAGGTCTTTACAGACAGAATCAGATGCAGACACGATGGAGAAGGTACATACATCTAAAAATAGAACAAGGTTTTTGAGAGAGTAACTAAGGAAGAATTGTTTCTATGACAGAAGGATGCAGATTTCAAGTCATCGGCAAGAAGCGAGATGAGGGAATGCTTTTTTACATACCGAGAGTTGTCATGGCCTGTTTTACTGAAAAGGATGATGTGCACAATTCAATAGTAATTTTAGCACATCTACTGAGAACATAGAACAGTACAGCCCACCACTGACCCTTCGCCCACCTTGTCTATGCTGACCATAATACCACTCATGCGGCACGGTGGCGCAGCGGTAGAGTTGCTGCCTTACAGCGCTAGAGTTGCTGCCTTACAGCGCCAGAGACCCGGGTTCGATCCCGACTACAGGTGCTGTCTGTACGGAGTTTGTACGTTCTCCCCGTGACCACGTGGATTTTCTCCAAGTTCTTCGGTTTCCTCCCTCACTCCAAAGATGTACAGGATTGTATGTTAATTGGCTTGGTGTAAGTGCAAATTGTTCCAAGTGTGTGCCGGATAGCATTAATATTCGGCGATTGCTGGCCGGGGCGGACTTGGTGGGTCGAAGGGCCTATTTTCACGCTGTAACTCCAATCTAAACTGATATCTGCCTGCACGTGGTCTATAATCCTCCAATGCGTGCCTGATTGTGTGTCTGTATAAAGGGCACTAGCACATCTGTTTCTACCACTCCCCCTGGCAAAACGTCCCAGGCATCTTCTAACATGGCACTGCTCTCCATGTAAAACACTAGACTCATGAATTTCCTTCAAACTCTCCACATATCATCTTTAAATCTATGCCCGCAGGTATTTGACATTTCCATCCTGCAGAGGGGACTCGAACAGTCTATGCCACCTGTGCCTCTGATGGTTCACATACCTCAGTCTCCTTAAAATAGAGAATAAATGCACACTGACAGGGAAATAGATAATTAATTTAATCTCAGTTTATTGCCTCATAGGAGTTTCCTATCTGCTGATATTTCTATTGATCACTTTGGGCTGATGAATGTCAAGGAAGTTAATAGTATCCCCATTTTCTTCCTCACTATTGGCTTGTTGCAGCCCTTTACACCCAGGCACATGACATATGTATTGTCCAGCAGGCAACACATTATAGTAATTGATCCAGACTGCCAAATATAGTGAGATGCTGCTGGATATAATATAAGCACACTGACTTATTTAATATAAGCAGTGAGAACAGTGTTTTGGGAGGTTAAGCTGTGCTTTATTATTTTCCTTCCTCAGTTATATATATTTATTACAAGTCTTAGTTTATTATAAATCATTTTTGTTCCGTCACTTGTAGGCCAGATCAGGTCATCTGGTGGATTTAATTCCCTAAAGGACATTAACAAACCTGGTGGGTTTTCATGACAATTCAGTGGTTTGATGGTCACCATAATAGAGATTCGATTTTTTTTTTTAACCGATTCCACGTTATTTATTTCAGCAGATTATCTGTGCCGCTCTGTATCACTCCACGACACACGGTGGCTCTCTGTGTTAGTACTCAACATATAACGACCCTGTTTCGCTGCTCAACACACACTGTCTGTCATAGACTCATAGAGTGTGGAAACAGGTCCTTCGGCCCAACTTGCCCACACCAGCCAACATGCCCCAGCTACACCACCTATGTAGTCCAACCTGCCCACGTTTGGTCGATATCCCTCCAAACCTGTCCTATCCATGTACTTGTCTAATATTTCTTAAACGTTGGGATAGCATCTGCCTCGAATACCTCCTCTGGCAGCTTTTTTCATACACCCACCACCCTTTGTGTGAGAAAGTTACCCCTCATATTCCTATTAAATCTTTCCCCCTTCACCTTAAACCTATGCCCTCTGGCTTCCGAGTGAATGACAGGACCTAGTCTTAGTCACAAGGCACCCAGTGAAAGACACCCAACACCCTTTGTGTGAAAAGGTTACCTCTCCAATTCCTATTAAATCTTTCCCCCTTAACCCCTATGCCCTCTGGTCCTCGATTCGCCTACTCTGGGCAGGAGATTGCATGCATCTCTGTTGCACACCACAGATCTCTGTGTCACTCTGCACCAGTCTCTGGCGTTCTATCTCCCTCGGGAATAAATTGAAACATCGCGATTCCTTGGCTCCCTCTGTGCTACACTGAAACACTGACACTCGGTTATTCTGTGCCTCTTGTCACTGTGTTCACAAACACTCTGATGCTTTCTGGCTCTTTGTGAGACGGTGACCTTGTGGAACACCCAGTGACATACAGTGATACTACATGGACCCTTTGTTGCTTTCTGTGGCTCACTTTCTCACATTGATGCCCCGCGACTGTGCCACTGCGCGATGCTCTATGAATTGCTGTGACTCTGTGTGATTCTCTGTGACGTTATGGCTTTTCGTAATTTTATGGAAGTACGCATGAGATGCCCTGCGACACTCTTTAACATTCTGCAACATTACCTGGCAGTCTGAGGCCCTCTCTGATGCTCTATGTTTAAGAAGGAACTGAAGAAGGGTTTTGGCCCAAAACGTTGCCTATTTCCTTCGCTCCATAGATGCTGCTGCACCCGCTGAGTTTCTCCAGCACTTTTGTCTATCTCTGATGCTCTGTTTGGCTGTGAGATACTGCAACTCTTTGGACCAGTCTGAGTAACTAGGCAGGAGAATGGGGTTGAGAGGAAAAAATAGATCAGCCAAGATCGTGTGGTGGAGTAGGCTCGATGGGCCGAATGTCCCAATTCTGCACCTATGTCTTATGGTCTCACGGAGTTCCTCCATGACACTCTGTGGCAATCTGGGCCACTGTTATTGTCCGTGACTGTGTGATAAATTTTAATACTCAGGAATCTGAGTCACCCCGATTGAGTGTGACTATGTGTCGGGTGCTGTGACATTGTAACATCTTGTGAAACGATTTCCACGATGCTGTACAGAACGCCACAGGAGATCCTTCTTCCCTGTGGTTATCAAACTGTACAACTCCTCCCCTTGTTGTCGTGGGGTAGACTGACTTCCCTCCCTCCCTCCCACCTCCCCAATCTTTGCACATCCCCAATCCTTTCCACTCGTCACTTTAATTTTACGTTTCATGCATTTTGTGTTTTATGACCATTGGCAGATCAATTTCCCTCCTGGGATAAATAAAGTTCTATCGTATCATCGTATCATATCACTTTAACACTCTGTGGCACTCTATGACACACTTTGACTGGGACACATCAGCTCGCTATGAGACTGATACGTCCTGTGTTCTCCTAGGAGTCTCTATGTCATTCAGACGTGTATGGACAACCCATGGCTATCAGCAAACGCCCTATTCTGCATCCACCATCTTCAATTCCTCCAAATCATGCAAATTAAGAATCTTTCCTTGAGCAATGAACATAGAACATAGAAGAGTGCAGCATAGGAACTGATGCTTCAGCCCACAATATCTGTGCACAACATGATACCAAACTAAGCTAATCTCAAGTACCTGCACTTGATGTATTCCCTGTAAATCCATGTGCCTATCCAACTGCCTCTCAAATTCCACTATCGAATCTGCCTCCACCACCACCCTAGCAGCATGTTCCAGCTTCCCATCACCCACTGTGTTAAAAACCTGCCCCGAACATCATCTTTAAACTTTGCTCCTTGAAAACAAGAATTAATTTACCCACCTTTGTTCTATTGGCGGTTATATACCAGGCAAACCAAACCACCCTTACTGCAGCAAATGATTATTAGTAATTCTTCCTACATTCAGCATCACGAGTGGTTTTAACCAACAATGACTTAAACTTAAAGAATAATAACATGAACGTTTTTTAAAGTCTTAGAATATGGCTGCTCTTTGCCTATTAAGATAATTAATTCCAAATGTTTATTCTGTATTCATATGATGCCAAATATTGAAAATGTTCATTTTGTAATCAATAAAATCAGGGGTCTCAAGGAAGTGCAAAATGCAGCTGGGTTATTTGATGGACAAATTAAAATAACAGGCAATGCACTTGCTAAATCCTTGCATTTCAACAGATGGTCTAATCATTCTAACACTGCTTATTTTGGATCTGTTCTTCTATAAGGAATTGCAAACCACTGTTAAACTTGACACAGGTAAAAACCGGCAACGTTGGTACTTTATCCGTTAGTTCAGCAGTGCAGTAGGAATCCTTATGTTTGTTCAATTGAATCAAGTCCCCTGTTTAGTTTAGTGATACAGCATGGACTTCAGCCCACTGAGCACATACTGAACATCAATCACCCGTTCACACTGGTTCTATATTATCCAACTTTCTCATCCAATCACTACACATTAAGGGGATTTTTTTTTTACAGAGATTAATTAACCTACAAGCCCACATGTCTTTGGGATGTGCAAAGAAACCGGAGAACCCGGAGGAAACCCACATAGTCACAGGGAGAATGTGCAAACTCCACACAGACAGTGTCCAAAGTCAGGATTGAACCTGTGTCGCTGGCACTGTGAGGCAGCAGCTCTACCAGCTGTGGTCACTGTGCCGGAAATGTATTATATTAGTTGATGTTCGTTGAGACGCATTTGGGTATCGCTCAATAGCTATCATTCTCACTGCAGCTGAGAGACAACTTCTTCATGCACTGTTCTTTTAGTATAGTTTAGAGCTACAGTGCGGAAACAGGCCATTTGGCCCACCGAGTCCACGCTGACCAGTGATCCCCACCCACTAAAACTATCCTACACACACTAGGGACAATTTACAATTTAGCCAAGCCCATTACCCTAAAAAGCTGTACGTCTTTGGAGTGTGGGTGGAAGTTGGAGATTCCGGAGAAAACCTGTGCAGGTCACGGGGAGAACGTATGAACTCCATTTAGACAGCACCCATAGTCAGAATCAAACCCGGGTCTCTGGTGCTGAAAGGCAGCAACTCTATCGATGTGCAACAATGTGTCCACTGTTCTTCACTGGGTGGAATACATTAAAAAAAATAGTTCTCAATAACTCATATGTCCTGAGTAATATCTACACTACATAGTCCAGAAAGAACTCAAGCACTCTATCTACTCCTCCATTGCCAAGTAATCTGCTTTAAAATGGTACAGATCCACACAGTTTAGCAATGGATTAACTCCATGTTGAAGTTCCGTGTTACTATCTACTTAAAAACAAAGCAAACAAAACAGCATTGCATGGGGATGTGTGCTTGATATACTTATTCCAAAGAAATAATTTTAAAGTTTGGATAAAACCTGCTTAATGGATGGCAATATGCAAAATTACCACCCATCAATCGATGTGAGCATTAGCTCTGGGGCAGAGATAACATTGTACAATCAACAAACTTGCTTCAGAGGAGAATGTGTGACTTCCTCCCCATATGTAAGGTTTGAACACAGCAAGGAGCCGCATCGCAATGGTGCAGGAGCCCACTTGTAATTACCATTAATGGTTTGTGTGAATGCCATCCAACATTAAATTCCTCCCACTAGTGGTGGGATCATCCTGTGAATGATATAAAGGAGAGCTGATGAAGGCTGGCAAAACCAGGTAATGCTGCGCTCTGAAAATAGTTTCTATTTATTACAATTGCCAGGGTACAAATGAAACCTTGGCTTGATGTAGATTCAAGTGGACCTTAAAGATTACTTTGCAGATTGTCTGCACTGTGAAAATGTCCATCTGGTGCACCATTCGGGAGATGGAGCCTGTTTACAACAGTTGAGTCATAGTTAACCAAGATTCCCTGTTAATTCTGCACCGGCAACTGCAATGTGCAGCAATCTCTATTTTATCCATCAGTTCTTTTCTCTCATCTCCATTTCTCCAGGCTGTGTTTCTTTTACAGTGTGAAATGTAGATTAAGGCATGTTGTGGACCATCTCAATTAAGCTTCCATTTGGAATGCAGTAAAGTGATAATTGGGTTCAGGCTCCAAGCCTGTTGCTGGGAGTAATACACTGTTTTAAGTATTACAATGCGGTAGTACCATCTGATTCGGAAATTATCCCCTTGAGAAACATTTGCATTGAATAGTCATTAAATAAATAGTGAAGAACCATTACAAGTGGAGTAGCAAACAAATCCAGGAAACTTTCAATCTGGCACAGCGACGCAGCAGATGTTCCTTCTCTGGAAAGAACTAGAGGTAAGCTAGGGAGAATTGTTTAGTAAATTACGGGGCCCATTTGTTCCAAGGCATGGCAAGCATTATGATGTACAGATGTAGTGCAGATCCTGAGAGCTTTCGATCCTTGCTCATAATTGCCAATGGGTAACCACACAGAAGGTGTAATCAACTCTATGTTACAATGCTGTAACTTTGTGTTCCACTTAAGCCGTAGTCACTTGCGTGGCATTTATTTGCAACTCTGTGGAGTTCCTGCTGTCCACAGTTTTACTGGCATTTTGATCTGCATGGAGCATCCCTATTTGGACTATGGTTCTGAGATGCCATTATATGCAAACTCACTCATAGCTATTCAACTTCTAAATGCCAAGTCAAAAGTCAAGGGTGCTTACTTGTCTAATGTCCTGACGATGGAATAATGAAATTCTTACTTGTAGCAACATAACAGGCCTGTAAACACAATAGGGATATTATTTAACATACAAATCAATTCAATAGATTAATAATTGCAAAACGAATGCAAAAAAACCAAAATGAAGTCCTTACTGCAACCAAAGACAGTCCTTCGAAGTTCCTGATTGAGGTTAGTGTTGTGCAGTGTTAAAGAGCTTGATGGTTGTGGAGAAGAAGCTAATCTTGAACCTGGAGGTCAAGGTTGACCTACTCTGTGTTGTTCAGTCATTGACAAACGTAAATGGATAGATTGCTGGATATTAGGGGGAATTGTGAGATTTCTGCATATTAGGGGGGATTGTCAGGTTAGGACAGGACAAACCTTGAGGGGCCAAGTATCCTACTCCTGTTCCTAGTGCTTGTGCTCTTCCATGAAGGATTGCTGGCTTCAATGCCTTCTGAAGAAGAGAAACAAATCAAAGAAAAATCAATTTTCATTAAAATGATTTGACTGGAATACACCATTTTGTGATCCCTTCATGATTACAGCCAGTAAAATTGCCACAGAAGTTCCTTTGGAAAGGCTGGTGAACTCAGTCTGAGAACCAGGAGTGGGGCCTGAGGCTTTGTGTATGGGAGCCCTGGTCTAATTGATACCTGGAGCGGCAGACATCCAGGAAATGGACCGCTGCCTATTATTTGAGCATTAAACCTCAAGAGATCATCATTTTGAGACATCATTTTAAGACATTATCACAAGGAAAAGACTTCACAGCTTCGTGCAAAGGCTCTGGTTAAAGGGGCTGTCCCACTTGGGTGACCTGATTGGCGAGTTTAGAAGAGTTTAGGGGAGTTTGAAAAAAATGTCATGTTGAGGACCTCCTTCGACTATGTTGAAGACTAGCTACAACTAGCTTCGGGAAAATTGGACACCGAATAGTGGAGAGTGAAGATGGCCTCCTTCGACCTCCCTTCAACCTCCCTTCGACTATAATAATAATAATAATACATTTTATTTGTATAGCGCTTTTCAAGGACTCAAAGTCTATGATGAAAACTATCTATGACTACCTTTGACTACCCTCGATTTCCTACAACTAACATGCCGACCTACTACGACCTACTTCGACTGAATATACGAGTAAAAAAAGTATTTATTTTTTCCATGGCAACCTTTTTTTACTCGCTGGCATTTTTCAACATGTTGAAAAATACGTTGCGACATAGCTGAGGCTTCGAGTACACGGGGCCTACTCTTGAGTATGAAGGAGAGTTAGAAAGATCTCCTACAACCTCGTGTTGACCATGCTGCGAGTATGAGTCGAGGGCAAACTCACCAGAACTCGCGGATTAGGTTGCCCAAGTGGGACAGCCCCTTAACACTTCCTCTGAAGAGCCAAATGGAAACATTAGTCCCGGCACTGATTAGACGAGAAACTACGTCTTCGCAACATGAACTTTATTATTTCGAACATTCTCAGCTAGGTTTTTCCGCCATTTCTCAGGAGAATCCACCATTCTTACTGCAGAAACATTAATCCTGGACACCGTATATTGTTAATGAGAAAGATGAATCCATTGTCACAACTCACATTGACGTCCTTATTTATAGCTTCCCGTTGAGCTGCACTGGTGATCGGCTCCTGGCTAATGTTTGCATCGTCTGTTGACGGGCAACTTCTGCCTGAGAATTCACCTCTATCTGTATAGTTCAAACTAATTCCATCGTTTCACTTTGGAAGACCGTGACCTGCTTCGAAAGATGTAGATGCACCTGTAACATGGATTTGTCTTTAATTTACAAATGACAGAATTGCACAATTTAGAGAAGTGTACAAGTTAATCATTAGATTGAATGAGAATCATTGAGAGTCGTAGACTCACACAGCACGGAAACAGTCCCTTAGGTCCAATTTGTCCATTCTGCCCAAGGTGTCCCCATCTAAGCTCGTCCCATTCACCCAGGTTTGGCTCAAATCACTCAATTTCCCATTCATGTATCTGTCCAAATGTCTTTTAAATGTCATTATTGTATCTGCCTCAACTTACTCTTCTGGCAGCTCGTTCCACATACCCATCACCCTGAGTGAAAAAGTTACCCTTCAGTTTCCTGCTAAATCTTTCCCCATCTGTCTCACCTTAAACCTATGTCCTAATTGTTACAAACTTTTTTAAAGGTTTGGGTTGGATGCAATAAAGTTGCCAAACCACCGTGCAGCGAGTTGTGGATCGATTCCAGAGCCAAGGAAAACAAACCCTGTATCAAAAAGGATGAACATATACGGAAGGAATTGTTGTCTGTGTAAAGATTTACTTTAAACAAGAGTGTGCATTAGAAATGTGCCAAATACCCCCTGTGGGAATGTTATTTCCTGATTACAATGCTTGAAAATACAAGCTTTCATTTTAGAAAACCTGGCTTGCTTTACACTTCATTCATTATTGTCAAGCTTCAGCCTTCTGCAAATACATTAATAATATAGCAGGCACGATCTTTTCGGGAAGAGGCAATGCCTTTTGAACTTGGTTTATTTTCATTACTTCTCTTATCTAGGGACTGGTATGTATTTAAATTAAGACGTAGTCTTTTTTGATGCCTATTGGTAGAATCCAGTTTCTGATGCACTGCAAAAATGTTCTTTTTTTATTATTAGTTAATGCAGTGTGATAAATTCTTTGTTTACTTTCACACAGTTAGTTAAAATAAAGCTATGGTGCCCTATAGCTGTTGCAAATGATTTGTTTCTTCTCTTCCACAAGTATTGTCAGCACCATCTGCTGTGATACAGATTCAAGTTTTGTTGGAGGAGGTTTAACTCAGAGTCTAAAGGGCCTGTCCCACTTAGGCTATTTTTTAGGCGACTGCCGGCGACTAAGTTGTCGCCACATGGTCGCCAGGGTGTCGCCTGTATGGTCATGTTAGTTACCCAAAGAGATGTAGCGTTTTTCTGGTCGCCACTGGATTTTCAACATGTTGAAAAATTTTCTGAGACAGTTGGCAACAGTGGGTTTGACATCAATGAGCGTAGCTTGACTTCTCCTGACATAGGTGCTGTCGTAGTTGTCGCCAGATTAGCGTAGGTTGTTGCCAGGTGATGTAGGTTGTCGCCGGTGCTGACTTTGTTTTTTTTTTGTTGTTAATGAAATTATTCCATTTCAAATTTTATGTCGAAGGGGGGGTCCAATCGCCATTTTTTCTGCGACTTGCTACGACTATGACAGTCGCTGGCAAAATAGCCCAAGTGGGACAGGCCCATAAGTCAAAACCATCCTTGTCCCCCTTAACTAGTGATCGTTGTTCCTTTAACTCTGTATCCTATTTCCCTTTTGGGTGGGAGATTGCAACCTTCACGTGGTCCACCCTGTTTCGACTAATGCAATCAACCCGAGGTACACAAACAAGATCAAATTGAACAAGTTGACCTTCAACTTAAGGCTGTTCACGCCATACGCAAGAAGAACATCCCCCTCTAGCTTTGGCCTCTTACTCTCTTCCAATGAAAGACAATATAAACTCAAGAGACATCATCTCATTTTCCCACCAGGCATGATACAGCCATAGAAAAACTGAGACATAGTAACATAGAATGTAGGTGCAGGAGTAGGCCATTTGCAACAGCTATAGGGCACCATAGCTTTATTTTAACCAATTGTGTGAAAGTGAATAAAAAAAATGAAAACAGGTGTTTAGAAATGTTTGCAAAGTAATAATAAATAACTGAAATATCACATTTACACAAGTATTCAGACCCTTTACTGAGTACTTTGTTGAGGAACCTTTGGCAGTGATTACAGTCTCAAGTCTTCTTGGGTATGACGCTACAAGCCTGGCCTACCTGTATTTGGGTAATTTCTCTCATTCTTCTCTGCAGATCCTCTCAAGCTGTCAGATTGGATGGGGAGCGTTGATGCACAGCTATTTTCAGGTCCCTCCAGAAATATTCGATCAGGTTCAAGTCCAGGCTCCGGTTGGGCCACTCAAGGACATTCACAGACTTGTCATGAAGCCACTCATGCATTGTCTTGGCTGTGTTCTTAGGGTTGTTGTCCTGTTGGAAGTTGAACCTCCACCCCAGTCTGAGGTCGTGAACGCTCTGGAGCAGATCATCAAGGAACTCTCTGTACTTTGCTCCGTTCATCTTTCCCTCGATCCTGACTAGTCTCCCAGTTCCTTCTGCTGAAAAACATCCCCACAGCATGATGCTGCTACCACCATGCTTCACCGTGGGTATAGTATTGGCCAGGTGATGAGCGGTGCCTGGTTTCCTCCAGACGTGACGCTTGGCATTTAGACCACAGAGTTCAATCTTGGTTTCATCAGACCAGAGAATCTTGTTTAGGTGCCTTTTGGCAAACTCCAAACGGGCTGTCATGTGCCTTTTACTGAGGAGTGGCTTCCGTCTGGCCACTCTACCATAAAGGCCTGATTGGTGGAGTGCTGCAGATATAGTTGTCCTTCTGGAAATTTCTCCCATCTCCACAGAGGAACTCTCGAGCTCTGTCAGAGTGACCATCGGGATCTTGGTCACCTCCCTGACCAAGGCCCTTCTCCCCCGATTGCTCAGTTTGGCCGGGCGGCCAGCTCTATGAAGAGTCCTGGTGGTTTCAAATTTCTTCCATTTAAGGGTGATGGAAACCACTGTGCTCTTTGGGACCTGCAATGCTGCAGAAATAGTTTTATACCCTTCCCCAGATCTGTGCCTCGACACAATCCTGTCTCGGAGGTCTACGGACAATTCCTTTGTCTTCATGGCTTGGTTTTTGCTCTGATATGCACTGTCAACTGTGGGACCTTATATAGGCAGGTGTGCGCCTTTCCAAATCATGTCCAATCAAGTTAATTTACCATGTGGACACCAATCAAGTTGTAGAAACATTTCAAGGATAATCAATTGAAACAGGATGCACTGAAGCTCAATTTTGAGTGTCATAGCAAAGGGTCTGAATACTTATGTAAATGTGATATTTCAGTTATTTCTTTTTAATTACTTTGCAAACATTTCTAAACACCTGTTTCCCTTTTTTATTATGAGGTATTGATGATTAAAAAAAAAAGTATTTTTAATCCATTTTAGAATTAAGGTTGTAACAGAAGAAAATGTGGAAAACGTGAAGGGGTCTGAATATTTTCTGAATGCACTGTAGATGGGAGGTCAGGACCACTCCCTAGCTGATGAGAGGATGGTTCAATTGCCTGATTACAGCTGGGGGAGAAACTGTCCCTGAATCTGGAGATAAGTGTTTTCAAATGTCTGTATATTTTACTTGAAGGGGGAAGGGAGAAGAAAGAGTGACTGGGGTTAGACTGGATCTTAATTATGCTGGTGGCCTTGCCAAGGCAGCATGAAGTGTAGCACGAGGCTTTTAATCTCAACCATGAATTTGTTGTGATGGTGTGTACTGGGAGCACGATATAATGAGGTAAGATAAAGTTATTTTTATCCTAAAAACTTGGAATAATCGTATTGAGAATTTCAGGCTTTGGCTCTGCTGCCTATTGCCATGGATGTTGGTCAATCCAAAATAATGAGAGTAGTCATTTAAACGATCAGAGTGGATGGTTAACAACCGCAAAGACACCTGGAAAATCAACAGGAACATAAACCTATTCATGATAGATTGAAATCCTTTGGCAAGAACCATCTCTTTTTTATTTTATTTTTATTAGAAGTACGGTAAATTACAATACTACACAACACATATATCTTAATACATTTTTTGTACCGCTTCATTTTTTTTTTGAGCTTTAAGAAAAAGATAGAAGTAAAGAAAGTGCGCAAGAGTCGTGAAGTGCAAGAGTGTTGGGAAAAGAAAGCCCCTTAGAAAAGAAGTTAGAGAAGGAAGTAAAGTGAGAAAGTAGACCCTAGAAAAGAAAGAAAAAGAAAATAGGAACAATCGCTCTATTATAACATTAAACTCCGCAGAAAGGGGACTACCAACCAAGTCTGTTTTTGTTGTTTTGCCTCCAGTTACCAGCTCCTGATACCATTTCTTTATTTATTTAAATTACTATTGCACCTCATACTTGTAATAGGTCAGAACCATCTCTTTTCCATGACTGAAGAAGGGTCCCGACCTGAAACGTCACCCGTTCATTCTCTGCAGAGATGCTGGCTGTCCCACTGAGTTGCTCCAGGTTTTTGTGTCTATCTTTTCCAAGGCATGAACTCGGTGGGCCGAAGGGCCTGTTTCCACGCTGTATCTCTAAACTAAACTAAACTAAACACAGTGCCAGCCAGGATGCAATGAGAGACAGCTGCCTATCTTTATGGCCTGTCTTTGTGCTGATCTAATTGTTCAAAGTTCAAAGTAAACTTTATTGTCAATTCAATTATGCACTAGTAGTTACACAGATGATTGAAATTACGTTTCCCCATACTCCAAATGTGCAAGTAATATTAAAAACACAGACAGACAACATATCAATAAAAATAGACAATAGACATTACATTATTTAAAATATTAAAATATTCACAGTGTGCCAAAATGTAGCAAAAACTTTGAGGTATTTTAAAAAAAAGGGTGCAACAATGAAAGGTGCAATATAGAAAAAGTGCAAATTTCGTACTGGAGACATTGAACCAAAGTTATTTTCACAGTTTGTTTGTCTTTGTTTGGGTACTGTTTGTGGAATTGTCTTAAGTGTGTTGAGTAGTCTGATGGCCTGAGGAAAAAAGCTGTTTTTGAATCTGGTGGTTTTGCTCCGCATGCTGCGGTAGCGCTTACCGGAAGGTAGGAGGGTGAACAGTTTGTGTGCTGGGTGGGTGGTGTCTTTGATGATATTGCTTGCTCTCTTGCGACAGCGAGATGGGTATAGGTCCTGGATTGCTGGTTGGGGTGATCTGCTGATCTTCTCCACTGTCCTCACCACTCTCTGTAGGGCCTTCTGGTCAGCAGCAGAGCAACTGCCATACCAGACTGAGAGACTGCTGGTAATGCTGGTAATTGCTGTTCTAAACTGAAGATTCCCCACATCTTTGCCCCACCACAACTCTGAATTACAAGGGCCACATATGTAGCATTCATTATTCAGGGTGGCACAGCGGCGCAGCTGGTAGAGCTGCTGCCTTACTGCACCGGAGACCTGGGTTCGATCCTGACCTCGGGTGCTGTCTGTGTGGAGTTTGCTTGTATTCTCTGTGACTGCATGGTGCTCAGGTTTCCTCCCACGACCCAAAGACATGCGGATGTGTAGGTTAACTGGCCTCTGTAAATTGCCTCGCCCATCCCTAGCCCAGTGTAGAGGATGGATGTGAAAGTGGGATAACATAGAATTAGTGTGAATGTGTGATGGATGGCCTGCTTGGGCTGAGTGGGTACAAGGACCTGTTTCCATGCTGTATCTTTCAATCAATCAATTATTTACAACAGAAAAATTATATGTATTCAAGAGAGAGTTAGATATAGCTCTTAGGGCTAACGGAATCAAGGGATATGGGGAGAAAGCAGGATCGGGGTACTGATTTGGTTTATCATATTGAATGGTGGTGCTGGCTCCAAGGGCTGAATGGCCTACACCTGCACCTATTTTCTATGTTTCTATGTTTCTATGTGTGTATATAAGGAGGAGGTAATGTATAGTATGATTTTGGCCCGAAACGTTGCCTATTTCCTTCGCTCCATAGATGCTGCTGCACCCGCTGAGTTTCTCCAGCATTTTTGTGTACCTTCCATTTTCCAGCATCTGCAATTCCTTCTTAAACATATAGTATATGTATCTCTGATATACATGAAATAACTAAAATATATTTAAAGAACTGGTTTCTTCCATGGGGTTTGACTGTGTTAAGCTGCGGTAACCCAAAGCTGCAGTTCAGACAAAGGTTACCGCCAATACTAAAACAAAATATTCTGTTCTAGCTTTGTCTCAGGTTGATTGTCTTTATTTGTAGCTGCATAAAAGAAGCCCGCTGTCGTTCAGTCTATTATATAGTTCCGGATGCTGCCACATCATCAGCATCTTTAAACGTAAAGGAAACTGCACAATCCAGGGAAGGGTAAACTGGGTTAGACAGTGAAAGGTTAAGTTTTTTTTCTGGTGGCTGAGAGGAACAGTGCAGTCTGCTTATCTGCTGCATGTCGGAATCCTGCAGAAATCACCAGGGATATAGGAAGAAGGAATCAATTTAAATGACCTTTCATCGAGCTCCAGTGAAGCAGAGGCAGGAATCTTAAACCAACTGAGAATGAAAAGAAAGCAGAAGGCTAAAAATAGAAATTGAAGGCAAGGTGTTCAATTAAACCCATCTAAAGTCCTCCTTTGTTTGTGTCAATGGGTTGTGAGCTGCCACAGCCTATAAATAATAATCCAGCTATCATTCCACTGCCGAATAAACCGCCAACCACTATTTCCAACAGTGCAGTATTTTTCTCTTCATTGCATTTCAGTTTATGGAGGACAGAAATGATCAGATCAGGCGGATGAAAAGTCCCTACCTGAAATTATATCTGTCCTTTCCAGCCACAGATGCTGCCTGCAGATTCAGATTCAGATTCACATTCACATTTATTGTCACATGCACCAATTAAGGTACAGTAATATTTGAGTTGCCATGCAGCCATACACTCAAAAGAACACAACACAATTAAAAGAATGAAAGAACTTAACATAAACATCCACCACAGTGATCACTGTGATGGAAGGCAATAAAGTTCAGTCAGTCTTCCTCCTTGTGTTCAGCCGTGTTCACTGTTGTGCTTTTCCAGAACTTTGTCTTTTGTTCTGCAAGGAATGCTGAAAGACTTTGGGTTCAAGAAGGAACTGCAGATGCTGGAAAATCGAAGGTACACAAAAATGCTGGAGAAACTCAGCTGGTGCAGCAGCATCTATGGAGTGAAGGAGATAGATAACGTTTCGGGCCGAAACCCTTCTTCAGACTAAACTTCAAGACTTTGTCCTGATTTCAACCCAACAGCCTTCGATTGCAGTTACATTCCGAGGTTAATTGCGGGACTGATTCACCTTCCCCCTCCCTCCACTCCACAATCTTTGCACATCCCCAATCCTGGACATTCCACTCGTCACTCTCCATTTCATGTTTCATGCATCTCTCATGTATCCAGTCCATTGGAGTCCAGATCCAGGGGTCACAGTTTAAGAATAAGGGGTAGCCCATTTAGGACTGAGATGAGGAAAAACGTTTTCACATAGAGAGTTATGAATCTGTGGAATTATCTGCCACAGAAGGCAGTGGAGGCCAATTCACTGGATGTTTTCAAGAGAGTTAGATATTGCTCTTAGGGCTAATGGAATCAAGCGATATGGGGAGAAAGCAGGAATGGGGTACTGATTTTGGATGATCAGCCATGATCATATTGAACGGCTCGATGGGCCAAATGGCCTACTCCTGCACTTATATTCTATGCTTCTATATTTCTATGTATCACATGACAGTTTTATGACTATTGGCAGACCAATTTCCCTCCTGGGATAAATAAAGTTGTATCATATCACATTGCATTGTGTTGTAGACCTTGCCTATAGAGTAGAGTGGGGGGTTGCAGAGTGTATACAACAGGGGGCCATTTCCATCCAAGGTCTCGAAGAAGCAACTCTGAAAATAAAAAAGACATGTAACATTTTTGATTCACTGTGAATGCTCGGTGAAATCTGCCAAGTTCTGCAGTGGTTGCCATAACGTCAGAGGAGGTCAAGGTCAAAGTTGGCAGCAGGTGTGAAAGTAATGTGACGGGAACTGCAGATGCCTGTTTATACCGAAGATAGATACAAACGCCTTCTCAGTTTATCCGCTATAAAATACACTGCAGTTACTCGCCTAGTAAACCCTGCGAGCACCTCCTAAATTCATTGTTTTGACATGCCAAGAAGGCCAAGGGGGGCAGGAACAAGGGAAACAATCACCAGAAGTTTCCACGACACACACCATCCAGGCTTGGGAAGCAATTGCTGTTTTCTTCATCGGTGCTGGGCCTAAATCCTGAATTTGCCTTCCCTACAGCAGAGCACCTTCACCAGAAGGACCAGCAGGTCGACACCCATCTTATCGAGCGCAATTAGGAATGACCAAGAATTGCAGGTCTTGACAGTAACTTCCAAAGTATTATTTCAAAGCAATGAGCAAAAAACTTTGTGTGTGCTGATTGAGTTTACTGCTGCCTTGTATCAGGACCGTAGAGTTTGTCCCTTGCTCTAGATTGCTGTCTCTTCATGCTGCCTTTACAACATGTAACTGAATTGAATTGAATTCCTTGCTCGCATAGCCCAGGTATGCAAAGAGTCGCCCATAAAGGGCCTTTACAAAGTTACAAAACCCCTCGTGCCAGTTCCCCCTTTGCCCCTTTGATCTTTCTCTCCCCCCTCCTCCCCATTCCCTCACATTGCCCCACCCCCCCATTGTCTATTTGGGGGACAAGGCCATCCATAACTGTGGGGGCATTTGGGACACCTCCTGTATGACTTCCGCACAAAGGCTTTTTGAGTCAACCATGTTACTATGTCCAACTCTAAATATTTCCAACTCTAAATGTTTCTCATGGTAGACTCACAAGATGCATGATTCCCAGCATCTGACGCAGCCACAATGACCTTCCCCTTTAAGAGATGCAGGCTAGCTTCAAGCAGTGCTGGCAAGTTATAACCTTGGATGCTTTCTCAATGAATGTTTCTAATTAAAAACACAGTTACATAGATACATAGAAAATAGGTGCAGGAGTAGGCCATTCGGCCCTTCGAGCCTGCTCCGCCATTCAATATGATCATGGCTGATCATCCAACTCAGTATCCCGTACCTGCCTTCTCTCCATACCACCTGATCCCTTTAGCCACAAGGGCCACATCTAACTCCCTCTTAAATGTAGCCAATGAACTGGCCTCAACTACCTTCTGTGGCACAGAGTTCCAGAGATTCACCACTCTCTGTGTGAAAAATGTTTTTCTCATCTCGGTCTTAAAGGATTTCCCCTCTATCCTTAAGCTGTGACCCCTTGTCCTGGACTTCCCCAACATCGGGAACAATCTTCCTGCATCTAGCCTGTCCAACCCCTTAAGAAGTTTGTAAGTTTCTATAAGATCTCCCCTCAATCTCCTAAATTCTAGAGAGTATAAACCAAGTCTATCCAGTCTTTCTTCATAAGACAGTCCTGACATCCCAGGAATCAGTCTGGTGAACCTTCTCTGCACTCCCTCTATGGCAATAATGTCCTTCCTCAGATTTGGAGACCAAAACTGGACGCAATACTCCAGGTGTGGTCTCACCAAGACCCTGTACAACTGCAGTAGAACCTCCCAGCTCCTATACTCAAATCCTTTTCTTCCATTTGAACTGCTCCGTTTATCCAGCCGTGCCTCTTAAATACAGTACATGGTGGGTTTTTTTATATGGAGCCACTGTGGTCAACATTGTATCTAAAATATAATGGGCAGTTTCTTATTGTTTTGTTGCTCCTACTGTTTCTCCTCTTTCCTTTCTCCCCCTTGACCATGCCATTTCCTCGTTCTCCCATCATTCTGTCCACTTGGCCTCTCTCTTGCCCCCCCCCCCCCCCCCCCCCCCCCCCCCCCCCCCCCCCCCCCACTCCTCCAATGGCTCCTCTACCTCCTTCTCTCCGGATTCGCCGGCATACTCCACCTTAGAAGCTGCAGCAGGTGAGTGGGGAGGGAGCCTCATGGTCACCGACCACATCTTGCTATCGGCAGCGGCCTGAAGAAAGCGGCGTCCCCAGGGGCTACAACGTGAGCCGCAGCAACAGCCGTGTCAACCGGTGAAGAAGGGCTCTCTGGTGCAGACCAGTGGCATCGGCGCATAGTTTTAAAATGAAATGGCACAAAGTGCTGAAGTAACTCAGCAGACTGAATCAGTCTGAGGAAGGGTCCCAACATCACTTATTCATGTTCTCCAGCGATGTTGGCTGACCCGCTGAGTAACTCCAGCATTTTGTGTCTTGTTTTGTATTAACCACCATCTCACAAGTCCTTACTCTGTTATAATGGGCAATCGTCAATAATGGACACCATGCCCCCCTCCCCATGATCCGTTATAACGAGGGTTTACTATAAAATATGATATTCTAACACACTCTGGGTGCTCTGGATGAGTTTATGAAATCCTATGTCCATTTCATACATAGATATGGCATGGTTTAAGGGTGTCCCTCTGTTTCACAGCGTCTATCAATCCACAAATAAGACTACATCAAAAATATTACGCGTGCAAGAATAACTATAAGTTATACCACACGGAATCAGTTGCTTGATCAGTTTTAAAAGCCGAATTGCCTAAAACCACCCCTGCACATGGAGAGGTGTGCTAAGGTGTCACTATGGAGCAGCTGAAGGTAAACATGTATGAGGTGTATATAACAACAGGAAGCCATGGTGGAGATGGGGTGTGGTATGCTTTGGGCAGCATAGTGGCACAGTTAGTAATGCTGCTGCCTCACAGCGCCAGCGACCCAGATTCTATCCTGATTCTATTCCATCTTGGGTGCTGCCTGTGTGGAGTTTGCTTGTTCTCTCTGTGATCATGTGGGTTTCCTCTGGCTGCTTCGGTTCTCCTCCCACAATTCTCAAGGCTGTGCGAGATTGTAAGTTAATTGGCCTCTAATGTGTAGGGAGTGGATGCGAAAGTGAGATAACATAGAACTAGTGTGAATGGGCGATCGATGGTTGACATGGACTTGGTGGGCCGAATGGCCTGTTGCCATGCCATATCTATAAATTATTTTTGGGTGGTGGACAGTCAGGACCGTGAGGAGGGGGACAAATGGTAGATTTGTGATTGGGAGTAGGACAGGCAAGGGTTGGGCTAAATGTCAAGGTGGGGATCGCTGGTGAGGTTCTGGCTTACAATAAAGGAGGGAGAAAGGCCTCTGCATAGGTGACTGAGGGATAAGCATGTCATTTGAACAAGACTAATAGTAAGATTAAACGAGAACTTACCAGTTTGAAGTTTGATCTGTATTTTATGAGGAGTTACGATGAGGGGTTACGTGAAGAACCCGCTCAGCTCACATGCGCGGCATACTTCAAAGCAGCGGTGTGGAATCACAGATAGTCACAGTTATTGAAGTAAACATAGTAAAGACAAGGAGACATCAGTTTATCAGTTTGACCCATATTATTGAGGGTGGAAGCGGAGGGCACGTAATCCCTCATCGTAACTCCTCATAAAATACAGATGAAACTTCAAACTGGTAAATTCTCGTTTAATCTTACTATTTTATTTCGGAGTCACGTGAGTGATTCTGTGAAGACTTCAAAGCTCTGTGATTTCAAACCGTGTAACAGGTATTATTTCACGCACTGCCGAAGTTCTTGAGGGAGGAAGTGTGTTATCGTAATCAACCAATGAATCTGTTTGTAGAAAAACACAATGGTATTTTTTAACAATAACAATAAAGAAATTAAATTGCTCCCCTGGGCTTAAATTAAATATTTGCAGTCTGTAAAATCTTTTTTGCAAATAAAACAGGTTTTGCCAACGGCTTATTATAAAATTTCTGAACGGACTTTTCCCCCATCATCCTGCTGTAGCCAGGATGTGGTCTATAAGCACGTCCATTCTTTTAGCGTTGACGTGGATGCTGCCCTGGTGGAATAAAATTTGTACATGTTAGTGTTTATCCCAGCAGTTTTTAGCACCTGCTTGAGCCATCTCGCAATGGTTTGGCTCGTCACCCGACCATAAGGTTTTTTATGACTGACCCACAAGGCTTTTCATCTCCCTCGAATATTTTGGTTGTGTCTATGTAGGATAGTAGGTGGGTCATGGCACATAACCGTGGTTCTGGCGGGTAAGCCCGGAATTCCATGACTGGATTAGGTGTTCCTGGTCTGCTCTGTTTGATCAGTCTCTGGATAACGACAGAGATCTGGTCTGGAGCTGTGAGCATGCCGTCCAGTCGCAATAGGTGTAGTGACTGGACCCTCTGTGCAGATACAAGTGCCATCAACATGAGTGTTTTTGAGCATAGATTGTTCCAGGTTGAGGGATCTGGCTGGTGGCCATCCCCTGAGGTATGTCAGGACCACACTGACATCCCATGTATGGGTGTACCTTGGTCTAGGGGGTTAGAGTTGTAAATACCCTTCATTAGTTTGACCACCAGCGGGTGGGACCCCATGGCCTGTTGTCCTGGAGCTGGTTTTAAATAGACAGACAGGGCACTTCTAGCTGTGTTGATGGCTCTGTAGCTGAGTCCTTCATCGTGGTGAAGGTTCGCCAGGAATTCCAGTACGTTGGTAACTGTAGCGGTTGAGTAGGTGGTCCCTGTATCCAAGCAGTACTTCTCCCATTTTTTGATGCTGGACAAGTGCTGTTTTTTAGTGGATGTTCGGAGGGATGCTGACATGGTGTCGACGGTTTGTTATGATAATCCCAGTCCCAGAAGTGGTTTGTGCAGAATCTGCAACCCAGGAGTTTGATTTTTTCATGGCACGGGTGGCTTGTGCCCGACACTGGGTGTTAATAACTCTGGGTCACTGGGGAATACCATCGGAGTTTCAACAACCATGTCATGGAGTATTGGGAACCATGGCTGTGTAGGCCAGTCGGGTACTATCAAAATACCTGAACCAGAGTCCATTTGTATTGTGCGTAGTCCCCGACTGATGAGGCAGAAGGGAGGAAATGCATAGAAGAAGAATTTCCCCAATCCAGTGCAAACGCATCTACTGCTGCTGCCTCAGGGTCTGGTTCCCAAGCGACATACATAGGTACCTGGTGATTTAGCCTTGATGCAAATAAATCGATATCTGGCATGCCATATTGCTTGATAACTTTTGCGAATTTTTTTTTTGGGTTTTAACATCCATTCGATGTTGTCATTAAATTTACGTGACCTGGTGTCTGCCACTGTATTTAGCTTACCTGGCAGGTAGGTTGCTGCTAGCCAAATATGTCTTTGGACACACCATTTCAAATTGTGTTGACCAACTTGTCGCATGATACCGATTTTATGCCGCCCATATGGTTAATATAAGCCACCACCATAGTATTATCTATTTGTAACCGTACATGCAAGTGATGTATATTTATGCATATGCTTTTAAACCATAAAAGTCACCCAACATCTCTAGATAATTAATGCCCAGTGTAAGTGGTAACGATGACTCTGGGTTAGTCCATCTACTACTTGTGCTGGATATAGTTGCTCCCCAGCGTTAAGCACTGGCATCTGTTTGGATAACTGACGTAGGGTTAGTGATGATAATAGGCTGAAACTATGCCAAACGTTTTTTTTTGCCCACCACTGCAGTTCTGATATTGCTTCAGTGGGTAACTTTATGACACGATCATAATGAACTGTATGTCGTTTTTGGTGCAACGGTCCGAATTATGTAGCCGGAAATGCTGCTAGCATTTTCACAATTACTCTGTTACTTGTCGAGTAGTTGGTAGTTTGTTGACCATTAAATTGTTGCATGATTGTGCCAATTCAACTATTTTGTCTCTTGGCAATGTTACAGTCACGTAGACTGAATTAATTGTGAAGCCCAAGTAGTCCATGATAGAGGATGGCTTCAACTTAGATTTATCTGGATGTAAGACAATCCCAGGGTTTTGAATAACTGTTTGGTAGCTGATACAGCTAACATAGTCAATTCCATGGTCTTGACTACCATTTAAGATATCATCAAGATATGCCATGACAATATGTTTTTGTTTTCTGAATATTGTCAGAGCTGGTTTTAGTGTCTTGGTGAATAATCTTGGGCTGATGTGAACCCATTGGGTAACGCTTTAAACTGCTATGGCTGCCCCATCCAGGTAAATTTCAGGTATCTGCGATGATCCTTGTGAATGGTACTAAATAGTAAACATCTTTAAGATGAATGCTTGCCATGAAGTATCCTTTGGAATTTAGATGTTTGGCAGTAACAACCGGTTCCATTTTGAAATGTATATACTTAACAAACATATTTAGTGAATTTAAGTCAATGATGATGCGACATCCACCATCTTTTTTGGGTTTAGTGAATATATTTGATATGAATTGCAAGGGTTCAGGTTTCCCCATGACACCCTTTGTAATTAGTCTCACCAGTTCAGCTTGTCCCTCTCGTTTCTTTAACGGAGAGGGGAAAAATACCCTCTGGGGTGAATGTTGACCTGGTGGCAATTTTTCTAGTATGAATGTATTTGTATTCACTAATGCCATTGAGTATATACTGATCACTCGTGATAGACTCCCATGTGTTAGTATTACTCTATATACTGGTAGGAACCAGACCCACCTACCTCCATGGTTATGGGTATTCTTCTGTTTCCTGCCGGTCCAACGAGTGTTGCACGTCGTCTGAGATGGCGGTGACGTTGGGTGGTGGGGTTCCATGGGGTTCGCTCTGGGCCCTGGTCTAAAGAAGACTTTGGGTGATAGAATGTGGACACACACAAGCACATATACACATGTGCACACAATGCACACACACACACATACATGCAAACACATGCACATGTACACACACATGCATACGCACACACACGCACACACACGCATACACATGCACATGCATGCATACACACATTCACACACACACACACACACACACACACTGATGTACACACATGTACACACATGCACACACACACGTGTACACACACACATACCTAACGCACGCATGCCAACCAAGATGCTACGATGTTTCGGGTCGAGGCTCTTCTTCAGACTGATGTCAGGGGGGGGGAGGATTTTCTTTATCCCGCCCCCCCCCAACATCAGTCTGAAGAAGGGTCTTGACCCGAAACGCTGCCTATTCCATCTCTCCATAGATGCTACCTCACCCTCTGAGTTCCTCCAGCATTTCTGTCTACCTTTGATTTTTCCAGCATCTGCAGCTCTTTCTTAAACATGTGCCTGTCCAAGTGTTTTTTAAATGCTGTTATTAGCACCTGCCTCAATTACCTCCTGTGGCATCTTGTTTCATATACCCATCAACCTCTGAATGAAACAGTTGTCTCTTAGGTTCCCATTAAAACTTGCTCCTCTCACCATAAACCTATGCCCCCTGGTTCTGGATTCTTCTACCCCAGGTAAAAGACTCGGTGCATTCACCCTATCGGTGCCCCTCATGATTTTATACACCTCTATAATAGGTGTATAAAAGCAAATTAAAAAATATTGTAAAAGCATGCCAACACCACGGTTTCCAATGGTGACCGATAGAAAGAAACCAACAATTTATCTGGAATGGATGAAATGAAAATATAAATTAATGATCTGTCCATGCACGGTCCTCAAAGTAAAATGTTGCAAGCTTCTCATCTGTACTTATGTGTTTTGATGGCAAAGTATCTACAGAATGCTGCACTTTAACTTGCCGAAAGCATAAAGCTGCTGATTTTCAGATTGATTCTGTTTGTTCTGCATAAACACCATTGTAACCTGGTTACTGTGCTTATTCTGGGTCAGCCGTGCTTCTGGCCTTCGACAGTGGCTGTGGAAATATTCCCATCTGTTTTATTTTAAAGGTAGTTTTTTGGTTTCTGAACGCTCTAGACGAAAACAGGCAATTTAGCCGCCGGTTTGTAAACTGAGATAATGTACTAATCTGGTATTTGACAGAAAACCAATACGCAGGAGTCACGTGTTCTCAGAACGGAATGGAACAGGCATGAGCTCGGGAAAGATCAAATAAACAAACATCAGTTTGTTGTGAGAATGTTGATGTGTAAATGTGATCATTGCTTGCAGAGTGAATTGGCTGTTCCCCTCGATTTCACACACACACAGTGAGCTCCAAATCTCAGCTGGGGTCTAAATGCGATCTTTGAATATAAGCAAGCAACTGCTTGAATATAAGCAAGCAAATCTATGAAGAGGGATAATACCACATGAAAAGACAGCTCATTGCTCATCTGCAGAGCAACACTTGCCCAGGCAATGGAGATCACGTTGCTCTACTGCGGCCATCTCCTTGGTTGAAGCGATGATATATGTAACATAGATAACCAACAAGGAAATAGCCAACAAACTTTGGAAAAATAGTTCTATTTCCCTCCATGGTACAGGTGCACAACCTTTTATCCGAATGCCTTGGGACCAGACACTTGTCGGATTTCGGACATTTTCGGATTTCCGAATGGAAGATTTTTAGCGTAGATTAGGTAGGTAGCGCGGGCGGCTTGAAAAGTCTGGAGCGACTGCCTCCTCCCCGGAGACCGGGGAATCATTGTAAATCATTGCATAAATGTTAGTCAGTTAGTTTGGAGGGATTTTATGTGGTGGTGGTGGGGTGGGTGGGTGAAGGGGTAAACTTTAATTCTTAGTCCCCTACCTGGTCGGCGACTCCCAACATCGCGGAGCTGGGGGCTCCGCCCGGCTGCGGGCAGCGCTGGTTGTAGCTCCGACCCCGGCAACTCGACCCTTGGCTGCAAGGCGCTCCAAATCCAGCGCAGCCAGCGGCCGGACGCCCGCAGCCCCAGCTCCGCGAACGTTGGGAGAAGGCGGCCTCAGCGCCCTGGAGCTTACCGCACAGCGACCCGGTAAGGCATTGCCCGCTTCCCGCTGGTATCCCAGCGCTGCGACGCCGCCGACTCCCAACATTTGCAGAGCTGGGGCTGCGGGCGTCCGGTCGCGGGCGGCGCTGGATTTGGAGCGCCTCGCAGCCAGGGGTAGAGTTGCCGGGGTCGGAGCTACAACCGGCGCCGCCCGCAGCCCCAGCTGGGAGTTGGCGGCCACAGCGCTGCGGAGCTTACTGCACGGCGACCCGGTAAGGCATTGACCGCTCCCCGCCTCTCCGACCAGGTAGGGGACTAAGAATTAAAGTTTACCCCTTCACCCCCCCCCCCCCCCCCCCTTCACATAAAAGTCCTCCAAACTAACTGACTAACATTTAAGCAATGATTTACAGATGTTTAAGTGTCTCCCCTGTCTCCGGGGAGGAGGCAGCCGCTACAGTGGTACAGACCTGGGTTGACCGTGGGTCGTTTCGGGTCAAGTTTGGCGCCAAATGCGAGCTTTGGTGTGCAGACGACATCCTGGAAAAAATGGCCGGTTTTCGGAGTTTTTCGGTTTCCGGAACACCGGATAAAAGGTTGTGCACCTGTAATAATAATATAATTCATGTATTGAATGAAGAAGGTAAAAATACATTACAAATAAATGGCTCGGATAATTTTAATTCAAGTGTTGCAATAGAAAAAAAAAATTATATCCAACGCAAAACAAGCTGGTGGAGGACCTCAAGTGGGTTGAGCAATGTCTGTTGTGGGAGAGAGGAATTGTTGACATTTCAGTTGCACACCCTGTATGAGGACTGAGAGTGAAGAGGGGAGTTAGCCGGTGTAAAAAGGAGAGGGTGGGAGGTGAGACAGATGGTAGGCGATCGGTAGACTGAGGAAGGTGAAAGATGATGGGAATCAGGCCGTTGTGGGGGAGTCATGGAGTTGGGAGTTCTCTGAAAGTGGACAAGGAAAAATAAACGCTGGAGGGAAGCGTGGAGAGGAAGGGAGCGTGAAGATGGAGACATCTTGGAGGATGATAAGCAGTTCAGTTTAGTTTATTGTCACGTGTACCGAGGTGGCGTGCCAACGAGACAACGGAAGGACAATATATGATTACAATCAATCCAATTACAGTGTACAGATACATGATATGGGAATAACGTTTAGTGCATGGTAAAGCCAGCATAGTCCAATCAAGGATGGTCCGAGGGTCACCAAAGAGGACCCAAGGAATGCCAGTTGAAATCTGATGTGGGAAAGATGGTAATGGGAACCATTAAGAGACAGATGAATGGTAAATGGAGTCAGATGGAGGAGGAGATCTGGTGGGTAATGGCTGTGCCTCCATTATACTATAGCTAAAAACTGTTTACAATACTGTTAATCCAAGAGTTTCATGTATCTTAAAATGATAATGAGATAACATAGGTTGTTAATTATTAAAATAAAGTCTAATCCATAATTTGTTGAATTCTGAAGAAGGGAGCTGACACGAAACATCGCCCCATTCATTCCCTCCACTGATGTCACTTGACCCAATGATTTACTCCAGCACTTTGTGTACTGCTTATGATCAATGATTCATTGTTACTTTCTATGATTTTGAACGATTGTGATTGTAATGTCTCAAACTCAGTACTGAAACATTATTTTTGCTTGCATTTCCAGCATATGCAATCCTCAGGTAAATGGAATCTCAACTAATTGTATTTCAAATATGAAGGTCATTGGAGTTTGATTTTTTTTTCTTTCTGGTCTGCAAAACACTGGCTGAAGGAATTCCATCAGACTTCTAGTTGCATTAGATCAGCAACGCCAACTCTTCCATCTCCTGGTGGTAATAAAATATGAATGAGTTCATTCTTTTTTCCAATGGTATTTCACTTCCACCACGACACAGTAGGAAACATATTTGGGATGTTGTTGTTACATTCTTTCATGTTCTTAATACAGACTTTGTCTGGCCCAGGATGTAGAAAGGGAGCATTCAACTGCCTATCGTTTTACTTTAAACCAAACAGAAAGACTTTTCTGGCATTCCCTCAGAGCAGATGTAGTTTCACTTCAGAAGCACCAACTTACATTTACTGTATGTACTTTAGAGCTTTTTATGTTTGGTTACAAATGCCCTATAATTCTTTGCAGCCAAAGAAACATCCTTGAAATATAGGAAGGAATTGCAGATGCTGGTTTAAACCGAAGATAGACACAAAAAGTTGGAGTAACTCAGCAGGGACAAGTAGCATCTATGGAGAGAAGGAATGGGTGACGTTTCAGGTCGTCACATAGAGAGTGGTGAATCTCTGGAACTCTCTGCCACAGAGGGTAGTTGAGGCCAGTTCATTGGCTATATTTAAGAGGGAGTTAGATGTGTCCCTTCTGGCTAAGGGGATCAGGGGGTATGGAGAGAAGGCAGGTATGGGATACTGAGTTGGATGATCAGCCATGATCATATTGAATGGCGGTGCAGGCTCGAAGGGCCGAATGACCTACTCCTGCACCTAATTTCTATGTTTCCATGTTTCTATGTTTCACCAGTCTGAAGAAGGGTCTCGATCCGAAACGTCACCCATTCCTTCTCTCCTGAGATGCTGCCTGTCCCGCTGAGTTACTCCTGCTTTTTGTGTCTATCCTTGAAGTGTGATTATAGTTGCCTCTCCTTTAGGCACTTCCTTTGGGATTGTGGATGACTTGCTTGTATTCCAGCACCTTGGGTTCTGAGTGGTTGAGGAGAAAAATGTGAGACGAGTGGACCACTGGGGATCTGTATGCTCCTGACAAGACAAGTCAAGATTGTCATAGAGACATAGAATCATACAGCTTGTAGAAAAGGCACTTTGGATACATCTGTGCCAACCAAGATAGCCGATGTAAGCTAAGATAGATAGCAAATGTCGAAGAGGTCACTGCATGGACCAGTAGATAAAAATATTTATTTGTTTTGTTTTAACTAATTTCATGAGAGGAAAAAAAGCAAAAAGTAATAAGATGCAAATGGTGTGTAGGAAGGAACTGCAGATGCTGGTTTAAACCGAAAATGCTGGAGTAACTCAGTGGGTCAGACAGCAAGTCTGGAGAAAAGGAATAAGTGACGTTTCGGGTAGAGATACTTCATCAGCCATGTAAGCTAGTCCCATTCGCAAACAATTGGCCCTTATCCTTCGAAGCCTTTCCTATCTGGGCACTTGTCTAATCCACTTTCTCTAGCAGCTCATTCCAGAAGTGTATCATGTGCTGAGTGCATAGTTGCCCTTCCATTTCCTATTAAATCTTTCCCCTCTCACCTTAAACCTATGTTCTCCAGTTTTTTGACACACCAACATTGAGCAAAATATTTCATACATTCACCCTAACTATGCCCCTCATGATTATGTACCCCTCTAAAGATTAACATGATTTTCCTATGCTCCATGGAATAACTGCCTAGACTGCCCAATCGCTCCCCATAGCTTACCTTTAAATCCTGGTAACATCATTGTGTACCTTATCTGGCCACGTTCCAATTTAATGTCATCTGAACATTATACCGCAGAATATACCGCAGGTATATGGGACTAGGGGAGATTATGAGTCGCAGGTATATGGGACTAGGGGAGATTATGTGTTCGGCACGGACTAGAAGGGTCGAGATGGCCTGTTTCCGTGCTGTAATTGTTATATGGTTATATGGTTATATGGTTATCTATTCTAGAGCAGGGTAACCAAAACTGAACACAGTACTCCATGTGCGGCCTCACCAATATGTTGTATAATTACAATATAACATCCCAAATGTAATGCTCAATGGCCTTACTAATGAAGGCCAGCATGCCGAAAGACTTCAAATAGACACAAAAATCAGAGCGGTCAGTATGTCTAGAAGAAGGGTTTCGGCCCGAAACGATGCCTATTTCCTTCGCTCCATAGATGCTGCTGCACCCGCTGAGTTCTCCAGCACTTTTGTCTCCCATGTCTAGATCAAAGTTGAGGTGCTGCTCCTTGTGGTTTTTGCTCTATGGTTGAGCAGTAGAAGGCCTAATTAAGACAATTCATAGTGGGGTGGGATGGAGAATTAATGTGGGCAAGGGGCTGGAAGCACAGATCGAGTCAACATGTTCCACTCAGCCAATCAGCTTTTAATTTCTCCAGTGTGTAGGAGACCACATTGTGATTACTGGATGCATATATTAACTTGGGATTACTTATCCCCTTAAAATACCTTGTGAAAAAACTGAAGATAGAGACAAAATGCTGGAGTAATTCAGCGACTCAGACACAATCTATGGAGAAAAGGAATAGGTGACATTTGGGGTCGAGACCCTTCTTCAGACTCAAAAGTCTTCTACATTTCCCTGTCCACTTGTGATGCCACCTTAACAGGAATATGTACTTACCCAACTAATCAAGATCTGTCTGTGATTTTTCATAACCTTCTTCATTGTTAATGACATCACCCATTTTAGTGTCACCTGCAAACTTACTAACCATGTCCGTTGCCTTCTACGGGATGCTGTTCTGAATGCCCCGTTCTGAATGCTACTTAGTCATGGGCCAGGGATATCCACAAGTCACAGTCATATAACTATACAGCAGGGAAACAAGTACTTTGGCCCAACTCGCCCATGCAAGCCATGTTGCCTAACCGGGCTTGTCTCACTTGCCTGGGCCTGGTCCAAATTGCTCCAAGCCTTTCCTATCCATGTACTTGTTCAGGTCAGTGGGGCTCTTACAATTTTCGGGATGGCTTTGAGAACATCACTCAGTGTAGTAAGAAATGACTGCAGATGCCGGTTTGAATCAACGATAGACACAAAATGCTGGAGTAACTCAGTGGGTGAGGCAGCATCACTGGAGCGAAGGAGTGGGCGGCGTTTCGGGTCGAAATCCTTGTTCTGACTGATGTCAGGGGAGGGGGTGGGACAAAGATAGAATGTTGTCGGAGCCTAAGACCAGTGGGATGACAGAGAAGGGGAAGGGGATGGAGAGAGAAAGCAAAGGCTATCTGAAGTATAGTAATTCAGTGTAGTGATATCTGGCCACAATATCTCTTGAATGATATAAAAATCTGGCGTTACAGGTGTGAAGCTCCAGCACTGCTGCTGTCTCTGTTTGTTGTTATTCGCTTGACTGATGTCAGTTGACAGGGATCACCACGGGGAGCCCCAACATTGATGACATAGAACATAGACCATAGGTGCAGGAGTAGGCCATTCGGCCCTTCGAGCCAGTACCGCCATTCAATATGATCATGGCTGATCATCCAACTCAGTATCCCGTACCTGCCTTCTCTCCATACCCCCTGATCCCTTTAGCCACAAGGGCCACATATAACTCCCTCTTAATTATAGCCAATGAACTGGCCTCAACTACCTTCTGTGGCAGAGAATTCCAGAGATTCACCACTCTCTGTGTGAAAAATATTTTCCTCATCTCGATCCTAAAAGATTTCCCCCTTATCCTTAAACTGTGACCCCTTGTTCTGCACTTCCCCAACATCGGGAACAATCTTCCTGCATCTTAGTGTGTGTAGTGACAAAAGGGAAGAGGTCCACATTTTCTGCGGTCTTGTGGAGGTTCTCTCCCCTATCTTAGTCTCCTCTGACTTCCCACGTAGCTATTTACCACACATCCTGGAATTTCTCCCGGACTTTCCTTGGAGGAAAACAGCATGTCTTGTGATAGTATCGTGGAATCTTTTAAATCCAACTTAGAAAACAATTTCTGCTTAATCTCTCATCTGAAAATCAGCACCTCTGACATTGCAACACTCCCTCAGTATTACAATGGAATCCCAGCCTTACTGTTACTTTGGAGTAGCACTTGAATCCAGAACCTCTCTGAAGAATTATGTCCTCATGTACCTAAACTAACGTCCAATATTTGTTTCTTATTTCCTTTACTTTCCCTGATTGCTCCATAGGTAATCACAACACGAAACTGTGGTAAAAAAAAAACTACTGGAGGAACTCAGAGGGTCAGGGAGCATCTATGGCAGGAAATGTACAGATGGACGGTTTGGGTTTGGAGTTTAGATTAGTTTAGAGATACAGCTCCCTTTAGAGAACAGGTCCCTTGGCTCACCTATGCCACATCGACCAGTGACTCCTGCTCACCAACCCTATCCTACACACACTAGGGACAATTTACAATTTTATCGGAGCTGCAAACCTGTATATCTTTGGTTCGCAGGAGGAAACTGGAGCACCGGGGAAAAACCCACGGTAGAACAGGTGGAACATACAACCCCTGTACCGACAGCACCTGTGTCCAGGATCGAACCCGGGTCTCTCGCGCTGTAAGGCAGCAAATCTACCACTGCACCACCGTGCCTCCCTTTGGAATTTTACAAAGCCAGAGTCTAAAGAAGGATCCTGACCCAAATGGCCATCTTCCCATTTCCTTCCACAGAGGCTGCCTGGCCTGCTGAATTTGTTTAGTATTTTTCTTCCCCTTCAAGATTCAAGCACCTCATGCCCCTGTCCCACTTAGGAAACCTGAACGGAAACCTCTGGAGACTTTGCACCCCACCCAAGGTTTCCGTGCGGCTCCTGGAGGTTGCAGGTGGTGGTTGCAGGTAGTGGAAGCAGGTAGGGAGACTGACAAAAACCTCCCCGAACCTTGGGTGGGGCGCAAAGTCTCCAGAGGTTTCCGTTCAGGTTTCCTAAGTGGGACAGGGGCATCAGTCTCTTGAATCTCATTCTTGGATCTGTGGTACCTTGTCTCGAAGATCAGGAAGTTACAAGTTACTAGGGATCTTTGCGCTGAATTAACCAATTGCCCATGGGCTTTGCTCCCACCCAGAGCTCGACATCTCACACTGATCTCAGCTCTGTTTGAGGGGTGAGGCTGGTGAGAATCAGAACAAATTAGCTGTTGCATTCCTCTGCACTGATATAAAACCCTTAGGTATAGCTGTGAGAACAGGCTATTAAAAGCACTTCACTTGTAATCAAAGGAGGAAATGATTTGGGTTGTTAAAAATAATGGCCCAGAGCCCAATCCATGCTTACTAGTTCACTGCAGTGTGAATCAGCTTACTAACACCCAGCCGATTTCTCCTCTTTGCGATAGAGTGATGAGATATTATTGAGTGTCCTGGTTGAAATTGGAGATGATTATTTAAGAATCCAAGCTACATATATTTTTCTACATAGATTAACTTCCGGGCCCTTTTACGGTCCAACACTAAAGAGCTAAATAAGTGTTACTCTGCATAAAGATAATAGGCAAATGGATTAGTGGCAGCATTTTGGTATATTGCGTTCGTCGAGGAGCTTTGTCATTAATCTAATGCAGTTTCAGGTCAGCAATTCACGATGACACTGCATGAGCTATCCCCAAGGGCCTGCTCGACACGGGGGTACTCAAGTCTCGGAATGAGCTGGCTGATTACAGGCAGAGAGTCAATCAGGCTCCTGTAATTGCACTCAGTATGCATGGGCTGGCGGTTGGGAACGACATCGGCTGCTCCCACTCCCCATTCAACCACCCGGCGATGTGCTGGGAAACTGCGTCTGTCCGCAGGAGTAGGCCATTCGGCCCTTCGAGCCAGCACCGCCATTCAATATGATCATGGCTGATCAGCCAGAATGATCACCCTGTTGCTACTTTCTTCCCGTATACCTTGATTCCGTTAACTAACTCTCTCTTGAATACATCCAGTGAATTGGTCTCCACTGCCTTGAAGATTCACAACTCTCTGGGTGAAAAGGTTTTTTCCTCAGCTCTGTCCTAAATGTCCAACCCCTTATTCTTAAACTGTGACCCCTGGTTCTGGACTCCCTCATCATCGGGAACATTATTCCTGCATCTGGCCTGTCCAATCCCTTAAGAATGTTATATGTTTCTATAAGATCCCCTCTTGTCCTTCTAAATTCCAGTGATCCATTCTTTCATCATATGTCAGGCCCGCCATCCAGGAATGAACCTGGTAAACCTACGCTGCACTCCCTCAATAGCAAGAATGTTGTTCTTCAAATTATAAGACCAAAACTGCATACAATACTCCAGGTGTGGTCTCGCCAGGGCCCTGTATAATTGCAGTAGGAACTCCCCGCTTCTATGCTCAAATCCTCTTGTTATGAAGGTCAACATGCCATTTGCTTTCTTCTTGGGTGACGTTTCGGGTCGAGACCCTTCTTCCGTCTGGTTCAAATATAGTAAAGATGAGGGAATGGAAAACGGAAGTCATTGAAGAGACGAAGGCCATGCAAGTGTCTTGGACAATTGGCTCCTCCATGAATATCACCAAAGAACGCAGATTATTTGACCCTACTCCTGAGAGCTCGCTTTGCACAAATTGACAGCCATGTTTGCCATATTGCCATAGAGGGAGTGCAGAGAAGGTTCACCAGATTCCTGGGATGTCAGGACTGTCTTATGAAGAAAGACTGGATAGACTTGGTTTATACTCTCTAGAATTTAGGAGATTGAGAGGGGATCTTATAGAAACTTACAGAATTCTTAAGGGGTTGGACAGGCTAGATGCAGGAAGATTGTTCCCGATGTTGGGGAAGTCCAGGACAAGGGGTCACAGCTTAAGGATAAGGGGGAAATCCTTTAAAACCAAGATGAGGAGAACTTTTTTCACACAGAGAGTGGTGAATCTCTGGAACTCTCTGCCACAGAGGGTAGTTGAGGCCAGTTCATTGGCTATATTTAAGAGGGAGTTAGATGTGGCACTTGTGGCCAAGGGGATCAGAGGGTATGGAGAGAAGGCAGGTACGGGATACTGAGTTGGATGATCAGCCATGATCATATTGAATGGCGGTGCAGGCTCGAAGGGCCGAATGGCCTACTCCTGCACCTAATTTCTATGTTTCTATGTTCTATGTTTCGCTGTGTGAGCAGTGACCACATTTCAAGGGATCTCCCTCTGCTCTCATGCCCCTAGATTGCCCAATGGTCATAGAAGATAGACACAAAATGCCACTCTATGAGGTAATTCACAAATTCTCCAGAGTTATTCATTAATTCTCCCAAGTTTTCCCCTTGATTCAAACTCGCAGAATGTTCGTAACGGGTCCATACGAGGCCATGGGAGTCTGTAGATATATCGTAGCGGTTCGTTATGACAGCCGTAGGTACTCGGGGCATCAGGTAAGTCGGGATGTTTTTTCCAGCCTGATATAAAATGTCCACGAGTAAAAGAATAGTCGGGAGGATGCCCCGCGTACCTACGGCTGGTTTACGATATATCTACAGATCCGTTATGAATATTCTGGGACAGGCCCTTCAATCTTTGTACATCCCCAATCCTTTCCACTCGTCACTTTGATTTCATGTTTCATGTATTTTGTGTTTTGACTATTTTGTTTTTATGACTGTTGGTAGATCAATTTCCCTCCTGGGATTAAATGAAGTTCTATCGTATCGTATCCTATTGTATTATATTGCAACAGTGAAAGAACAAAACTGAATTCTAAAATCTAGAAGGAAGGAAGCTCTTTGTGAATTTAAGGCTGCTACCCTCGAGGTAAACTGCTGAATGTTAACTATTCATGTTGGCAAGTCTCAGCTGCACTTCTGAATTAGATTACTGCCCGATAACTAATTAATTGGTGACTGCAATCCTTCATTTGCTTGGCAGCGATCAAAAACAATTTGTTTGATGGCAGAAGATAATTTGATTAAGAGCACAGTATAAGAGGAGTCTGTGCTGTCGGACAACGTTTAATGGACAGCAGTCATGTTCTTTACAATTTGTAAAATTGCCTTCTTTCCTCAAATGAGTATTTAAAATTCATCGTGATCTTTCAGGAACATTCCCACTGAGACGAGGAGAAATAAGTGGTGCCATTCTTTTTAAATAATGCCAAAGGGATTCTTGCATTAAAACGTTGGCCATGATTTTTTTTAAATGTTGCTTTACAAGACAAATAGGGCACGTGAAGAAGATTGTTCCTGTTTTAGTTTATATGAAGGTTCAAATTGCGTGTCATAAATTATTTGACTTACTGAAGCCTAACATAGGCGCACATATATTATGCACATCGTACTGGAGGGTGTCATTAACATGCAGCAAGAGGCTTCTCTTTTTTAATTGGGATACTCAGACTTGTGTCCTTGTATAAATCAGGGTGGTGTTATATTGACAAGGATGAAACGGTGCCAGGAATGTATCTGAAAGCTTATTCATGAAAACAACATCCAAGCTTTCTGGTGGTGGCTGCTGGTGTGGAACATTTTCTGCATTCTCTGTGTGTCCTTGTTCTCTGGAAGTAGACGTCTTTTCCTAACTTGTCACCTTCAAGATCACCAACATTACACTCACCTGCTGAGTTACTCCAACATTTTGTGTCTACGATGGATTTTTCCCGCCTTATTGACGTTGAACCTGCACATTGTGGCCACCAGGGCATCACTACAAACCTGGAATGAAAGAGGAAGACCAAGGAAAACTCTCTCTTGAGCACCAGCTGCTAAGCTTCTGACCCTTACCCCAAGTCCTGGCCATTCTTCCCATTCCCTACCCATGGTTACAAATTTCTTGCATCTTTCACAACCTCATGAAGTCCCAAAGCAACTTACAGCAAATTAATTTTATTTGAAGGTACATAAAAATGCTGGAGAAACTCAGCGGGTGCAGCAGCATCTATGGAGCGAAGGAAATAGGTAACGTTTTGGGCTGAAACCCTTCTTCAGACTGATAGGGGGTGGCGGGGAGAAGGAAGGAAAAAGGAGGAGGAGGAGCCCAAGGGCTGGGGGATGGGAGGAGACAGCTCAAGGGCTAAGGAAGGGGAGGATAATTTTATTTGAATTGCCTTCTGCACGGCGTAACAGCCAGTTTGACATCCTCTCCTCATCCACAATAGATTCATGTTAACTGCACAATGTGCGGGGATGTGGGCTTAGAGAAACATAGGAACATAGAAAATAAGTGTAGCCGTAGGCCATTTTGTGCTTCGAGCCAGCACCACCATTCAATATGATCATGGCCGATCATCCTAAATCAGTAACCCTGTTCCTGCTTCCTCCCCATACCCCTTTACTCCATTAGCCCTAAGACGTATATATCTAACTCTCTTGAATACATCATTGTTTATTGATAAATGGTGGAAAGTCATATAGTTTCCTGCAATCTCTCGGTCAACCAGGTCATAGCTGCAAACTTGGTGAGTGCAAGTGGTGAAACACTGGTTAACTGTAATACACAACTACATGTGGGGACTAGAAATAACCTACTTGGCATCTCTGATTTTGTCAATGCATTTGTTCAGAGAACATTCATTGGTATTTTGGATGGAACAATGGCAGATGGTCAGTGTGAGATCAAAGGTTTCACAGATCTTTTATTGGCACGTGTGCCAATTATGGTACAGTGATATTCAAATTACCATACAGCATACTAAAAAAAAGCACCAAGACACACATCTACATCAAAGTTAAAATAAACATCCACCACAGCGGATTCACCACATTCCTCACTGTGATGGAAGGCAATACAGTCTAATCTTCTTTCCTCTTTATTCTCCTGCAGTCGGGGCAATCGAAGCCCCCGCGTCAGGGCAATCGAAACTCCCACGTTGGGGCGGTCAAAGCTCCTGCAGCTTGGAGCTCCCAAAATCAGTCTCTATCCCATCCATGTACCTATCTAAATGTTTCTTAGCTCAGCTACCTCCACCGACAGCTCGTTCCATCCTTTGTGCAAAAACGTTACCCCTTATGTTCCTTTTCCCCACTTCCCATAAACATGTGTCCTCTGGTTCTCGATTCCCCTACTCTGGGCAAAAGGCCCGATCTATTCCTCTCATGATTTTGTACACCACTATAAGATCACCCTTCACCCCGCTGCACTCCAAGGAAAAAAATTCTAGCCTGCACAACCTCTCCCAACAGCTCAGGCTCTCAAGTCCTGGCAACATCCTCACAAATCTTCTCTGCACACTTTCCAGTTTACCAATATCTTTTCTGAAACAGGGTGAACACAATACACTAAATGTGGCCTCACCAATGTCTTGTCTAACTGCATCTTTAAAGAAATGTCAGTGAGCCCCAGCTGTTAATAGCTACCCAGTTAACACTGGCCAATCTTTGCTTTCTTCATGGCTTCCTATTGTGCCCCTTCAGACACTGATCCAGTTCCTTCAAGATCGACCTCTCCATATCTAAACATTTCAGAAACACTCCAGGTAAGATAAATGGGTAATTAATAAGACTAATTGCCCATTACTTCCGGAGTTATCAGACTGCATTAAATGACATTCATTCAGCACAAAATTAGATATACAGTACAAACGGAGTAATTATACACACAGGACGTGCTGAGAAGTCTAGCTGGTTTAGTTAACTGGCCAGCCCAGTTAAATGGCATTTAGATGAATGGTTTACAACTGCAATTAAAACTTCCTGAAAAAAAAAGTATAACCTTGGAAAGGACATCCGCATTATTGGCTTTTTATGTGAACCCCGCATTCATTCATAATTATTATTTAGTGACATTTACCATTCAGTCGAGCACTTATGTTTTCTGACATTCACTGATGGATGTACAAGCAAGCTAATCTTTCACTGTATTCACTTGTTTGCAGAGAGGACAGTGCAGTCTAGGGTGACCTGTGTTGTCTGCTATTTTTCAGTTACATAATGGAAAGATTTTTAAATGAACATCTGCAATTAGTCAACATTGATTTTCAGTCAAATGGAATGGAAGTTACAGTTGGAGATAATTCTGATAGTGTTCTCAAAGCATTTTATTAGAAAGGACGACAGGACATTTAATTAGAATAAGAATTTAAAATTATGACACCAGATACTGGAATCCCCTGCACCTGTTTTTCTGGACAAATTGTGCATAAAAGCTGTTTAGCCTGTTTCCAGTTAAAATTCTCTTCAATGCAACATTGATCAGTATACCTCTGGGCACAATTCACCTTGCGATGTGTTTGCATAGAGACCCATCATCATTCATATATGTAACAACTTCATCCATGCATGAGATGCTGGTCTCTGCCTCAACAAAATAAATTGAAGCTGACCTCCCGGTTGCCAAACACTTTAACTCCCCTTCCCATTCCCGCACTAACCTTTCTGTCCTGGGCCTCCTCCATCGTCAGAGTGAGGCCAAACACAAATTGAAGGAACAGCATCTCATATTTCGCTTGGGTAGCTTTCAACCCAGCAGTATGAATATTGATTTCTCTAATTTCAAGTAGTCCTTGCATCCCCTCTCTCCTATCCCTCTCGCCTTCTAGTCATTGTATGTTCCACTGTCATCCTGGTGAGTTTCATTGTCCGTAAAACTTGTTTTCATTCATCCCACTGTTAACAATGGATTGTTTCCTTGATCATTGTTATATTTTTGCATATCTGTCATTCATTTGTTCTATTTCTCTCTATATCACCATCTATATTTCTCATTACCCTTTCCCCTGACTCTCAGTCTGAAGAAGGTCTCAATGCAAAACGGCAATTGTTCCTAATCTCATCGCTCCAGAGATGCCGTCTAACCTGTTGAGTTACACCAACATTTTGCGTCTATCTTCGGTTTTTAACCACGTGCAGACTACCACTTTTGTCCTTAATTCCTGATGAAACAAGGAACTAACCCGGCAATTAACTTGCGAGGGAATGCAAATTATAGTGGCCCCACTGGGACAGCAGTTAAAGCTGGTGGCACTTGACATCTTGACATTTCAATGCTCAAGTGTTTTGTGCTACAGAGATACATGCAGCAATATATTGTAGAGTGATGAGCCCATGCCTCAGGGCTTGTGGGCACAAGTGGCACATGGCCCAACTTTCACCTGTGATTCGGTGTGTACGGGTGTACACACGTGTAGTGGAAGGGTGGCTACACATATTAAAGACATAGGGCGGCACAGTGGTGCAGCGGTAGAGTTGCTGCCTTACAGCACCAGAGACCCGGGTTCTATCCTGACTACGGATGCTGTCTGTACGGACTTTGTACGTTCTCCCCATGACCACGTGGGTTTTGCCCAGATGCACCAGTTTCCTCCCACACTCCAAAGATATACAGGTTTATAAGTTAATTGGCTTTGGTAAAGGTTGTAAATTGTCCCTACTGTATGGCGATGGCTGCTCAGCATGGACTCGGTGGGCTGAAAGGCCTATATCTGCGCTGTAACTCTAAACTAAACATGTGGTTCTTATCTATTACATTGTCCCTCGGCTCCATTGCAGCTTTCTATCTTGCTGTGCTCTGGTTTCCTTGCAGTAAATTCTCTTGGTTTGGCTGCCCGCGATATCATGCAGTAAAGATTTAATCATTGCTGGCAGCTAGTGTTAGGAACAAGGCAGGTTGCTTTTTAATGCAGCAGTCAGGTCAAAGCTCAAAGGTAAATATTCCCAGTCTTGCAATATTCTGGATGTCCTTCAGTGAACATTAAAGACTAAACAGCAAATGATTAGGACACTAAGTAAGGGTAAACTCCAGCCATGTACAACATGTGGATTAGCATTTTAATGCAATGAAAGATAATGATCAGGAAGAAAGTACAATGGGCAGAAAGATAAGCAATTATTTGAGTGAAGACTGTATTAGACTTCATTTGAGTCATAGTTTCATAGAGTTTTACAGCGTGGAAACAAACCCTTCGACCAAACTTGCCCTCACCGGCCATCAATGTCCCAGCTACCCTAGTCCCACCTGCCCACATTTGGTCCATATCCCTCCAAGCCTGTCCTATCCATGTACCTGTCTAACTGTTTCTTAAACGTCAGGATAGTCCCTGCCACAACTACCTGTTGATCCATGCACCCATGCAAAAAATTAACCCTCAGATTCTTATTAAATCTTTTCCCCTTCACTTTGAAGCTATGTCATCTGGTCCTTGATTCACCTACTCTAGGTAAGAGACTGTGCATCTCTGGCGATATATTACATGGGGATAATCAGATTAAAAACAGCAGTCCCTATCTCACTGTTCATGATCAGAACTGATCTATACCTCGGCTCACTGCAAATCCCTTAATTCTGCATCGCTTAATATCCAAAGAAAAATGCAGAAAAATATGAATCCAGGATGCCCAAAGCCATTACAAGCTGATCGAGAGGTCCTTGAAAGGAAAATTTTAAATGAGCAATGAGGAGCCATCGACAGCAGTTTATTCACCAAATTGCACGAGGAAACTGTAGTGTTCTGTACACAGAGCTAAAGTCATTGCCCGTGGGAGCAGTGGAAGGCTCATTCTGCCCTTATGAGCTGGCTTTCATCCCATTTGGATGTAAGGCTTGACTGTGAGTGTGGATGTGGAGAGGATGTTTCCACTACTGGGAGAGTCTAGGACTAGAGGTCATAGCCTCAGAATGAAAGGACTTTATTTTAGGAAAGAGATTAGGTGAAATGCCTTTAGTAAGAGTGTGTGTCCCAGTAGGGCCACTTTCATTGCCACAGGTAGCTGTCGTGGGCAGGTCAGTGGATATTTTTAAGGCAGAGATAGATAGATTCTTTCTTTCTTTTAAAATCTTTTTATTCGTTTTTTCAAAAGCAAAAACAAAAGAACCAAAATGTAATGATAAACATAACAGTGATATTGATACATAGGGATCAGGGTTACATTAATGGCAGGTATAACCTAAATATGTCCAGTGTCAACATACACATTGAATATAGACCTCCCAGTCTCTATGTAAATATAGTTAAGTAAGTGTTTAAAAGAGAACTTATATGTATAAAAACAAAAAGATAAAAAGAAAAAAAAGAGAAAAAAAGAGAAAAAAAAACAAAAAAACAAAACCCTGCTAAACAAAAAAAAAAGAAAGAAAAAAAGAAAAACAGAATTCAGGCTGCATTTTTTTTTTTTTTTTTTTTTTTTTTTTTTTTTTTTTTTTTTTTTTTTTATTAGAAGTACGGTAAATTACAATTCTACACAACACATATATCTTGATACATTTTTTATACCGCTTCATTTTTTTTTTTTTTTTAGAGCTTTAAGAAAAAAAGTAGAAGTTAGGAAAGTAAAGAAAGTGCAAGAGAATCGTGCAGTGCGAGAGTGTAAGGAAAAGAAAGCCCCTTAGGAAAGAAGTTAGAGAAGGAAGTAAAGTGAGAAAATAGACCCTAGAAAGAAAAGAAGGAGAAAGTAGAAACAATCGCTCTATTATAACATTAAACTCCGCAGAGAGGGGACTACCAACCAAGTCTGTTTTTGTTATTTTACCTCCCGTTACCAGGTCCTGATTCCGCTTATTTATATATTTGGTTTTTTTTTAGATTACTATTGCACCTCATACTTGTAATAGGTCCAGAAACATAGACCACGTCTTTTGAAATTGGTCTGCTTTACCTGCTAGGAGGAATCTCATCTCTTCCAGGTGTAATGTTTCAAACATATTTGATATCCACATTTTTATTGTTGGTGTCGGCGCATTTTTCCAGAATTTAAGTATAAGCTTTTTTCCCATTATTAGCCCATAATTAAATAAATTCTTCTGAAACACGTTTAATTCAGGGTTATCTTCCGATATTCCGAAGATAATCCATTCTGGTTTTGGTACCAGTTTTATTTTGATCAATTTTGAAAAAATATCAAATATTTCATACCAGAATTTTTGGATTTTTGTACAAAAAAAAAAAGAGTGCGCTATGGTAGCTTCTTGACATAGGCATTTATCACAGATTGGTGAAACATTAGGGAAGATTTTATTTAATTTAGTTTTTGAATAATATAATCTATGTAATGTTTTAAATTGGATGAGCGTATGCCGTACGTTGATCGAACATTTATGCACCTGTAGTAAATGATTATCCCAGGTCCCTTTTGAGATTTTTATAGCTAATTCTTGTTCCCAATCTTTTCTAATTCCATCTGTTGTGGGTATTTCTATGTTTAAAATGATGTTATATAAGTACGATATTAAATTAGCTGATTCCGCCTTGGTCTTCATTGCTTCATCCAATAAGTCGGAAGCCATATTATGATAGTCTTTTCTGTATTTTTTCAAATAATCACAGATTTGAAGATATTTAAAATATTGGTTATTTTTCAAATTATATTTCAGTTGTAGTTGTTGAAATGACAGTAAATTCCCTAATTCATACAGATCTTCGAGCGTTTTAATTCCCATTCTTTCCCATTGTATAAATGATTTGTCTATGATTGATGGTTTAAACGATGGATTATTGACTATTGGTATTAAAAGAGATAGGTTTCTTAATTTTAGAGTCTGTTTTATTTGTTTCCATGTTCTTATTGTGTTATGTATAATTGGATTTTTATTATAATTTTTATTATTCAAATTTGTTGGTGAGAGGATGATCGCTCCTATATTACTCGGGGAGCAGTCCCCTTTTTCCATTACCATCCAGTCCGCCTGCTGTGCAGAATTGTCCAGCAGGTGAATCATATTTTTAATATTTACTGCCCAGTTATAATACATAAAATTAGGGAGCGCTAGACCCCCCAGCTCTTTTCGTTTATTAAGGTGTGCTATTTGTATTCTATGGGATTTATAATCCCATATAAAATTTGTAATGTCTGAGTCCAATTTTTTGAAAAACTTTTTTGGGAGGTATATAGGTATTGATTGAAATAGGTATAGAATTTGTGGTAAGAAAACCATTTTAATAGCATTTATTCTGCCTATTAAGGACATCGGAAGTGTTTTCCAGAATTTAATCAGATTATTCAATTTCTTGAGTAAAGGATTATAATTGGCTTTAAACATATCCTGGTAATTTCTAGTAATTTCAATTCCCAAATATTTGAATTTTTCTGTGGCTATTTTAAAGGGAAATTTCCGAAGCTGTGTTGAGTCTTTTGGTTTTATCGACATAATTTCACTTTTGTTCCAATTTATTCTATATCCTGAAAAGGATCCAAAGTCCTCTATTAAGTTTAATATGTTTGGTATACTAATTTGTGGTTTTGTGATGTACAGTAGTACATCATCGGCATATAGGGATATTTTATTTTTTGAGTATTTTGTATTATAACCATAAATATCCGGATGAGTTCTTATTTTTTCAGCAAGGGGTTCAATTATCAAAGCAAATAGCAGCGGTGATAATGAGCATCCTTGTCTATTGCCCCTTGATAGTTCAAATTTCGAGGATAAGATATTATTAGTTAATATTCTAGCCGTAGGTTTGTTATATAATAGTTTTATCCATGCGATAAAGTTTTCTCCCAATTGGAATTTTTGCAATACTTTAATCATATAATCCCATTCTACTTGATCAAACGCTTTTTCTGCATCCAGTGAGATAATAGATAACTCTTGGTCGTGAGGTTTATGTGAGTGCATTATGTTAAGCAAACGTCTCAAATTATTAAATGAATGTCTCTTAGGTATAAATCCTGTTTGATCTCCATTTATTAATCTACTAACGTACCTGCTTAATCTACTGGCTAGTGTTTTCGCTATTATTTTTTGATCCGTATTTAACAAAGCAATAGCTCTATATGAACCTGGTTCTTCTATGTTTTTATCTTTTTTAAGTATTAATGTGATCGTTGATTCTGCTAATGTTTCGGGTAAGCTTTGCTCTTTAAAAGCGTGTGTATACATTTTCTGTAATCGTGGGGTAACTATATCATAAAAGGCTTTATAGAATTCACTACTGAATCCATCTGGTCCTGGTGTTTTACCATTCTTTAGTGTTTTTATTGTGTCTTCTATCTCCTTAGAAGTAATTATTGCTCCCAGTTCCTCTTGTTCCCTCAATTCTAATTTTGGAAGGTTACAATCTTCCAGAAATTCTGAGATTTTATTATTATCTATTGACGTTTTAGATGTATATAAATTTTCGTAGAATTGAGCAAATCTTTTATTGATATCCTTGGGTAGTGTTAATAATTCCCCACTATCTGATTTAATCTTTAGTATTGCATTCTCTTTTTCCCGTTTTTTCAACTGGCGTGCTAAGAGTTTGTGGGGTTTGTCCCCGAATTCAAAGTGTTCTTGTTTTGTAACTTGGAATAATGTTATAACTTTCTCTGACAATAATTTATTCAGCTTGAATTTCAATAATAGGATTTTATTATGTTTATCCATAGTTGGATCTTTAGCATTATCTATATCTAATTGTTTTATTTGTTCTTCTAAATGTCTTTGTTCTTTCTTATTCTTTTTTATTTTGGTAATCATCAAATGAAATAATGACTCCTCTAATAAATGCTTTAAAGGATTCCCATAATAGCGTGGGGGATATATCTGGTGTATCATTTATCTCAAAGAATAAGTCCATCTGTTTTTTTAGATATATACTCCCTTGTGGGTCTTTTAAAAGTTGCGAATTAAACCTCCAGAACGATTTATTCATGGACATTCCTTCTAATTTTAAAACAAAGGTTAAAGGAGAGTGATCTGAAATCGCATTAATGTGGTATTTAGGATTCATAGTGTGTGTAATTAATTTTGTATCCACAAGAAAATAATCTATCCGTGAATATGTTTTATGCACCGTTGAATAGAATGAGTAGTCCCTTCCCGTCGGATTTGCAATCCTCCATACATCTGATATATTTGTGTTTTCCATATATGTATGTAAGAGTTCACTGGTTTTAGATTTCATATTACCTTTTTGTTTCTGCATCGATTTATCTAAATAAGGGTCTAAAACACAGTTGAAGTCCCCTCCGATTATAACATTTTGATAATTAAATTCGGCAATTTTATTCAGAATTTTAGTAAAAAATTGAGGGTTATCAAAATTGGGCGCATATATATTTACCAGCGTAATTGGCATATTATTGATCTCTCCTGCTACTATAAGATATCTCCCTTCCTTATCTGAAATAGTATTCTTTGATTTAAATGGGATTCCTTTACGGATAATAATTGCAGTGCCTCTAGATTTAGAAGTGAATGAAGAGTGAAATGTTTGGCCTATCCAGTTAGCCCTCAATCTCGTCTGATCTTGATGTTTAAGATGAGTTTCCTGTAGGAACGAAATGTCCGTGTTGTATGCTTTCAACTGAGCTAGTATCTTACCCCTTTTAATAGGTTCATTAATACCCCTTATATTCCAACTACATAGTGTGACTCCTCCCATTTTCCTTTGATTGTCGTCATACATTTTTACCAATTTTAATGACCTTACTTATTATGGTGCATCCATACCTCAGGACTCTGGTTATTTTGTAAGCATTTATATTATAGACTTTCTTGGTAGTACCCCTCTGCGATTGTCCTTGAAAAAAAAACACACAAATGTGACATATTGTGGTAGTAAAAAAAAAAGGTATATAAAATAGATGTACGGTGTCTGGGTTTCCTACACCGTAGTGAGTGGCCCACTCGTCTGTGGGATATGACATCAATATTGCTTCCGGCGTAGCTGTTATGAGGTTAGCCCCGCTGAATTTATTGCTCATAACCTAGGGGGTAGGTACCGTTTCCAAAAAAAAAAAAAAAAAAAAAAAAAAAAAAAAAAAAAGAATTCAGGCTGCAAAGAGTTTCAACAATTTCAGTCCCCGATTGTCGTCAAGTCCGTTCCACCGTGTACGTAAAAAAAATTATTATAAGTTGGAGAGGGGACAGTTTGTCGTATGAAAATGTTGAATAAATCTTCCCCAAGTTCTATCAAATTTAACCAAGGGTTCAACAATGTCACTCCTAATTTTTTCTAAATTTAAACATCATATTGTTTCAGAGTACCAATGGAGTGTGGTCGGAGGATTGGAATCTTTCCATTTAAATAAAATAGATCTTCTGGCAATTAATGTGGTAAAAGCAATCAGCCGTTGGGCGATAGATAGATTCTTGATTAGTGCGGGTGTCAGAGGTTATGGGGAGAAGGCGGGAGACTGAGGTTAGGAGGAAGAGATAGATCAACCGTGATTGAATGGTGGAGTAGACTTGATGGGCCGAGTGGCCTAATTCTACTCCTATCATTTATGACCTTATGAGTAGTCTCCTCACATCATCTCCAACAATAGGAGATGGCCAAGTGATTCCTTCTGCTGCTGTCTGACAGATACCTATTGGAATGTAGCACGCGTAACCCTGTGTTGATATTCCTTCGAATTGAGTGGCATGCGCCTCACAGAGTGTACAGAAGCTACTCATCAGAACACACTATGGATATTAGCTGAAGAAACTAGGAAAGGCAGAAGCTACCTGATGCGGAATGAAGATTGAATGCTGCAGAGGGCGATATGTAGGCCAGATTAAATGGATGCAAAGGGTTAGTACAGATTGAGCAAGAAAGTGATGACATTTCTTTTACAGTGCTGTTTTATTTTAATCTCCATCAGTAACCACACCAGCTAAAAGGATTGTTCATTAATAAGAAACTATTTGACTTATTGTACATGACACTAGAGTCAGAATATATTGATTTCCCCAAACGTAAGCTGTTTTAAAACACAGTTTCAACCTGATTACAATGATGGATAAAACACAATGCTGTAATACTTGGCTCCTATTCTGCTCACTGAGCAGAGCTGCTCTTGCTAGCATCAAAAAGCTTGGCTGAGATGTTTTAGAGAGCAATTTTCACATAGGCGTGAATCAAGAGAGAGTCAAGAGTTCTTGCTTGTCATATGCATCGACAACGGAACAATGAAACTCTTACTTGAATATTTGACACCTCAGCGCCCATTTATTCAATTGCTCGCATATAAATGCTCAAATATATAATTTTAAATGAATACTAAATAATCTCGGCAGAAGCTCTAATTTTCTAGGGATCACTGAGACCAAAGAAAAGGCCGGTCAAAGTACTTCCTCAGGCTGTGATTTCTTGTCATTATCCCTTTCTGGACTTAAATGAGGTCAGTATGGTAACTGGAGATTTGTAGCAGAATGCTTGTGTTAAGGGACTAATAATCTGAAGACTTGGATTAATGATCGGGAAAACGGAGTTTAAAAGCCACCATTGCAATTAGTAGTGTAGGAAGGAACTGCAAATGCTGGTTTAAACCGAAGATAGACACAAAATGCTGGAGTAACTCAGCGGGACAGGAAGCATCTCTGACGAGAAGGAATGGGTGACATTTCAGGTTGAGACCCTTGTTCAGACTGATGTCAGGAGAGAGGGAGATACATAGATAAGGATCACGGGAGATGGAGATACATAGATAAGAGTCCTCTCCCCTGACATCAGTCTGAGGAAGGGTCTCGACCCGAAACGTCACCCTTTCCTTCACTCCAGAGATGCTGCCTGTCCCGCTGAGTTACTCCAGCATTTTGTGTCTATTGCAATTAGTAGCTTTAGATACAGTTAAATAAAATGTCTGAAACATAAATACCACTGATAAGAGAACTACTGAGATTTTGGAAAACCCCAATGATACTTGAAGCTCTCTCCTGATCTAATCTGTGCAGTCTCCCCATCCTCAACAAAGTGGCTGACTCTTCAATTACCTCTGAAATGACGGAGCTACATATTGTGTTTGTATCGGACAGATAAAGAAAAATAAGGAAAGAATAAAATCAGACTGACCAATGTGCTTACCTGGATATCCGATTGAGACAAAGAATTGCAAACCCAACCATGCACAAGGTTTTATGACCAATATTTGGGGATTTCTATCAACAATCAGGACAACTTGGAACGACAGAGGTTATCCTATGTAACAACTTGACAAGATCCTGAACACAAAACATTTGCCTTTAGTCAGCATCACCAGCTACTATACTGCTTGGGTACACTCTCTGCCATCACCAGTCTAGCCCCATCAGAGGTGGTGGTATAATGGTGTAGGGTTGGGAGGCTGTGTCCTCAACATTAACCCATGAATGCTCCAGATTACCAACTGCCAGCTAGACCTTTGGTCGACAAACTGGTGCTTCTCCAGTAGGGTGAGAGTCTAGGACTTGGGTTACAGCAGTCCAACCCATTTGAAACAGGAACTAAGGATAACAAGGACACCAAATATACTCTAGATGGCAAACAAATGTTTGAAAGTGGCTTGGGCGCACACCACTGACTGTAGGATCAATCTGGAGAGATTTGTAAGAGCCACATATAGACTGTGGCCATAAGAGCAGGTTGGAGTTTGGTGAATTATCCTCTAATGCCCCTCCACCTTTCAGTATCTATAAAGCATATGTAAGGGGTGTGATGGAATACCATCCACTTGCCTGGATGAAAAAATGCACTAGCAATGCTCTAGAATATTGACACTATCCTAGAAAATACAACCCAGCTGGTTGGCACTGTGCCAACATCTTCATTCCACCCATTATTGACCCTTTGCATCTGTAGTTCGCAACATCGACACGAGCAGCGGCACGGTTGAGCAGCGGTAGAGTGGCTGCCTTACAGCGCTTGCAGCACCGGAGACCCGGGTTCAATCCTGACTACGGGTGCTGTCTCTATGGAGTTTGTACGTTCTCCCCGAGACCTGCGTGGGTTCGCTCCGAAATATTTGGTTTCCTCCCACACTCCAAAGATGTACATGTTTGTAGGTAAATTGGCTTGGTAAATGCCAGTGTGTGTAGGATAGTGTTAATATGTGGGGATTGCTGGTCGGCACAGACCTGGTGGGCCGAATGGCCTGTTTTCGAGCTGTGTCTTTAAACTAAAACTAAACTCAACTCAACCCCTTGAGACTATAGATCTGTGTCACCAGGAAATGAAATAGCATTCAACATATTGAAAGCCACCACCTCTTACAGACCACACTGATTTGGAAAATATGTTTTTTTCTTCTTTACTATTTCTGCATCAAAATGCTGGTACTCTCTCCCTACACAGCAATACCACAGGATTACTTTTACTCCTAGGGCTGCAGAGGGTAATAGAGTGATACAATGTGGAAATGGGCCCTTCACCTAACTTGCCCACACCAGCCAACATGTCCCATCAACACTAGCCCCATCTGCCCGTGTTTGGCTCATGTCCCTCTCAACCTGTCCTATCCACGTACCTGTCTAACTGTTTCTTAAATGTTGCGATAGTCTCAGCCTCAACTACCACCCCCAGTGGCCCGTTCCATACACCCACCACCCTTTGTGTACAAAAGTTACCCCTCAGGTTCCTATGAAATCTTTCCTCCCCCTCACAATGCTATGTCCTTTGGTTCGCGATTCCCCTATCCCAAGCAAGAGACTCTGTGCTTTTACCCAATCTATTCCTCTCATGATTTTGTACGCTTCTATAAGATCATCCCTTATCCTCCTGTATCCCAAGGAATAGAGTCCTAACCTACTCATCCTCTCCCTATACCTCTGGCGCACAAGTCCAGGTAACATCCTCGTAAAGGATGAACCTTTATGTTCCTTTACCTCCACAGAGGTTCATTAAAGCAGCACAACATCAACTCCTCAAGAGTATTTGGGGATGGACAACAAATGCTCTTCACACCTGCCAAACCCAAATCGTATGAATGAACAAAAATGATTCCACAGGACATACTACAAAATGAAACATTCTGCAGTGCTTGTTTGTGGACATGGTTGGCTTGTCCTAGTTTGAATAGCTGAAGAAATTCATTCACTGATCTTTGACCTCCATTATTTTTTTGTTGCGTTTCATTTCTTTCTATTAATCTACATTTCACTGTTTGACAAAGGTTCTTTTGTAATCCTATGCAGCTCCAAATATTCCAACATTCTTCCCTCTCCTTTTACTTCTTCCAATGTCCTCGCTGTCGTGATAAAGATTCACTGCTCCCACCTGACACAAACTTTCGCAGAATGTCAAAGCTGTAAACTGCCTTGCCTCCTCTGCCTTCATTTCTGCTCGCAATCAATAGCTTTTTCAAAGCCAATCTTAATGTCGTCTAATTTGATCGACTTCTTCTCCCATGGTGAGCACGGCACCCTTCTGTGTTTTGTGCATTCAAGAAGATTCGAGAAGTTTGCTCAAGCATGAAGCTGTGGTGTACATTTAGTCATGTAACTAGCCAAAATATAACATAAGCCATGCGACCATTAACACCATGTGGTGGATTTCTAACTCCCCGCCCATCTGTATAACTAATGTTGGCCACCTCTTAAGATGCTTTAATTTTCAATTCCATTGCATTTTGATGAGACTGAAATTTAGGCCTTTTCAGTAATAGAGAGTCAATGAGTAATATTAATTCTACACACATTTGGTAAGGTGAAAAAAATGCCTTTATATCACCCACATCAATCCGGAATAACTCAATTAACAATAAAAATAATTAATTTCAAATGAAGACAGAGCAAACTGTTTAATTTTTCAATCATGAAGGGACTGGTTGTGGTGGGGGGTTTGGGTTGAAAATATGTGCCTGCTGTGAGATAATTGGAGAGTGACATTTCTCTTCATGATGTATTTAGGATTTTCTGCTGCAGTGCATTCAAGTGATTTGAAGGCTTATAATTGAAATTGCATTTTAACGGAATAAATTTGAACAAGGAATTAGAATTACTGAAATCTTTTGGAATGAAATGAAAATGTCTAAATGGTTTACTGATGCATGAGAATGAATCGGGCAGCAAAATGACAAATAGTATATGACAGAAGCAGAAAATGGGGAAAATGTCAAAAGACAAATCTAACTCGCCTGATTTACTCTAACCGCAACATAAAAGGAAGACCCAGCAAGACTATTGGACCAATTAATAACTAATAAAATTTAAAGCCACTCATAAATGTGGTTTCCAAAGGTAACAAATCATTATCAAAATTTATTTGCAAGTACTTGTCACCTTTCAGCTTAATAAATTATGAGTCACAATGGGTTGGATCATGTTTGATCCTGCCAGTTCTTCATAATCGTCTGCTGCTCAATCCTCACTAAGTTACGTTTGATGGTCCCATGGTTCCAGACAATTTCCAGGTCACACTGCCGCCCGCGGCCATCCTACGATGAGGAGTGGCCTACAGGCAACAATTGGGCTGCAGGAGGTAGATCCTAATGCCCCACCGTTGGGCCAGCCTGGTTCAAGGTTCAAGAATAGCTCCTTGCCATCAACCATCAGGCTCGTGCCCATTTGCCCATTTCCTTCGCTCCATAGATGCTGCTGCACCTGCTGAGTTTCTCCAGCACTTTTGTCTACCTTCGATTTCCAGCATCTGCAGTTCCTTCTTAAACAGGCTCTTGAACACTACGCAACACTAACTATGAACTCCGTGGACCAGCTTTGATTGCACTAAGGACTTCTAATCTTGTTGCACTGGTATTGGGTAAATTGCATGGGTAAATTGAATGGATTAAAGGCCGATAAACCCCCAGGGCCAGATAGGCTGCATCCCAGAGCACTTAAGAAAGTAGCTCCAGAAATAGTGGATGCATTAGTAATAATCTTTCAAAACTTTTTAGATTCTGGAGTAGTTCCTGAAGATTGGCGGGTAGCAAACGTAACCCCACTTTTTAAGAAGGGAGGGAGAGAGAAAATGGGGAATTACAGACCAGTTAGTCTAACATCGGTAGTGGGGAAATTGCTAGAGTCAGTTATTAAAGATGGGATAGCAGCACATTTGGAAAGTGGTGAAATCATTGGACAAAGTCAGCATGGATTTACGAAAGGTAAATCATGTCTGACGAATCTTATAGAATTTTTCGAGGATGTAACTAGTAGCGTGGATAGGGGAGAACCAGTGGATGTGGTGTATCTGGACTTCCAGAAGGCTTTCGACAAGGTCCCACATAAGAGATTAGTATACAAACTTAAAGCACAAGGCATTGGGGGTTCAGTATTGATGTGGATAGAGAACTGGCTGGCAAACAGGAAGCAAAGAGTAGGAGTAAACGGGTCCTTTTCACAATGGCAGGCAGTGACTAGTGGGGTACCGCAAGGCTCAGTGCTGGGACCCCAGCTATTTACAATATATATTAATGATCTGGATGAGGGAATTGAAGGCAATATCTCCAAGTTTGCGGATGACACTAAGCTGGGGGGCAGTGTTAGCTGTGAGGAGGATGCTAGGAGACTGCAGGGTGACTTGGATAGGCTGGGTGAGTGGGCAAATGTTTGGCAGATGCAGTATAATGTGGATACATGTGAGGTTATCCATTTTGGTGGCAAAAACAGGAAAGCAGACTATTATCTAAATGGTGGCCGATTGGGAAAGGGGGAGATGCAGCGAGACCTGGGTGTCATGGTACACCAGTCATTGAAGGTAGGCATGCAGGTGCAGCAGGCAGTAAAGAAAGCGAATGGTATGTTAGCTTTCATTGCAAAAGGATTTGAGTATAGGAGCAGAGAGGTTCTACTGCAGTTTTACAGGGTCTTGGTGAGACCACACCTGGAGTATTGCGTACAGTTTTGGTCTCCAAATCTGAGGAAGGACATTATTGCCATAGAGGGAGTGCAGAGACGGTTCACCAGACTGATTCCTGGGATGTCAGGACTGTCTTATGAAGAAAGACTGGGTAGACTTGGTTTATACTCTCTAGAATTTAGAAGATTGAGAGGGGATCTTATAGAAACGTACAAAATTCTTAAGGGGTTGGACAGGCTAGATGCAGGAAGATTGTTCCCGATGTTAGGGAAGTCCAGGACAAGGGGTCACAGCTTAAGGATAAAGGGGAAATCCTTTAAAACCGAGATGAGAAGAACTTTTTTCACGCAGAGAGTGGTGAATCTCTGGAACTCTCTGCCACAGAGGGTAGTTGAGGCCAGTTCATTGGCTATATTTAAGAGGGAGTTAGATGTGGCCCTGGTGGCTAAGGGGATCAGGGGGTATGGAGAGAAGGCAGGTACGGGATACTGAGTTGGATGATCAGCCATGATCATATTTAATGGCGGTGTAGGCTCGAAGGGCCGAATGGCCTACTCCTGCACCTAATTTCTATGTTTCTATGTTTCTATGTATTGTGGTTATTAATTTGTTGACTTTTTGTTATTATATTTTAACTATGTGTATTTTATTTACAGGGCTATCATGCTGCTGCAAGTAGAATTTCATTGTTCCACTGTTGCTACATATAACAATTGAACACTCATAACTCTTGATACGTTGCTACTGTTCATCGTTTGACAACTCACTTATCTATTTTAAAGCCCATTGAACTACTTCTCAATCTGTCTGATGACTGCTGGGGAATTTAAAACCAGTTATAAATATATTAACATTTAATTTAAAATCATGAAAATAAGTTTACTTATTTTGAATTATATTCATTAATTGAAATGATTAAGTAAAATAAACAAAGTCACTTATTCCTGCTTGTACTTTCTGTCCAGGACTGTGATCAAATGTTTGGGTTGCATTTCATAGAGCAGTTCCTCGCAACTGAGCTCTGCCCCTCTGTAAGATGCAAGTCCAGCAATAGAGTGAGAATTCAAGATGATGAATGATGAATAACCTTTAATAATCCTTTACAGGAAATTACAGTGCCACAACAGCTTCAAGACAGACATAACACCACACATTTCAACAGATATCTTCAATACATAATAAGTTAAAATTTTTGTGCATTATAAGACCTTATAGCAGCTGGTATACAAGACTTCCTATGTCTCTCCGTTTTGCACATTGGTGCAATCAGTCTCTGACTGAAGATGCTGCACTTGATCACCTTCAGGGCGTGGAGTGGGTGAGTGGGGTTGGTCATTATTGAGCCTAGTTTTTTCAGAGTTCTGGCCTCTGCCACCTGCTGGACCGTTAGTTGCTCTGCCCCAACCACTGAGCCGGCCTTCCTGATCAGCTTATCCAGTCTGTTTTTGTCCGCTATTCGGGCGCCTTCTCCCCAACAGGCCACAGCAAAAAACAGAGCACTGGCCACCACTGAATGGTAGACACTGCACAGTAGGGGTTGACAGATATTAAATGACTTTAGCCTCCTTAAAAAATACAGTCTACTTTGTCCCTTCCTGTACACCGCCTCCATATGACTCTTCCAGTCCAGCTCACTGTCAAGCTGCACACCAAGGTACCTGTGGTTGGCGACCACCTCCACCTCAGTGCCCCTGATGGTGATTGGTGTTGGTTGAGTCCTCCTCCTCCCCCTCCTGAAGAGCTCCACCATCTAACCTCCAGCTCATCTCTGACCTTGATGGCAAAGTGTCACACTGGTGATCATCTTAACAGCTGTGTGCCAACCCATCGAAAACACAGGTCTGTGCATTCCACCTGAAGAACCAAGAGGCCAACCATCAACTACACGTCACATGGTCTGGACTCCCACTAACACTTTGCCCAAATCCAGTCTGCCTTGGAGTCACACTCGACCGCTGCTTAACGTTCAAGGCACATGTGGAAAAAACGAAAGCAAAGGTGGGCGCCCGCAACAGCATATTGAACAAACTCACCACCACCAAATGGGGTGGAAACCCAACAACAGTATGTACTAAAGCCTTAGCACTCTGCTTCTCTGCTGCTGAATACGCCTGCCCTGCTTGGGAGAGACCTACACATGCAAAGATGATCAACTCATCCTTGAATACCAGCTGCCGTAGCATCTCTGGTTGCCTCAGATCTACGGACATAAACAACGTCTACCTACTGGCTGGCATCGCTCCCCCAGACATCAGGAGAGCTGTTGCAAGTAGGACAGAGTGTCTGAAATAACTGACATATGATAGACTCCCATTACACAACCATGTGCCCCCCTCCTAGGCGGTTAAAATCACATAAGAGCTTCCTGACCAGCGACACCCCATTGGAAACAACACCAACTGAAGCTCGCCTCCAGATGTAGAAGAACAGATTAGCCACTGTCCCTATTTCCACCAAGATGGGCACATACCAGCAACAGACGCTGACCACCAGGTGCTGATGAACACTGGCTGAACTGGAGATGTCTCAACCGACTGTGAACCGGGGTCGGGTGGTCAAGGGTGACATTGCACAAATGGGGCGACATCGAGGGTACAACAACCTGTGACTGTGGCACACACAGACCCAGACAATGCAACACCTACTGCAATGCCCATTGCTGGATGATCCATGTACTACTGCAGACCTTGCACTCCAATAGGGTAAAGATGTGTACAGCAGTGGCGAGCCACTATATAGCATAAGGACACGAAAGGAGAAGAAGCCCAGTAGTGAGATTTGAAACTGGAACCTCCAGATTAACTATGAGGCAAGAATATTACCAAATGAGCTATAATTAAGGCATAATAGGCTAGAGCAATGTTACAACCAATTTTTATCAAAGTGGGTGCAAAATGAAAAGAAGTGCAGTATAACAGGAACAGGTGCTAATATATGTAACATGGGTGACAGACTGTAGGATCCAGAAGCTGCATCGTTGCAGTAAGAAGCAAGGATTTATCTCGGACCACAAAGAGGTCAATGAGAGGGGGCAGATCATTTACAGACTGGGACAACCAAGTAATAATGGTCTATTTCTCTCTCCATTAGCCTGTCCAAAGGTAATTTCTACCGTTCCTGCTTCTTACTCCTCATGAATTATTTCAAGCATTCTCTAGAGCAAGCATTATCATTCATACCCTGAAAGAAAAGTGCACATCATGCTTCCAAATAATGGTCTTATGCAACAAGACTTTTAGAAAGGAGGTGAGGAGGAGCTTATTTAGTCAGAGGGTAGTTAATCTGTGGAACTCATTGCCACAGAGGGCCGTGGAGGCCAAGTCAGTGGATATTTTTAAGGCAGAGATAGACAAATTCTTGATTAAAATGGGTGTCAAGGGTTATGGGGAGAAGGCAGGAAAATGGGATTCGGTGGCAGAGATCAGCCATGATTGAATGGCGGAGTAGACTCGATGGACCGAATGGCCTAATTCTACTCCTAGAACTTGTGAACGTGAACTTCTGAAACCGTCTTCTGTGTGTACAGATTCTTTGCTCATCTTTGCACATCTCTTGTACTGAAATGCCACATTGTAGAGCTGTGGTCCGACAAGGAGCACTGATAATCCACAGAAGCAGCAGGTAGCCTTTTATTGCTGGCCACTATGCTGACCTTGGGACGTGGTGCTGAAACAGAGCCATAAACCGAGCTCAGCAGGGTACCAACAAAAATATTGACAGCTTTTCATGAATTTACATGCAAGAAAGAAAGTAAGCTGCCGATTCGAGAAATGAAAGTCTTTGCTTGGTCAATGCAGGTAATGCCAGCAATAATTAATGCTCTGTCAGTCTGGAGAGACCTCTAATGCAGCACAAAGATCCTAACAATCCTCTGTTTTGTAGTGAGTTCTAGTTTAGTTTAATTTAGTTTAGTTTAGGGATGCAGCATTGAAGCAGGCCCTTTGGCACTGAGTCTGTCACGTGCCAACAAATGATCACCCCATTCACGAGTTCTTCATCCTAATTTCACATCCTACACACTAGGGGTGATTTACAGAGGCCAATTAACTGAAAATTTGCATGTGTTTGGAATGTGGGAGGAGAGGGGAGTACCTGGATGGAACACACGCTGTCACAGGGAGAACGTACAGACAGCAGCCAAAGTCAGGATCGAACCTGGGTCTCTGGCGCTATAAGGCAACCACTCTCCTGTTGTATCACCCTGTCACCCAAACAAACAGGCCTGGCAAAGAGGATTCTCCTGACTTATTGTGTGAACGAAAGTGTGCATGCAGCAGGTTGGCTGATCTTGCCTGATCTTGGCACCGTGGCCCAGCGGTAGAGTTGCTGCCTTAGAGCACCAGAGACACGTGTTCGATCCTGACTATGGGTGCTGTCTGTATGGAGTTTGTACGTTCTCCCTGCGACCACGTGGGTTTTCTCTGGGTGCAACGGGTTTCCTCCCACATTCCAAAGACGTGCAGGTTTACAGGTTAGTGTATGGGTGATGGTTGGTCGGCGCGGACCTGCTGGGCGGAAGGGCCTGTTTCCCACGCTGTATCTATAAACCAAAATCTAAAAGCTACAGAACTTAAGGATCCCTAGTGCAAGCTTGTGGAGTAAAGGCTGTGAGCTGTCACCACATTCACTGCCGCAGTGAAAATGAACTTGCTGCAGGCCTTGAAGGTCTGACTGCGAAGACAAATTGAGATCTTACCAGTTTTTAAAGACTCAAGAGTGGCTCTCTGAAATACAGTTTGTGGAAACAGTGACAGGAGCTGAGGGAAATTATCCTGCTGCTCAAAATAAAGAATGTGCTGAAAATCTGCAAACCAAAATGTATTGGAGAAACTGAGAATAGTTCTTCATAAGTTCATAAGTAAAAGAGATGTGCAAAATTAGGCAATTCAACCCATCAAGTCTACTCCGCCATTCAATTGTAGCTGATCCATCTATCCCTCACAACTCCATTCTCCTGCCTTCTCCCCATAATCCCTGACATGGATTATATGGACGTAAACTAGACATTGAGACTTGTTTTGAACATTTCTCAATTCCAATGCAACAACTAGGGAAGCTGCATTGATGGCAGCCTCTGCCCATAGTCTGTTTTTCTGTCTTTTTTTAAATTTTAGTCAGTTTTAAAAGTTTGTGTTGGAGATTGGTAACGTGCGGCGCAGCGCTGGATACATCGTGGAGCAGGCGATGCCTCACCTGGATCGCCGTTGATGCCTGCTGCTTCAACATCGGAGCTGTGGTTTGAAGAGTTTCCAGCGCGGGCGGCGCTAACTTCAACATCGCGGAGTCCTGGGGCCCTTTGCCGAGGGCCGCCAACGTTGAATCTCTGACCAGCGCGGCCAGTGTACTTTTGGAGCCGCGGTCTCCGGTAGGAGGTGGCCAATTCGGATGTCCAAGCCGCTGAGGATGTCCTCAAGTCCAGATGTCGGACTTCCATCACCCCGGCGAGTGGGCCTGAACATCGGGTTGCCCGTAGCGGTGACAGCGGGGGGTTCGGGAGCCCCCTGACCAGAGGAGGATGACTGAATTTTGGACCCTTCCCTCACAGTGGGAAACTGTGTTAAAGACTATCGTGTTCTGTGCTCTTTATTATTCGTATGGCTGTATGGTGACCACACATTTCACTGTACCACTTGGTACATGTGACAATAAATGTATCTTGTATCCTGTAACTTTAAGAAGCTAATTCCTAATAGTAAAGTTGTATAGTATCTCTAAACTAAACTAAACTAAACTAAACTAAAATCTAACCAATGCTGCCTTCCCTGAACTGATGTTCTGTGACATTCATTTGCAGACCTTTGAGTTCATCTTCAATAGCTCGCATCCCAGGATGAAGAAAAACCTTGAGTGCTGAAAAGCACTGAAACACTTTGCGTTGGAATTCATAACCTTTCATCCGTTCTTGACAGTGGAGGCAAGCACATTACAACTCGCTCTCCTCCTCCACAGACTGAGACGGAGAGCTTGAAGGAGGTGTTACTGTTAAATGATGTAGAAAGAGTCTGTCAAATATTCATTGTCATCGGCTAGGTAATTGCACGCCGCTGCTTGTGATTCCTGTGCTAAGATGGAATAAAATAACACCTTCAACTGCCTTCAACATTATGCCTTTAATGTAGTGAAATGTCCCAATGCTGGGATTAGAACAGGGGGAACTAGAGTAGGTGGCCAAACTCATAGCAGAAAGCAGAAGTAGAGTGGCAGAGAAGTTTAAGAAATAATTTTGCTCCGTGTTGTCATTTCTTCAATCACAAGATATGGACATTGATAGCTAAAGGGCCTGTCCCACTTGGGCGTCATTTGCGCGTCATTTATACGACATAAGTTACGCGTCATGACGCACAATGCACGAGTTGTGACGCGTACGTGATGCGCACATGATGCGCGCATGGTGCGTGATGACGTAGGCAGTGACGCGCGGTCGTGCGCGGCTCCCCAAGATTTTGGGATGTACAAAATCTTTGTGCGCCACCTGCGTGATGCGCAAATGACGCCCAAGTGGGACAGGCCCTTAAGTCAGAAGTAAAACACAAAGTGCTGGAACAACTCTGAAGGTCAGGCAGCATTCCGGAAGTGGTGGCGTTGCCCTGTTTGTCCGTTTGTCTTTTCTTTTTTTGTTTTCTTTTTTCCTGTAATTTTAGTTTATTCAGTTTAGTTTAATAGTGTATGTGTGGGGGTGGGAGAGACTTGTTTTTAGTCTCTTCCGCCTCCGTCTCCGTCTGCGCTGAGGCCTAATGGCGGAGCTGGTGGCCTCCAACTGGGACCGACCTCGAGGCTCCGGAGGCAGAGCCAGCTAGGACATAACAACGGAGGCTCGGCCGCGGGCCCAGTGGACGACATCGTTGGGAGCTCGCAGGTCCCAGGTTGGTGACCGGTTTTCTGGAGCTCCCGCAACGACAGCTTCGTCCGCTGGACTGGAGGGCGGCAGCTTCGTCCGCCCCGGGCCGCGGAGTTTGAACCAGCCCGTTCGCGGTGCTCAGATTCAGCCGTGGGACTTGCCAACACCCGGTGGGGTCACAACATCGGAAGCTTGGATCGCCTCAACGCAGAGGGAGACCAAGGAGGGAAGAGACAAGGACTTTAAGACTTTTGCCTTCCATCACAGTGAGGAGGTGCCTGGTAGACTCACTGTGGTGGATGTTAAATCTGTCTTTATTGTGTGTTTTGTTATTTTATTCTATGTTATGACTGCAAGGCACAATGAAATTTTGTTCAGACTGAAAAGTCTGAATGACAATAAAGGAATCCAATACAATACAATGCAATCTGTGAAATGAATGAATAGGTGATGGTTCGGGGGCAAGACCTGGTGTCCTGATTTAACTAGTTTGTCAAGTTCTCTAAGAGGACAATTAAAAGTCAATTATGCTGAAGTAACTTAAGAGGCCAGAGCAAGGGAAGATAGAACATTCTTTCTATGGCCAAAGGACATTCATGAACCAGATGGGTTTTTACAACAGTCCAGCAATTTCACTTTCTGATAATAGTTTTTTATTCCAATTTCATTAAATTATTCCATTTCGCTACTTGATATTTAAATTCTTTAACTGCTGTGGTGGGATTCAAGTTTCAGGCTCAAGATCAGTCACCGGACGTTAGCCCAGTTCCAAGTACCATGCGACTAGAATCAGAAGAGAACGGTGGTCTCACAGGGTTTGTGGGGCACGAGAAGGTCAGAAACGTAAGAAGAAGCAAAATCACACAATTCAGAAAACAAAAGCCCGACATGGATAACAACAACCTTTGGACTCATTCAAAAGGGCACCCATTTGCAGGCTAAATACACTGACTACACCAACTAAATATTGAAATTCCACTTGAGAAGAGCAGTCAAATCTATACACTTCCACTCTCTTGTGCAACTGCTCTTTGGGCACCACAACAGCTAAGTTGCTGCCTTGCAGCGCATGAGACCTGGGCTCAAACCTGACTACGGGTACTGTCTTTACGGAGTTTATTCGTTATCCCCGTGACAGCGTGGGTTTTCACCTCATCTTCCGGTTTCCTCCGACACTCTGAAGACGAGCAGGTTTTGTAGGATAATTGCCTTCTGTAAATTGTACTTAGTGAAATGCCCCTGTCCCACTTAGGAAACCTGAACAAAACCTCTGGAGACTTTGCGCCCCACCCAAACTTTCCGTGTGGTTCCCGGAGGTTCCCGGAGATTCCCGGAGGTTTTTGTCAGTCTCCCTACCTGCTTCCACTACCTGCAACCTCTGGCAACAACCTGCAACCTCTGGGAACTGCACAGAAACCTTGTGTCGGGCGCAAAGTCTCCAGAGGTTTCCGTTCAGGTTTCCTAAGTGGGACAGGGACATTAAGACAAAACTAGTATATGGGTGATGGCTTGTCAGCACAGTGGGCCAAAGGCCTGTTGCCTTACTGTATCTCTAAAATAAAAACTAAAAAACTAAACTAAAACTCGCTCCTTTACTTTTTCTATCTCAGATTGGAGAACCAGTAGACGCTATTAATAAGGCCAATTTGTTTTGCCCATTCCGAATTGGTCCTGTATGGTTGGCTGCTGAGCCATGTCAAAGGCCAGGCAATAACCAACCTCAAGGTGTGTCCAGAGTCAGAGAAAACCCAGGTAAGGATGGTGGAATTAATTCCCTGAAGGATATTGATAAAGCCAGGTATCGGTATTGGTATTTGTTCATTATTGTTAGTTTTACCGAGATGCAATAAAAAACGCTGTTTGCTTGCTATCCAGTTGAATTACATTGTACAAGCCATTACCAAAATATAATATCTAGTTGAAAGAAAAATGACCAGAGTACAGGATATAGTGCTACAGCCTTGTAGTGCTACATTTACAGCAACGGTACAGAGGGAAAAAGTGCAAGGGCTGCACAAGATAGATTGGGAAATCAGCACTCGCTCTTTAGCTTATGGGAGTTCAATTCAATGATCTGATCACAGCAGGAAAGAAGCTGTTTCTGATTCTGGCAGTATGTGCTTTCAAGCTTGTGTATCTTCTGCCCGATGGGAAAGGGGACACTAGGGAATGACTGAGGTATATAACCTGAGCCCTTAATTATGTTGGCTGCTTTCCCAAGGCAGCTTGATGTGTAGTTGGTTGATGGGGTGGAGACGGGCTGGTTCAAATGATGTACTGAGCTGCATTTACAGCTCTTTGCAATTTCTTGTGGCTTTGGGCAGAGAAGTTGCCAAACCAAGTTGTGATGAATTCAGATAACATGTGATGCACCTATAGAAATTGGTAAGTCATTGGAGACAACCTGAATTTGTTTTTTTTTTTTATGTCATCTCGTAGTCTCATGTCACCATTATTGATTCTGGCCTTTCATTACATATTATTTAATTAATTTACATTTAATGGATTGATAGGATTCAAAGGTACCTCCTAATTAACATCCATGAGCCTAGAAATGTATTCATTACATGTAAGCACTTTACTGACTGATGGCCTGCTGATTGCCTTTATTTCTGAGGGCAGTGTAAAGGGGCTGTCCCATTACAGCGACCTAATTGGCGAGTTTAGAGTTTGCATTCGCAGCATGGTCGACACGAGGTCCTAGGAGGTCTTTGTAACTCTCCTGCATGCTCGAGAGTAGTCCCCACGTACTCGAGGCCTCAGCTAGGTCGCGGACGATTTTTCAACATGCTGAAAAAAGCCTGTGAGTAAAAAAAGTTGCCATGGAAAAAAATCGATACTTTTTTTACTGGTAGATTTAGTCGAAGTAGGTCACAGTAGATCGGCGTGTTAGTCGTAGGTAATCGAGGGTAGTCGAAGGCAATCAAAGGTAGTCTAAGGTAATCGTAGATAGTCTTCAACATAGTCAGAGGGAGGTCGAAGGAGATCAAAAGAGATCGATGGAGGTCGTCTTCACTCTCCACTATTCGATGTCCAATTGTCCCGAAGCTAGTCGAAGCTAGTCGAAGCTTGTCTTTAACATAGTCGAAGGAGGTTGAAGGAGGTTGAAGGAGGTCTTCAACATAGTAGAAGGAGGTCTTCAACATGACACTTTTTCAAACTCTCCTAAACTCTTCTAAACCTGCCAATTAGGTCGCCGTAGTGGGGCAGCCCCGTAAGGCTTCAGTTTGACTACACCTGGAGTTTAGAGAGAACTTCTGGATTCTACATCTTTGGAGAGATGTAAGGTCCTTGGAAGCAGGATAAAACTGATTCATTCGAAGACACCTGGATTTTATGCTGACATTGTAAGGTGAATTTGATTACATAGAATGGGATTATGATCTTTGGACCTTTTGAAGGTTAAAGAGTAATTGAATCAATGTTTTAAGGTGTCAAAGGGAATTAATTGGTTGGATAGAAACTATTTTGGTTGATTGCATGTGAGAACTGGGGGGTGGGGGGTGGGGGGGGACAAACCATCAATAAGAGTCAGAAATTGCAGAATAGGTAAGAGGTTATTTTTGAAACATGAGATTTAATTTATTGTTTTATAAATTGATAGAATTAAGAGCTTTGTGGAGAAAGTGGGGAGATAGGTTAGGGAGGAACTGTAGATGCAGGGTCTCAACACAAAACATCACCCATTCCTTCTCTCCAGAGATGCTGCCTGTCCCGCTGAGATACTCCAGCATTTTGTGTCTATCTTTTAGGAAATAGTCTAGTTTAGCCTAGTTTAGTTTAGAGATGTGGCATGGGAACAAGCTCCTCGGCCCACCGAGTTTGCGCCAATCAGCAATCACCCATACACTAGTTCTACCCAACACACTAGGGACAATTTACAGAAGCCAATTAACATACAAAACTGCACATCTTTGAAATGTCAGAGGAAACCAGAGCAACTGGAGAAAACCCACGCGGTCACGGGGAGAACGTACAAACATCATGCAGGCAGCACCCGTAGTCAGGTTTGAATCCAGGACTCGGGCGCAGTAGGCAGCAACTTTACCGCTGCACCACCGTGCAGACTTAGTAGATCAAACTTCAGCCATATTCTCATTGGTCACAGAACAAGCTCCTGATGGTAAATGACCAATCATGTTTGTTTGTTCCTATTGGTCCTTGACCCTTTTCATTGGCCGTCCACCAAGTAGGCAACTCACACAATTATATTAGCAAAATTATGAGCGAATCAGAGAGCATGAGGCCACCCAAAAAAGTTCAGTGGCCCTGAGTTAATGTCTAGGCCAGTGTGGTGTAAAAACATGGAACCTGGAACACCACCTATTCCGACCTGAATCATCACCTATCCGTGTTTGCCAGAGATGCTGCTTGACCTGCTGAGTTACTCCAGCTCTTTGTTTCTTCAAGAACCAGGGGACATAGGTTTCAGGTGAAGGGGGAAAGGTACATAAAATAAAAATCTGAGGGGTAACATTCACATAAATGGTGGTGGGTGCATAGAACAAGCTACCAGTGAAGCTTGTTGAGGCAGGGACTATTACAACATTTAAGAAACAATTAAACAGGTACATGGATACGACAGATTTAGAGGGATATGGGCCAAACGCAGGCAGGAGGAACCAGTGTAGATGGGACACGTTGGTCGGTGTGGGCAAGTTGGGTCGAAGGATCTGTTTCCACACAGTATGGCTCTATGATTATGACTCGATGTCTCTATAACTACGAGTGTGGCCTTGGGTCAATACTTCCCTGTTTGCTATTGAGGATTACATTTGTATCGTACACAGTTTCACTTTACTGAAAGCATTAGTCAAAGCTGATGAACAGAGTTTCATTGGATATAGCGCAGTATCTCCTCAAATTCAAAACGGCATTCTTGTGAATATCTTTCAATGCTGTCCCGATTGTAAATCTTTTGCAGTTAATTTTCGATTTGATTTATTTTGGGCAGCAGCTCCCTCTCTCTCAGTGACTATGATTTGGGATCTGTCATAAGAGCGGCCCCTGGCCGTTTTCTCTCGACTTTGTGAGGCAACCATAGGTGCAATTTTCTTCCTATCAGAATCCAATGCCACCATCCCATTATTATGGTTCAATTTCTGACCTGAATAACTCTGCCGGAGGTAATGCTTTCCTTTGGCTGTGTTAAGCTGGAATTTCACACTGTAGTTAACTGCTTTCAATTCAAGCTCGGGTGTAATTTGACCTTTGGATCTGGTTCTTGGCTGCAGTTGAATGGAAACGCTTACGCGTCTTCAGAAAAACCCTTTTTGCTTCCAGAAGGCCTTTCACTATCTGTCGGCTTCCAGAGTCACCGTCACACGTTAATCTATTACCATAAATTTTCACTCTCGTTTTTCATCCTGAAATGTTTCTCAGGCACTATGGTTAAGTGGGGTAGGGGGCTGGTGTCTAATCTTGGGGGGGTTGGCTTCACAGAAATTAGCCTCCTATAGAAATGGCTACCTTGTTTAATTACCCATTGCTGCATTGTGATAACATGCCTCGCGTGGTGTATTATAATGGCATTACATTTCCCAAGGCTATGATTAATTTACAATACATATACAAGGGCTAATCTTTCCCGGATTCAAGATTATCTGTCATTATTCTTTGATGCAATGGATCTTAGATAGGGCTTGTGAAGCTTTTGCAGTAACTTTTTAATACTAGGGTTCAGTCTTATTTCTGCCATTGAAATTAAATTGTTCCTACGTATTTTCCACGGAATTTCATTGTAGTCCGTCAATAATTATAAGAAAGCGTCACCATTGCCCAGTCATTGTTTGGATAATCTAATAAAAGCTTAATCTTAGTAGCCATAGTGTATTAGAATGATGGAATAACAGATAGAGAATAGACTGTGTAATCGAGGTCCCACCTTTGTTGCATCATGTATTAATACTTTGGGATTCCTAATGAAGCTTTTGTTAGCTGGTAATGGTTCATTAGGTTCATAATGAATATGTTTGAAGAACTGTTAATTTGTCATGGGTTTGTATTGGTATGTGGTGAGGTTAAGTGGTACCACAGCCTGCGGCAATGTAGCCACAACAGAGATGCACCTTTTTGTTCAACGCTGCAATCAGATTTATGTGGTTTTAATTGATTTAAGGGTGTTTCTAATATTTTTAGTCATCCCAGTCTTTTCAGCTGCAGGATTGATGCAAATCAATCGGCACGGTGGCGGAGCAGTCGAGTTGCTGCCTTACAGCGCTTTCAGCGCCAGAGACCCGGGTTCGATCCTGAATACAAGTGCCGTCTGTACGGAGTTTGTATGTTCTTCCCGTGACCGCATGGGTTTTTTCCGAGATCTTCGGTTTCCTCCCACCCTCTAAGGACGTACAGGTTTGTAGGTTAATTGGCTTTCTATAAATGTAAAATTGTCCCCAGTGTGTGCAGGATAATGTTAATAGACAATAGACAATAGACAATGGGTGCAGGAGTAGGCCATTCGGCCCTTCGAGCCAGCACCGCCATTCAATTTGATCATGGCTGACCATCCCCAATCAGTACCCCTTTCCTGCCTTCTCCTCATATCCCCTGACTCCGCTATTTCTAAGAACCCTATCTAGCTCTCTCTTGAAAGCATCCAGAGAACCTGCCTCCACCGCCCTCTGAGGCAGAGAATTCCAGACTCACCACTCTCTGTGAAAAAAAGCATTTACTCGTCTCGGTTCTAAATGGCTTACTCCTTATTCTTAAACTGTGGCCCCTGGTTCTGACTCCCCCAACATCGGGAACATGTTTCCTGCCTCTAGCGTGTCCAACCCCTTAACAATCTTATATGTTTCAATGAGATATCCTCTCATCCTTCTAAACTCCAGAGTGTACAAGCCCAGCTGCTCCATTCTCTCAGCATATGACAGTCCCACCATCCCGGGAATTAACCTTGTAAACTTATGCTGCACTCCCTCAGCAAGAATTAGGGGACCAAAACTGCACACAATACTCCAGGTGTGGTCTCACTAGGGCTCTGTTCAACTGTAGAAGGACTTTGCTCCTATATTTGATTTTTCTTGTTATATAGGCCAACATGCCATTTGCTTTCTTCACTGCCTGCTGTACCTGCATGCTTACTTTCATAGACTGATGTACATGGACCCCCAGATCCCGTTGTACTTCAACTTTTGCCAACTTGATGCCATTTAGGCAGTAATCTGCCTTCCTGTTTTTGTTACTAAAGTGAATAACCTCACATTTACCCATATTAAACTTCATCTGCCATGCATCTGCCCACTCCCCCAACCTGTCCAAGTCGCCCTGCATTCTCATAGCATCCTCCTCACAGTTCACACTGCCACCCAGCTTTGTGTCATCTGCAAATTTGCTAATGTTACTTTAATGTGCGGGGATCACTGGTCAGTGCGGACTCGGTGGGCCGAAGGCCCTGTTTCCGTGCTGTATCTCTAAACTAAACTAAATTAAATAATGAGAGGCTTTGCAACTACATGAAATGTATAACCTATATACCTGCTGTATTATAATACCAATCCCTTACGTTTTCTTGGAATTGTGTGCATTGATATCAATATTGTCGCCCCTTTAATCATCAATATCCCACATTGCGATGATTGAATATTTGTATCGTAATATCATATTTCTCTCTTGCTGATTTTTTTATCAATATACATTCAATGTTATTCACCCCTTTTAATAATGATTTAGACTTTGTTTTACTGTTTCAGAACCTAATGTAAGGTTAAAATATTTACTGGTTACAAATAAGTGAGTGTATTCTAAATCTTGTGACTCAGGCGACAGTCATAAACCACTTATGTTTTACTCTCAAGCCACCTAGCTCCATGATTACATTACAGCTTTATTACTTACTTCCTAGCGTTCACAATTTATGAGGTTTAATGTTTTTCAGTTGCAATCGATTTTTAAGAGACACGAACAAGGTATTTAACATCAATATAATATCAATCTAGAAACATAATTCTATGTAATTGCTTTTTGCTTTGTTGAAACATATTTAAACACACTCTTCTAGGAGGAGTGAGGTGATTGCATAAACAGCAGTGTGACTATCAAAGCCCCAATCTAAAGAATTCCCCTTTTGTGTTCCATTTACCAGCGTTTAACTTGCTGAAAATATACATTATTGTCACCTTAATTGGTTAAAATCTCGTGGAGACATTGAGCCATAAAGCATGGAAACAGGCCCTTCAGCCCAACTCATCCATACTGACCAGCATCCTGCATCTAAACTAGTTCCACTTGCCCATGTTTAACCCATATTCCTATAAACCTTTCATCACCAAGTACCTGGCAACATTTATTTTAAATCGATTTTACGGGCGGCAGGGTGGCGCAGCGGTAGAGTTGTTGCTTTACAGATAATGCAGCCCCGGAGACCCGGGTTCGATCCTGACTATGGGTGCTGTCTGTATGGAGTTTGTACGTTCACCCCGTGACCTGCATGGGTTTTAGAAACATAGAAACATAGAAATTAGGTGCAGGAGTAGGCCATTCGGCCCTTCGAGCCTGCACCGCCATTCAATATGATCATGGCTGATCATCCAACTCAGTATCCCGTACCTGCCTTCTCTCCATACCCTCTGATCCCCTTAGCCACAAGGGCCACATCTAACTCCCTCTTAAATATAGCCAATGAACTGGCCTCGACTACCCTCTGTGGCAGAGAGTTCCAGAGATTCACCACTCTGTGCGAAAAAAGTTCTTCTCATCTCGGTTTAAAAGGATTTCCCCCTTATCCTTAAGCTGTGACCCCTTGTCCTGGACTTCCCAAACATCGGGAACAATGTTCCTTCATCTAGCCTGTCCAACCCCTTACGAATTTTGTAAGTTTCTATAAGATCCCCTCTCAATCTCCTAAATTCTAGAGAGTATAAACCAAGTCTATCCGGTCTTTCTTCATAAGACAGTCCTGACATCCCAGGAATCAGTCTGGTGAACCTTCTCTGCACTCCCTGTATGGCAATAATGTCCTTCCTCAAATTTGGAGACCAAAACTGTACGCAATACTCCAGGTGTGGTCTCACCAAGACCCTGTACAACTGCAGTAGAACCTCCCTGCTCCTATACTCAAATCCTTTTTCTCCGAGATCTTCGGTTTCCTGCCACACTCCAAAGACGTACAGCTATGTAGGTTAATCGTCTTGGTAAATGAGGGAGAGAAAAAAAAAATTGTTTTTTTTAGTGGGTATAGGATAGTGTTAATGTGTGGGGATCGCTGGTCGGTGTGGACCCGGTACGCTGAAAGGGTCTGTTTCCGTGATATATCTCTAAACTAAAGTAAACTAAAAGCTGTTCTAGTACTGACCTCAACTACTTCCTCTGCCATATAGTCCATATAGTCAATTCCCACTGAGTGAAAATGTTGTCCCTCAGGTTCCTATTTAATCTTGCCTTTCTCACCTTAAACCTGTGTCCTCTGGTTCTCGAGTCTGCTACTCAGGTAACTAACTTTGTTCATTCATTCTATCTATTATCCTCATGCTTTTACTGTATACACCTCTATAAGATCACTCCTCAACTTCCTGCGCTCCAAGGAATAAAGTCCTAGCCTGCCCAATCTCTCCCTGTAGCCCAGGCCCTGGCAACATCCTTGTAAATCTTGTGTGCACTCTTATGCCCCTGTCCCACTTAGGAAACCTGAACGGAAACCTCTGGAAACTTTGCGCCCCACCCAAGGTTTCCGTGCGGTTCCCGGAGGTTCCCGGAGGTTCCTGGAAGTTTTTGTCAGTCTCCCTAATGGTTGAAAGTGGTTTCCGCTTCTTCTATGTTCCGGCGATTATTTCAAAAAATTCTAAACCGGCCGCGACTAAAAATAGGTTGCCGTTTTAAAAATTGGTAATTTTTTAGTCGAAGCCCGTTGCGATGCTAGTTGAAGGTGATTGCCGGAGGTTGCAGATAGTGGAAGGTAAGACCTCCCAGGTGGAATAAAACTAAGTGAAAAAAAGGTCTTACCTTCCATTACCTGCAACATCCGGCAACCACCTTCAACTAGCATCGTAACCGGCTTCGACTAAAAAATTACCGATTAAAAAAATGGCAACCTATTTTTAGTTGCGGCCGGTTTTGAATTTTTTGAAATAATCGCCGGTACATAGAAGAAGCGGAAACCACTTTCAATCATCAGGGAACCTCCGGGAACTGCATGGAAACCTTGGGTGGGGCGCAAAGTCTCCAGAGGTTTCCATTCAGGTTTCCTAAGTGGGACAGGGGCTTTACCACACAATGTCATTCAAAAGATATATGTTAAAGAAAGCAGCCAAGCATATAATAGTAAGATTAAACGAGAACTAACCAGTTTGAAGTTTGATCTTTATTTTATGTGGAGTTACGATGAGGGATTACGTGAAGATATTTTTCAAAGCAACGGTGTGGAATCACAGGAATAGTAATTGAAATAAACATAGTAAGATAGGAAGAACTAGGATACCAGTTGACCTTTATAATAAAGGGTGGGAGCGGAGGGCACGTAATCCCTCATCATAACTCCTCATAAAATAAAGATCAAACTTCAAAATGGTAAATTCTCATTTAATCTTACTATTTTACTTCAGAGTCACGTGAGTGACTATGTGAAGATTTTAAAGATCTGTGATTTCAAGCCGTGGAACAATCCATGCTTCACTCACTGCCAAAGTCATCCAAGGGAGGAAGTATTTATCATAATTAAACATGAATCAATTTTTTAAAAACAATAATGATATTTATTTTTAAACAAAGAAAATAATGCTCCCTCGGGCTAAATTATATATTTGCAGAACTTAAAATTCTTTCTGCAAACACTGCAGGTTTGGCAATTGTCTTGTTATAATATATTTGGAAAGTCCTTTCCGTAGACCATCGTGCCGTTGCCAGAATATGGTCCCTTGGTACCTCCATATTTCTGGCCGCCGATGTTGATGCTGCCATGGTGGAGTGAGATTTTAAAATGTCAGTGTCCACTCCAGCAGCCCACAGAACCTGTCTGAGCCATCTTGAGATGGTCTGTACTGACACCCAACCATGAGGATTTTTGAAGCTAACCCATAATGCCATTTCACTTCCTCTTAATGCTTTTGTTGACCCAAGATAAAGCAGTAGATGTGACATGACACACAAACGGGGGTCAGGTGGGTATGCTCAGAATTCCAAAGTCAGTCCAGAAGTTCTCGGTCTAATATGTTTGACCAGCCCCAATATTCTGAATGTTATCTTGTGAGTTGATGTTACCATGTTGTCCAGTCTTAATTTGTATAGGGACTGGACCCTTTGGGCTGAGACCAAGGCCATCAGCATGACGGTTTTTAGAGTGAACTGTTTCAGGGACAGGGACTTGGCTGGTGATCAACCCCTTAGTAATGTCAGGATGACACTGACGTCCCAGACCTGGGTGTACCTTGGCCTAGGGAGATTGGTGTTATAGATACCCCTCATTAGTTTGGCAACCAGAGGGTGAGATCCTATGGACTGCTGTCCTGGTGCCTGCCATAGATACGCTGACAGAGCACTCCTAGCACTGTTAATTGTGCTGTAACTCAGTCCTTCATTGAAGTGAAGGCTGGATAGGAACTCCAGGACGTTGGTAATTGTAGCCGATCTGTATGCTACCCCAGCCCTCGAGCAGTACGCTTCTCACTTCCGAATGCTGGAGAGATACTGCTTCTTAGTCGATTCTCGGTAGGCTGCCGTGATCATGTTCATGGTCCTATCCGATAATCCCAGATCCAACCGAGGCAGTTTCAGATTCTGCAAGCCAACAGATTTATCCTGTCATGGCATGGATGACTTTCGCCCTTAACAGGATGGACCAATAAATCTGGCCTTTTGGAAATGGTCATGAGTGGTTCAGAAACCATGTCGAGGACCACAGGGAACCATGGCTGGGTAGGCCAGTCGGGTACTACCAAAATACCTGAAGATGAGTCCATTTGTATTTTGCCTAGGACCCGACTGATGAGGCAGAAGGGCAAAAGGCATAGAAAAACAATTTTCCCCAATTCAGCGAAAAGGCGTTCATCGTTGCTGCCTCAGGGTTTGGTTCCCAAGCGACATATGTTGGTAACTGGTGATTCAGTCTGGATGCAAAGAGATCGATATCAGGTGTACCATACCGCTTTGCAATATCAGCAAACACTTTATGGTTCAACATCCATTCGGTGTTGTCATTAAATTTTCGTGACCTGGTTCTGACACTGTATTGAACTTACCTGGTAGGTAAGTTGCTGATAGCCAAATATGTCTGTCGACACCCCATTGCCAGATTATGTTGACCAGATCGTCACACGATATCGATTTTATTCCACCCATATGGTTAATATAAGCCATCACTGTGGTGTTGTCTATTTGTAGGCGGACATGCAAATGGTGCATAGCTGAACAGTAAGCTTTTAGCCCATAAAACGCTCCCAACATTTCTAAATAATTTATACCCAGTGTCTGTAGTATTGATGATTCTTGTGTGTTCCTTCTGCCACCAGTACTAGATATAATGTTAGTTGCTCCCCAGCCCTGATTACTGGCATCCGTTTGTAATGTGAATGCTGGGTTTCTGATAACGATGGGGCTGGAACTATGCCAAATGTTTTCTTTCCACCATTGTAATTCTGAAATTGCTTTAGCTGGTAATTGCATGGGTCGATCAAAATGACCTGCATGTTGTTTTAGTGCTTGCACCTTTGCCCTTTGTAAGTTTTGGTAATGCAAAGGTCCAAGTTGAGTAGCTGGAAATGCTGCTACTAATTTCCCAATCACATTTGCCACCTGTCGAATAGATGGTTGATTAGTAACAATCAATTTGTTGCAGGCTTTCACCAATTCTGCTGCTTTGTCTTTTGGCAATGTTCCAGATATGTGGATAGAGTTAATTGTGAACCCCAGAAAGTCCATAGTTGTGGATGGTGTCAACTTAGATTTATCTGGATGTATGACAAACCCCAGTGTTTCAAACAGATGTTTGGTAGCTAATACCGCTGATTTAGCTAATTCCAGGGTTTTCCCCACTATCAAAATATCATCAAGATATGCCATGACAATATGTTTTTGTTTTCTCAGTATTGCCAAGGCTGGTTTTAATATCTTGATAAACAGTCTTGGGGCTGATGTTAAACCATTAGGCAACACTTTATACTGCCATAGTTTCCCCATCCAGTTAAACTTTAGGTATCTACGATGATCCTTATGAATGTGCACTGAATAGTACGCATCTTTTAAATCGATGCATGCCATGAAGTATCCTTTGGAAATTAATTGTTTGGCAGTAACAAATGTTTCCATTTTGAAATGTATATACCTAACGAAAGTATTCAGTGTAGTTAAATCAATGATGATGCAACATCCACCATCTTTCTCGGTTTTTGTAAAAATATTTGATACAAATTACAGTCATGTTCCGTTTTCTCTATGACTTCTTTTGCATGTAACCTCACCAGTTCTCCATGTCCCTTGCATTTTTCCCCTTGAGAGAGTACAAACTCCCTGTGAGGTACATGTTGAACTGGTGGCATACTTTTTTGGATGAAATCAATTTTGTATCCCTGAATACTTTGTAGTATATATTTATCAAGTGTAATAGTCCTCCATGCTTCCAAAAACAAGTGTAACCTTCCCCCTGTTAGTACAGGCCCTACACCTTTTATGTTCTGGCAGGAACCAGACCCACCTACTTCCATGGTTACCGGTAGTGTGTTCATTTCTTCGGCCTCTGTTTCTTCACTGGTCGAGGTGCCGGAGTGTGGGGTTGGCGCATCTTCCATGAGGGCCGCTCTGGGCCCTGGCCTAAAAAAGACCTCCGGGGATGATGTGCGGCCCCCATGCTTTCACCAGCACCCTGGTGTTGACGCCTGCTGGTGGCTGCATAGGGGTGCTGCCGTCTGGGTTTTGTGACTCCATTTAAAACAAGGTGTTGGATTAAACAATCGATTAATGTTATGAGTGCAAAACTAAATCCAAGAAAAAAGTATCCCAGAAGGTATGCTTGGCTTTTGTGAAGACTGATAGCTTAATGTGGTCCATTCTAAGGGGAAAAAAATCAGCAAGGAATTCTGTGGAATGACATGCCGATATAGGTTGGATATAGGTCTGAACTAGTCTTTGTAGCCGTGTAAGAACACTGGAACAGAAGTAAGCTACTTACTTGGTGATGTAATTCCAGCGGCATGCTGGTGCAGGTGGGTGGCACGGTGGCGCAGCGGTAGAGTTGCTGCCTTACAGTCCTTGCGGTGCAGGAGACGCAGGTTCGATCCCAACTACGGGTGCTGTCTGCACAGAGTTAGTATGTTCTCCCCGTGACCCCTTGGGTTTTCCCCGAGATCTTCGGTTTCCTCCCACACTGCAAAGACGTACAGATCTGTAGGTTAATTGGCTTGGATTTGTATACTTGGTTGCAGTGTAAATTATTCTTGGCATGTGTAGGCATGTGTTAATGTCCAGGGATCGCTGGTCGGTACGGATTTGGTGGGCCGAAGGGCCTGTTTCCACGCTGTATCTCTAAACTAAACTCAACTAATGCATAACCTTCTGTCATTTTCTCCTGACTTTAGTTATGAACATTCTATGAATCTCACCTGTAAAATTGACCCAGCACCAATTGGTGGCTGAGAGGAGAATTCCTAAGTTCCATCATCCTTTGTCCCAATTTTGAATCTGAAACATGTGTCCCCTAATTTTAGACCACACTTCTTGCATTAGAATTGTCAACCTGCAGAGATGGTTTCTCTCCATCTAGACTATCAGTAGCCTTCCATAACTTCAGAGAAACCGTCCCTTAACACTAAACATTCTGGGGAACACAACTCAAGCCTGAACAAACATTCCTCTTAATTTATGAACATTGATATTTAGCCTCCTTCAGAAGATTTGTTGAATTCAAACCAGTAATCGGAGAGGTGGAGCCACATCCCGATATAGGTTTAACTGTGTCTAGAAAAATAAGAAAACTGAACTGGGGCACAGAAAGATTTCCACATTTTTGAAACTTGGAATTAATTTATTTCAAGGACAACACATTCAGTTCTATTTGCATGTAAAATAATGGACAGATGGATGGTCGTACAGATGGGTGAATGGATGGACAGATGGGTGGATGGATGAAAATGAAAGATAACATTGACTATTTCTACCTGTGAAGCATGTGGTCCTACCATCTGGTTGTGACTTGGTCAAAGTGCTTATATTGAGATTAGTGGCCAATGTGGTATAATATCACACTTCCTACGTAAATATTCGCTGAAGCAGGTGGCCTGCTTTACTTTACATCTAATAATATCTGTGAAAGATGAAACAAAAATACGACCAGATGTCCAGTTAATGAGATATGTTATTTAATGATAATTCTGGATTATCTCAATTCAAAGCACATGGACAATATTTAAAACTTTTTTTCTTACATAAAGTGTAACGTTTGTGTTTCTCTCCACCACTGTCCCATTGATGAAGAAAGGTTTATGGATCCTAGACCTTCTTCTTTCAAAGTCACCGATCATTTCCTTGGTTTTCCTGATGCTGAGAACAAGGTTGGTGTTCTGGCACCTTCCGGACAGTTTAGTTTAGCTTAGTTTAGTTTAGAGACACAACGCGGAAACAGACCCTTCGGCCCACCGGGTCCGTGCTGACCAGCGATCCCTGCACATGAACACTATACTACACACTAAGGACAATTTTTGCATTTACCAAGCCAATTAACCTACATACCAGTACATCTTTGGAGTGTGGGAGGAAACCGAAGATATCGGAGAAAACCCATGCAAGCCACGGGGAGAACTATGAACTCCGTACAGACAGCAACCGTAGTCAGGATCAAACGTGGGTATCCGGCGCTGCAAGCACTGTAAGGCAGCAACTCTACCGCAGCACCACCGTGCCAATTGATATCCCTCCTATACTCTGACTCATCACCATCTGCACTTCATCCAACAATGGTGGTGTTGTCAGCGAATCTAAACGTGGAGTTGGAGCTACACAGTCATGAGCATATAGTGGGAGAGCAGGGGTTTGAGCACACAGCCCTGAGGTACTCCTGTGCTGATGGCTATCCAGGAGGAAATGCTGCTACCAATTCGTACAGATTGTGGTCTGTTGATGAGGAAGTCGAGGATCCAGTTGTAGAGGAATGCACAGAATGATGGCCCAGTTATGTGAGCTAGGTAACCAGTGTAGAGGGGATGGTGGTGTTGAATGCTGAGCTGAAGTCTATGATGAACAGCCGGACATATGTGTTTTTATTGTGCAAGTGGTCCAGTGCAGAGTGGAGAGCCAGTGGAATTGCATCTTGTGTTGACCTGTTACGGTAGCAGTAAATTGTAGTGGGTCCAGGTTCTTGTTGAGGTAGGAGGATAGGTGTCAATATTTGCCATAACCAACCACCCAAAGCACTCCTTCACCATGGATATTAGTGCCACCGGTTGGTAACTATTGAGGCGTGTCACCTTGATCATGTTGGCCGCTGGTATTATTGATGCTCTTTTAAAGCAGGTGGGAGCCTCAGACTTCAGTAATGGGAGGTTGACGATGTCTATGAAAACTCCAGCCAGTTGGTCTGCACAGGATTTAAGAACACAACCAGGTATACCATCAAGTCTAGATGCTTTGTGGGAGTTCACCCTTCTGAAAGATCTTCTGACATTGGCATCAGTGTCCTTCCTATCAAAGCGTGCGTAGAACGCATTGACTTAAACTGGGAGTGATGCTTCACTATCGCTTGAGCTGCCCCTTAGTTTCCGCTTGTAGGAAGTGAAGGTGTGCAAGCTCTTCCACAGTTGCAAAACCCAAATTTCAAATGTATTCACCGTGACTGACATGATTGACATCATACCCCTCTGTTTTATGAAGGCAGTTGTTTCAAAACATTCAGTGACAACCTCACCCACAGAATCAACCTCCATACAGAGGGTGGCTTCTTGGTCCCAATTAGACAATAGACAATAGGTACAGGAGTAGGCAATTTGGGCCTTCAAGCCAGCACCGCCATTCAATGTGATCATGGCTGATCATCCACAATCAGTACCCCGTTCCTGCCTTCTCCTCATATCCCCTGACTCCACTATCTTCCCAATCTAGCTCTCTATTGAAAGTATCCAGAGAACCGGCCTCCACTGCCCTTTGAGGCGGAGAATTCCACAGATTCACAACTCTCTGTGTGAAAAAGTGTTTCCTCATCTCCGTTCTAATGGCTTACCCTTTATTCTTAAACTGTGGCCCCTGGTTCTGGACTCCCCCAACATCGGGAACATGTTTCCTGCCTCTAGCATGTCCAACCCTTAATAATCTTACAGGTTACAATAAGATACCCTCTCATCCTTCTAAATTCCAGAGTATACAAGCCCAGCCACTCCATTCTCTGAGCATATGGCAGTCCTGCCATCCCGGGAATAAAGATTGTGAACCTATGCTGCACCGCCTCAATGGCAAGAATGTCCTTTCTCAAAATTGGAGACTTAAACTGCACACAATACTCCAGGTGTGATCTCACTAGGGCCCTGTACAACTGCAGAATGACCTCTTTGCTCCTATACTCAACTCCTCTTGATATAAGGCCCGACTTCCCTGACCTATCCTCTCTCTCTTTGTGAACAAATAAAACAGTGGAACGAAACATTGTTCAGACCGCATTTGGACTATTGCGTATTGTCCTGGTTGGCAAACAACAGAAACCATGTGGCAGATTTAGTAGTGCAGATGAGATTCACAGTCATGTTGCTTAAAATAGAGGACTTCTGATATAAAATTACACTAAATAGACTGAGGCTACTCTTATTCGAACGGAGGAGGCGGAAGGGTGAATTTATATAGGTTTATAAAATTACTAGACTAAGTGGGACCCATTGGGTCCCAGCTTCACACGGAGGGCTGGTCCCCCAATGCAATATTCCACCTCTCCACCAATTCCAACACACACACACACACGCACACACGCACACACACGCGCTCACACCATATATAGGACAGTAAACTTTCTTGAATCTACTCACATGGCTGAGCGCGGCCTCTCCACTGTCGGTCTTCTGCAGTCAGCGGCACTTCCGCAATCAGCTCAACCTCTGCACTCACTGGAAAGTATGAAATTAGCACAAACTGTCCACTAAGCAGAAGTCACAAAATAGACTAAAACAGTCGGACCTAATAAAGCATTGCAGTTTCAAGCACAGACAGGGCAGCAGGCCAAACAACTCATGGCATTGTCATTAAGGGCTAACAAATCATTTATTGCAAGTACATTGCAGACTCACAGTTAAGTTGATTCACAGCTTAGAATGACAGTCGCGGCCTCTCCCACTCGAGTGACTGACTCATGTCCAGGCATCCGGGGTTTTATAGTCCTGCATCCCCCCCCTCCCCCCCAGAAGGGGTGTTACCTTCATCGTGGTGATTGACAAGCAAGAGGACCATTCATCTGATCTCAAGGTTTTTTAAACACACAGATTTTTTTGTTTTCATCGATGGGAAAAATCTTCGGGGCTGGCTCAGCAGAGGAAGACTGTGAGTAAGATGGCCAAAAATCACAGCGATACAGGGTAGTGTTTTTTTTTCTATAATCAATATACAGCGCAGACAGGAAGTGGTCAAGATGAGACTTTTAATTATGTTGGTGAGGGCCATAGATGTCACAATCATTCTCCTGGAGACAAGAAACTGCAGATGCTGGAATCTTGGTCAAAATACAAAGCGCTGAAGGAACTCAACAGGTCAGGCAGCATCTATGGAGGGTATGGGCAGGTGAAGTTTTGGGCCGGGGCCTTCCTTTGGTGGGGGTGAGTATAAATTGGACATGGGTTTAAGGTGAAAAGAGAAACAGGTAAAGGAGATCTTTATATGAACGAGCTGCCAGGGGAAGTGATAGAAAGGATGACATTATCTATTAATATATAAAACTCAAATCCGTCCGCCGTCCGTCCGCCTGCAGTACGGATCCCTTCCTGCCTTTTGATTTGTTGACGGCTGCTCCTTCCTATCAGCTTCCAACACACTTCGAAACAAAGTTGCTAGACAGGAACACTGAACTTTTCACTGCTGCAGCAGGCAGGGGACGTGCAATTGAGGGAGGCAGGGGAGTGCTGGAAACTTACATTTGGCAACGGCTTCAGTTCCATTGGAGGAGACGGGTGCATGGTGGAATATTGGGTTGGGGGAATCACACCATTGGGGGAGCAGACCCAACGGGTCTGCACTTGGTCTAGTAATATCTAAAAGGTACTTGCATAGGAAAGGAGTGGAAGGATGCAGACTAAATGCAGACAATTGGGATTAGCGTGGTAGCCATCACAATCAGCTTGCATGAGTTGGCCTAAAAGGCCAATCGTGTGATGCACAACGCTATGACTGTTTGCAACTCATCAACATTGTTGGATTGGCTTTGGTTTTACTTGCCAATATACTTTCGCACCTCTCTTTGTATTCCTCATTTCCTTTTGGATTTCACTCCTACACTTTTACACCCCTCCAGGCTTTTTGGAATGCTGCGGTATTGCTGTATACCATGAGTTTCCCCATTCCGGATCAATCATTTTTTCATGCGTCATGCCATCTGCAAGCTCTCCACACTTTTTCTTTCTGGAACCATGTTTACCCTACACTCCGTGAATCTCTGCTTTCTGCTTTCTTAAGAACTGAGCCATCCCATTAAATGTTTCCCTCTCCTCTGCCTCTCACCCTTCCCTTCTCTCCAGAGATGCTGCCTGCCCCACTGAGTTACTCCAGCATTTTGTGTCTCTCTCCGGTTTAAAACCAGCATCTGCAGTTTCTTCCTACCCATTAAAATACCATGGTTTTTATAGCAGTTGATAGAGTAGGTAAAAAGATAATATTTCCCTAAGGCTTCTAGAACAGCTTGAACATTAATAGTGATCCATTCTGGCCTGACACCTGGAAAATACTCAGTGGATGGTGAATCTATGAAATCCACTAACCCAGAGGACCATATCGGACCGTAGAGGCTCAGATATCAATAGTTCATGGATATTAAGGGATATGGTCTTAATGGAGTAAAGTGCCGCAGAGGTATGCACTTAGCAATGATCATATTTTTATGGCAGATCAGGCTTAGATAATGCAACAGCTTACTCCTGCTTTTGCTTCTATCATTCTTACTTATTTGACGCACCTAGAAGATGTATTTTTCACACTGCTCAACCAGTGGCACCTAGGAATAGACTGGGTGCCAACCAAGAATAGTTTGGTGACTACTGGAGAGACAGTTGACGGCACGGAAAGACAGCACCCGGGAAAGGCTGGGTTAGCACACCAGTCTGTGTCTTTCGTGAGAAAGACACCCAATAAAGCTACGGAAAGGCCTAATGAACCACTGTGGCCTAAACATCCATCAGCCGAGAATGAAGGAGAAAAAGGTGCAGCGCACAGGCCTTGAACCTGGTGAGACGCAGGAGGAGCCCGGCCAGGACTCACCCCACAGAGCCCAGTCCCTCCACGCACTATAGTCTCCCAACCCCTGCAGAGTAGTTACTTTTCACCATTTTATTTTTATTTTTAGTTAGTTAAAGTGTTTTGTTTGGAGGTCTAGACTTTTTTATGTGGGGGGTGGGGGGGGGGGGGGAAAGGGGGAAACTACCTTTCAGGGTCCCTACCTAGTCGGAGAGACAGCTTTTCTCCGGGCTGTAGCTTCGACCCGTCCTCGCGCCTACCAGCGGGCCTGGAGCGGCGTTTCCTGTCGGGGACCGCCCAGAACCTCGGCTTCGGCAGCAGCACAGCACTGGAGCGCTATCGTGGAGCGGGCGATGCCTTGCCTGGGTCGCCGCGCTGGAGCTCCGGTGAGCTGAGACCGCCAGGAATAACATCGCGGAGCTGCAGGTCTGAGAACATTACACCGGGAGCCTGGGATCTCGCGACGAGATCGACAGTTGTGGAGCTCCAACCAGCGCGGCCTTATTGGCTTCGGAAGCCGCGGCCTCCAGTACGGAAGCAGCCGTTCCAGGGTCCCCATGCTGCTGTGAGGACTCTCCCAATGCTGGAGCAACATCACCCGGTGAGAACGGCCTGGAACATCGGGCCTCCATAGAGGCAACTGTGGAGGCCTCAATAGGCCCGACTATGGGTGAACTGGGGTTGGGGACTGGACTTTGTGCCTTCCCTCATGGTGGGAGCCATTGTGGGGGGATGTTCTTTGTGTTTAAGACTCTCATTGGTGTTATGTCTGTATTCCTTTTTTGTGTGCTGCAAAATGGCAAAAAGCATTTCACTTCACTACACCTGGGTGCATGTGAATGTGACTAATAAAATACCTTTGATACCTTTGAAGATGGCTGACTCATGGGCGGTTGGTGCTGGGACGCAAGTTGGGGCCTGATCAACACCGGCTGGGTCGTCTGGGCGAGGGTGTCTGATGTTGTGAGACCTGAAACACCCGATGACCCCAGGTCACATCACTGAGGATTCATCCCAGCGCATCTAGAAGATGTATCTTTCACTCATTTTAAGAGTGAAACCAAATGTGTCACAACTAAGATCAGCTGAGCAACAATCACTTTTGTCATAGTCGCACAGGATGGAAACAGGCCCTTTTAGCCCAATTCATCTATGCCAACCCAGATGCACCATCTCAGATAGTCCTATGTAGACCATATCCCTCAAACCCTTTCCTATTGATGTACCTGTCCAGGTGTCTTTTAAATGCTGTTATAGTGCCTCTAGTGCCTCCTCTGACAGCTCGCTTCATATTCACACCACACTTTGAATAACAATTTTGCCATTTAGGTTCTTATTAAATTGTTCTTTCTGTTTTCATCTTAAACCCATGTCCTCTGGTTCTTGATTCCCCGAGTCTGGGTAAAAGACTCTGTGCATTCACTCTATTACACTTGTGATTTTATATACTTCGACAATGACACCTCATGGCCTCCTGTGTTGCAAGGTGTAAAGTCCCAGACTGCCTAACCTACCTGCGTCAACTACCTCCTTTGGCAGCTCGTTCCATATACCCACCAACCTTTGGTTAAGTGGGGACCTCGTTGAAACTAACAGAATAATGCAAGGCATGGATAGAGTGGGTGAGGAAAGGGTGGTTCCACTGGTGGGAGAGTCTAGGACCAGAGGTCATATCCTCAGAATTAAAGGGCGCTCTTTTTGAAAGGATGTGAGGAGGAACTTCTTTCGTCAGAGGGTAGTTAATCTGTGGGACCCATTGCCACAGAGGGCTGTGGAGTCCAAATCAGTGGATATTTTAAGGCAAAGATAGATAAATTCTTGATTTGAACTGGTGTCAAGGGTTATGGGGAGAAGGCAAGAAAATGGGATTAGGAGTCTGAGACCAGCCATGATTGACTGGCAGAGTAGACTTGATGGGCCGAATGGCCTTATTCCCAGAACCTGTGAACTTTGTGTGAAAAGGTTACCCCTCAGGTTCCTATTAAATCTATCCCACCCCCCACAACTTAAACCAAGGATCCTCTAGTTCTCGATTCCCCTCCTCTGGGCAAGAGATTCTGTGCGCCTACCCAATCTATTCCTCTCATGATTTTACACATCTCTATAATATCACCCCTCATCCCCCTGCACTCCGAGGAATAGAGTCTATGCCTGCTCAACCTCTCCCTATAACTCAGGCCCTCGAGTCCAGGCGACATCCTCGTAAATCTTCTCTGCATCCTTTTCAGCTTAATGACATCATTCCTCTAATAGCGTGACCAAAACAGAACGATATACTCCAAATGTGGCCCGATCAACATATTGTCCAATTGGAACATGGCGTCCCAACTTCCATACTCCAGCTCTTTGTGGCTTTTTTTTGGAAACTGGCACCTGCAGTATCTTGTTTCTGCATTCCACGCTCAATTCCCTGACCGATGAAGGCCAAAGTACTAAAAGCCTTCAAAAAAGTATAGAAGAAGCAAGCAATCAGTCACCCACATGGGCTTCAACAGAGACAACGAAATGCATTGGGCTTCACCCACATGGGCTTCAACAAACTCTGACAGTTTTACTGAACATCAAACATTACAAATCTCCCAGTAGGACAAAAAGAGAGTTTGCCCTTCATGCTTTCAATATGTATTTCTAATTAGCACAAGGCACTGTCAGCTGCTGCCCAATACTGCCTCTGCCGTCACAGTCATTTGCAAAGGTTTAATTGTATTCCCACCGTAACTGGCCACAGCAGCTTCCAGTGCCGAGAGGTCTGATGCTAATTTGCTTGCTGATGTGTTCAGCTTATTTTGGAATGGCCACATAATGCAGAAAGATAGGTCAATCAATAACATTTGTAAAGTCCATAACTTCACAATAAAGTACATTTCTTTTTCATTTCATTTCTTTTTTTAAGGTAAATTCCGATGTCAAAAATATACTTGAGGTCTATATTTGGGATGGCACAGTGGCACAGAGGCAGAGTTGCTGCCTTACAGCACTAGGGAACAGATTCGATTCTGACTACGGGGCAACTCTGTACGGAGTTTGCACATTCTCCCTGTGAACACGTGGGTTTACTCTGAGGTTGCTCCGGTTTCCTCCCATACTGCAAACATGTGCGGGTTCGTAGTTAATCGGCCTCTGTAAATTGTCCCCAGTGTGTCTGATAGAACAATTGTGAATGAGTTTGTTGGCATGGAATCGGTGGGCTTAAGGGCCTGTTTCCACGCTATATCTCTAAACTAAACTTAAAATGCTTTAAAAAATATCCCGTCACATTGTCACATGTAGAGCTAAGTTCTCCCTTCTTTCAATCTACTGGTTAGTTTTGGGATTATCCATGTTGGGGCAATGTAGAGCGTCTTGTGGGCAAACAGTGAAAACCCCTGGTCAGTGGAATCTGCCTCCAGTCCACCTGTTTGACTCTTGGGCCTCATACAGGGGCTTCCAAGCAGCAAGGTACCTGATAAAGGTGCAAAAGTGCACCTTGCAAGTAGGTTGGCAGGAGGTTCATCGAGCCCGTTCCTTTATCTTTGTTTATCATCGAGAACTGCAGGTGGGAAGTGAAGAGATATTTGGCACAAGCTCTTGTGAAGCTTCTGCAGAGAACAATCTTCTTGTAACTTCCTGGTATTTAAACCCCTTTCCACCCTGCTGTCTTCCTCCCCAGGCACTTTCCCTCCTGTAATGCTTTTAACAGCAGCTATCTCTTCTCTACTTAGTTGTGAAGAAGGGTTCTGGCCCCAAACTATTTTTCTGTCCATTTCCCTTTACAAGTGCTGTCTGACCAGCTGAGTTCCTCCAGTAGTTTGTTTATTTGGGTACCTTGATATAATGTTTCATCTGAGCATCCCCAACAGTACAGCAATCCCCCAAAGCTGCAGTGAAGCATTGAAATGGATTAGCTACTCACACACGCAGAGGTAGAGTTGCTGCCTTACAGTGCTTGCAGCACCGGAGACCTGGGTTCGATCCTGACTACAGGTGCTGCCTGTACGGAATTTGTACATTCTCCCCGTGACCTGCATGTGTGTTTCTCAAAGATCTTAGGTTTCCTCCCACACTCCAAAGGCGTACAGGTATGTAGGCTAATTGGCTTGGTGTAAATATAAGTTGTCCCTAGTATGTGTAGGATAGTGTTAGCTTGCAGGTATTGCTGGGCAGTGGAATCGGTGGGTTGAAGGGCCTGTTTCCGCGCTGTATCTCTAAATTAAACTTAAACCTCTGAAGCATAGGCTGAACACAAGAGCTATTGAGTAAAGGGCACTCCTACCACTGAGCAAGATGACACTTAATGCATGCCAATTAACAGTGAAAACTTTCATTGCTGGCTATGTTAAGGCAGAAAGGCGTCGTAAACAGTGTTAATGGAACCATTCACTTAAAGGAGATAGCGAGGAATTAAGTGAAGGTAAAAACGAGGAAATAGATTTTAACATTCACAAATGTGAGGTCCTCACAGAGTCCTTTCTAAATGTTAAAAAGCTGTAAATTGCTGAAATAGATCGTCAAAATGCCAAGTACTGGCACATAACATTGTCACTAAATCCTGCAGCAGTAATCAAAAGGAGGCCAATGTTCTTTTCACCATAAAAATCACGTTTCCCTCAATCGCATTTTTTCCCCACTAATAAGGAGATATTGCCACTACAAATGTACTTGTTAGAAACATTGCTTTGTTTGGACCATTGCTTAAATTACTTTAGGCTGGAGAAAGATGAAAATTAACCAAGTCCACTAAAAGACAATAACAAGAACTATTTTACTCCACGAGAAGTAAGAGTTGAATTAGACTGAGAAGCAAATCTGACCTTGATCAACATAAAGCACTTTCTCACTTCACAGATGCTGGGTTATTTATAGAGACGGAAGAAACTGCAGATGTGGGCATCTGGTTTCATTCTGGACCCTATTGTATCTAAGTCCCCAGACCCCCACCCAAGGTTTAATTGTATTCCTCGCACGAGCTTCTCATTTTCACCCTACAAACAGTTAACAATGGCCTGTTTCCTTTATCATCGTTACTTTTTTGCATATTTCATTCATTGCTCTTTATCTCTTCACATCACCACCTATATCTCTTGTTTCCCTTATCCCTAATCAGTCTGAAGAAGGGTCTTGACCTGAAACGTCACCCGTTCCTTCTATCCGGAGATGCTGCCTGTCCTGCTGAGTTACTCCAACATTTTGTGTCTATCTGCAGAATATTGACTTATCTAACTTCAAGCCCTTGCTTTCCATCTCTCTCCATCCCTCCCCCTTCCCACTTCTCTGACCAGCCTGATTGTCAATTACTACATTTTATCTCTGTTTGTCTTGTTGTTACATTCTCACAGTTAACAATGATCTATTCTACATTTTCATTGATCCTCATCCCCTTTATCCTGTTTTAACTCCTTACACTTCCTTATCTCTGTATCTCCCTCTCCCCAGACTTCAGTCTGAACATAGGTCGTGACCCGAAACATCACCCATTCCTTCTATCCAGAGATGCTGCCTGTCCCGTTGAGTTACTCCAGCATTTTGTGTCTATCTTTGGTTTAAAGCAGCATCTGCAGTTCCTTCCTACACACTTCAGAATTAAGAGTGGTGACCCTGAAAGTCACTTGTCCATTCCCTCCCCTGATGCTGCCTGACCTTTTGAGTTCCTCCAGTTCCTCTGTTGGGTAGTTTAAGCATTTTTTGCATTTGATCGCGCCTGCTATCGCCACTCTCACAAAATCCTGTCACTGATCTGACTGTGTTACTCGGTTTCCAAAAAAAGCACATTACTGTACTTGTGAACAAAAGAAACAGCTAAGTGATTTAATACCAAAAATATCAAATTAGGTCAAAGTCAGACTATAAATAGGAATTGGATTATGGCAGGATGATCTATCAAGTTAAATCTGGATTTGCACCACGTAATCTTGTTTGGGTTATGAGGATCTTTAGAGCTGTCTAGCGTTCCTCTCCAAGATTGCCATCTGACACATCTTTCAATACCGAGTTCATATGGGGCCACTCAACAGCTATTGAACTTGCTTTCCTCTCCTTTCCTATCACCAGAGGTGTCTCATTTAGTTTAATTTAGTTTAGAGATACAGTGCGGAAACAGGCCCTTCGTCCCACCGAGTCTGCACCAACCAGCGATCCCTGCACAGTAACACTATCCTACACACACCAGTGACAATCTACACGTGCACCAAGCCAATTCACCCGACAAACCTGTACACCTTTGGAATGTGGGAGGAAACCGAAAATCTTGGAGAAAAATTCACGCGGTCACGGGGAGAATGTACAAACTCCGTACAGACGGCACCCGTAGCCGGGATTGAACCTGGGTTTCCGGTGCTGCATGCGCCGTAAGGCAGCAACTCTACTGCTGCACCACCGTGCCGCCCTGGGGAAGAACTGTTGGATCCAGGCAGCACGACCTGCTATGGATCTGCTCAGATCCCTGGTGGTTCCACCAAAAAAACGCAGATGCTGCAATCTTGATCAACATGTAAAGTGTTGGGGGGGCTCAACGGGTCAGGCAGCATCTGTGGAGGAAATGGACAGGGGTCGGGGCCCTATGTCATACTGAATCAGTCTGAAGAAGGGCCCCAACCCGAAACGTCACCTCTCCATTCCCTCCCCAGAAACATATACAATTCATAAGGGATTCGACAGGCTAGATGCAGGAAAAATGTTCCTGATGTTGGGGGAGTCCAGACACAGGGGTCACAGTTTAAGAATAAGGGGTCGGCCATTTAGGACTGAGATGAGGAAAAACTTTTTCACCCAAAGTTGTGAATCTGTGGAATTCTCTGCCACAGAAGGCAGTGGAGGCCAGTTCACTAGATGTTTTCAAGAACTCTTAGAAATAGCTATTAAGGCTAAAGGAATCAAGGGATATGGGGCAAAAGCAGGAACGAGGTACTGAATTAGGATGATCAGCCATGATCATATTGAATGGCGGTGCTGGCTCGAAGGGCCAAATGGCCTACTTCTGCACATATTTCCTATGTTTCTATGTTCCTAGGCTGCCTCCAGCACTATGTGTGAGCCTGATGATTTCAGTCTGAACCTTATCATATCCTGGTCTCCAAGCTGACACCCTGTACTTATAGATATTGGATGGGCCACGGCACACCAGAAAGAACATTCACCAACAAAGTGCCTCATCAATTGTTTGAGATACGAGATCAAGAGATAAGGAAGCAGGAGACCGCAGATTGTGAAATCTGTTACACAACAATAGGAAAAATGTGGGAGGAACAGACCAGAGGGCATCTGTGGAGGAGAATAGACAGTCAACCTTTTGGGGCAGGACCCTTCATCTGGCCTGAAAGAGAGGAAGGGAGGTAAGTAGCCAGTGTAAAGAGGTAGGGGAGAGGTGGAACAAGAGCCAACAAGTGATAGGTGGATACAGGCGAGGAGGCATAAGGGACTGCAGATGCTGGAACCTTGAGCTAAAAGCTAAGTGCTGGATGACTTCTGTAGGCCAGGCAGCATTTGTTGAGTGAAATGGACAGATGCCATTTTGGGTCGGGACCCTCTTTAGACTGATTGGATATGAGTGTATGAAGCAGGAAAATGAAGCACGGTGATTGGAGTGGTGGGAGGAATGTTGGCGCATTAGGATGGGGTGGGGAGTGGGAAGGTGGGGACGACTGGAATTTGGAGTTGAGGAGGGGTTGATTAACCAGTTGATTACCAGATTCATATGTTCATAATTGGCAGGTGCAGAATGAAGCCATTCAGCCCATCAAGTCTACTCCGCCATTTCAATCCATCTTTCCCTCTCAACCCCAATCTCCTGCCTTCTCCCCATAACCTCTGACATCTGAACTACTCAGGAATCTATCAATCTCCCCCTAAAAAATATCCATTGGCTTGGCCTCCACAGCCTTCTGTAACAATGAATTCCACAGATTCACTACCCTCTGACTAATGACTGGAATTCTGGAATCTGGCAGGACAGGAAGGTGAAGAGTGGAATTGAATAAGGAAATATCTAGTTGGGGCAGGAAATGAAATTTGAGGTGGACAATCTGTCATGATCTTTTTAAATGAGAAATAAGCTGATTTATTTTGTCAAGTCTTATAATGGTGGGGGGGGGGGGATACTGTAAATGTTGGGGCATACTGATGAACAGGAAGGCCTGGGTACAAATCCATGGTTCCCAGAAAATGGTAGAGAGGTTGATGAAGATGGGATATGGCATACTCATATTCAAAGGTGGGAGCGGGAATGTGGGCTTAGAAAATAACAATTGAACATTATATTGCAACTTTACACTGCAATACACTTATATTGCAATACTGATTTGGCCTCGAAGATAGACACAAAATGTTGGAGTAACTCGGTGGGACAGGCAGCATCTCTGGTAAGAAAGAGTGGGTGACGTTTCGGGTCGAGATCCTTCTTCCGACTGAGAGTCTGGGGAGAGGGACAAACAGAGATAAGGAAGCATAAGGTCATAAGGATATAAGGAATAGTAGAATTAGGCCATTCAGCCCATCAATTCTACTCTACCATTCAATCATGGCTGATTTATTTCTCCCTCAGAAACCCATTATCCTGCTTTCTCCCCATAACTTCTGACACCTGTACTAGTCAGGAATCTATCTATAATGTATATCTGCCTTAAATGTATCCACTGATGGCCTCCATAGCCTTCTGTGGCAAAGAATTCCACAGATTCACCACCCTCTGAGTAAATAAATTTCTCCCCGTCTCCAGGATGCATCACCCATGGTCAGTCATGACTGAGAGGGGCCTACTACTATGACATCTAGTCCTAGACTCTCCCACAAGGTGTGAAAACTGTGTTTTTGGTGTACATCTTCAGTGTAAACTAGCATCTGCAGTTGGTTCCTACTGATTTGGCCACACCTGGTGCATTGTCCCAGTTGTCACATTAGAGGAGAGATGAGATAATGCTGGAGAAGATTCACCAGATTGGAAGACTTTAGTTATGGGGAGAGATTGCATAGGCCGCACTTGTTTACTCTGGAGCAATGGGGGCTGCGGGTTGGTTTAATAGAAGTACGTACCATTGCGAGGCATGGTTAAGGTAGAGAATCAAAATATTTTTTTCGCCGGTAGGAATATCAGAAACAAAATTGCTTGAGGGCTGAGACTGGATTTTGAAGGGTGAGTTTCCTACACAGAATGCATTTAATATCTAGAACTTGCTGCCAGAGGAGGTGATGGAATCAAGCACAATTACCACGTCTAAGCAGCAGCAAACAGTGATTCAATCAAAGTGTACAATAGAACACATCAAATGTCTCCCTTATCCTATATGTTGGGGGATCTCTGACCATTGAAAGTTTTATTGGTGGTAATCGTGGTCTTTTGTGTGGTGCACTGACAAAGAAGGTAATGATCTGGGATTCTCAGGATGTCAGCCATGGAAGTTCAGGTCAAGGGCTTGTGCATTCTGTCTCTTTTCCAGAGACCTTCACACAAAAACTGGATTGACGTTCTAGTGCAGTCATTTTAAGGGGCGTCCTGATGTGATATTGGAATGAAACTCTACCTGACCTCTCCGAGTCATAGTCAAACTCATGTGAATCAGTTTTGTGACAATAACAGGGGGAGTTAACTCTACGCTCTGGGCCAACATTTATCCTTCAGCCAGCAGCATGGCAACACATTAATTAACTGATCGTTATCTTATTACTGTTTGTTGGAGCTTGTTGTGCATGAATTGACAGCTGCAATACTAAATTACCACATGAAATACACTCCAAAAAAAACGTCACTGGCGGTAAAACTCTACAGATGCTCTGGAGTCACAAAATCTGCATTATAAATGTGTTTTTCTTTTCATTCTTTGGAAGCTATTATGCATGAATTAAAACATTTATTTGATTCACACTTCCTGATTTAACATATGAGGCAGTAAGCTTGTGGAGACAGCAATCATCGTGTACACCATGTAAAGGGAGAGTGATGGGAAATGCAGCTAAGCTGCCTGCAATACAACTACAATCAGTGATGACCTGACCCCCCCTCTTCTTGCACTCCCCTGCTGGCCCTCTATCCTCTTTAGACCTTTTTATTTCTAAAGGGGCAACATAATTGGCGAGTTTAGGAGAGTTTGAAAAAATGTCATGTTTAAGACCTCCTTCGACTATATAGAAGACCTCCTTCGACCTCCTTGGACTATGTTGACGACCAGCTATGACTAGCTATGACAATAGACAATAGACAATAGACAATAGACAATAGACAATAGGTGCAGGAGTAGGCCATTGGGCCTTCGAGCCAGCACTGCCATTTAATGTGATCATGGCTGATCATCCCCAATCAGTACCCTGCTCCTGCCTTCTCCCCATATCCCCTGACTCTGCTATTTTTAAGAGCCCTATCTAGCTCTCTTGAAAGCATCCATAGAACCTGCCTCCACCGCCCTCTGAGGCAGAGAATTCCACCGACTAACTTCGGGAAATTTGGACACCGAATAATATAGAGTGAAGACGACCTCCTTCGATCTCCTTCGACCTCCGACTATGATGAAGACTATCCATGACTACCTTCGACTACCCTCGATTACCTATGACTAACATGCCGACCTACTACGACTAAACCTACGAGTAAAAAAAGTATTGATTTTTTCCATGGCGACCTTTTTAACTCGCGGGCATTTTTCAACATATTGAAAAATACGCCGCGACCTAGCTGAGGCCTTGAGTACACGGGGACTACTCTTGAGCATGAAGGAAAGTTTCAAAGACATCCTCGTGTCGACCATGCTGCGAGTGTGAGTTGAGGGCATACTCGCCAGAACTCGCGGATTAGGTCCCCGCAGTGGGACAACCCCTTAACTTTCATGGCTGCAGTCACGGTGGCACAGCGGTAGAGTTGCTGCTTTAAAACAAATGCAGCGCAGGAGACCTTGTCTACAGGTGTTGTCTGTATGGAGTCGCTGGTCGCCGCGGACCCGATGGGCCGAAGACCCTGTTTCCACATTGTATCTTTAAGCTAAACTGCCGGCTTGACATCAATCGTCTCAACTTTTCCACATCCCTCACCTACTCTAACCTCTCCCCAGCTGAACATTCAGCCCTCTGCTCACTCTGCAGCAACCCCGACTATCAATAAACCTGCCAAGGGAGGTACCGTGGTAATCTGGCGTGCTAACCTCTACCGGGCTGAGGCCAGGCACCAGCTCTCAGCCACCTCCTCCCACTTATCCTCGGACCATGACCCTACAGATGAGCATCAGCCCATAATCTCACAGACCATTTCTGATTTAATCCTTTCCAGCTCTCTGCCCTCCAAAGCCTCCAACCTTATCGTTCCCCAGCCCCGCACGGCCCGGTTTTATCTTCTCCCCAAAATAGAGCAGAATTTCCGGCCTCGATAAGGGTCTCGACCCAGGGACTAACTTACTGTACCAAACTACTGTTGTTTGTGTCTTTTTTTTATTTCTGTTATTTTTTCTCACCAATATGTAATTACTGATTCTGTTCTATTCTGTTTTGTAGTTTTTTGCACATTCCGCAGGCATTGCCAATTTATATTTCACTGCACATCTTGTATGCGTATGCAGGGCTCGAAATTAGAGGTTGCCCGGGTGCCATTGACCACTCAAAGTGCAGCCGGGCAACCTAAATGCCGACTCATTTTGCCCTGCTTGGCAATCAAATACTGGTTTATACCGAAGACACAAAAACTGGAGTAACTCCGCAGGTCAGGCAGCATCTCTCGAGAATAGGAACGTGACGTTTCGTGTCTGCGGCGGCGGCTGTATTCGTCTAGTATCTTTGATTGTGGGGCAAAGACACTAGGTGCGTGGTGGCGAAGGGTCGAAGCGAATGATGGGCTCCGAACAGCGGCAAGATCAGCTGCGATAGAGGCTCCATCGCCTCCTCCTCCCGCACCCCGCCCGGCAGAAGGAACCTCCCTCTCTCCCTCCTCCCAGCCTCGGCGTGCGGGAGGGGTTGTGAAAGCGCCATTGGCGGGTTTGCGGCTATAAGATCTTTGGCCGCTATTGCCCTGATAATGGCCACTGCTTGCAAATCCGCCAACCCATTTCACAACCCATCCCGCACGCCGAGGCCGGGAGGAGGGAGGAGAGGGAGGTGGACGCGGAGGCCTCCATCCACCGTCTGAAGCAGCTGCATGACAGATCCTATAGCTAGAGGATGTTTGAGCTGCACCGCTCGGCCCCGCACCTTCCTGTCGGCTGGCAGAGGAGGGGAGGCGGTGTCGTGGAGGAGGTGGCACTTTGACGTCGGACAGGGACGGCCAAGGCAGTGGGGCGATGTTGTCCCAGGAGCGCTGACCTTCCTTCCTCCCCACCTCCTCTGCACCTTCCACCCCCCACTCTCTCCTCTCTCTTGCACGCCCCCTTCCACCCCTCTTATCCTGGGACCCTTCCCTTCCATCCTGCACTGATCCCCATTCCCTCCTCCTCTATTCAGTCCTCACTGACATCCCATGTCCTCCCCTCCCCATCTACACCCCCCCCCCCCAATCTATTCATCACCCTACCCACCTCACATTGATTCTCCTGCCACCCCCCCCCCCCCCCCCCCCCCCCCCGCCCAATCCATCCTACACTGGTCCCCCAATTCATCCTGTACTGACCCCCCTTCCCATCCATCCTGCACTTCTCCCCCTATTCATACTGCACTGATCCTCCCATTCATCCCGTACTGACCCACCCTCCATTTACCCTGCACCAATCCCCACACCAATCCTGTAGTGATCTCCCCATTCACCTTTCTCTGAACTCATTCATCCTGTACTGATCCTCATGCATCCTGTACTGATCCCCTCATTCATCCCGTACTGATCCCCCATTCATCCTATACTGATCCCCTCATTCATCCTGTAGTGATTACCCATTCATCCTGCACAGACCCTCCGATCCACAGTCCTGACACCGCTCCCAATTCATCCTGTACTGATCCCCCCCCCATTCATCCTGTGCTGATCCCCTCCCCCATTCATCCTGTGCTGACACCCCCCCCATCCATCCTGTACTGATCCCCCCCATTCAAGAAGAATGGGAGGAACAGTTTGAAGATGGGTCTCGATCCGAAACGTTGCATATTTCCTTAGCTCCATAGATGCTGCCTCACCCGCTGAATTTCTCCTGCATTTTTGGCTACCCCCATTCATCCTGTACTTATCCCCCCCATCTTCCCCGTACTGATCCCCCATTCAACACCACTGACATCTCCCCTCACAATTTTACATACTCCAACCAACACGTACTAATTCACCTGCCTCAATCCATCCATTCCGCACCGATTGCCTTCTCAACCGCCTACCCCCGCCGCCATCTATCCACCACACCCCCACCGCCATCTATCCACCCTGCACTGATTCACACACACCCTGACCCTATTGTGCTTCATGGTCTTCAGAGCGAACATTGACTATGTTTGATAACGTAATGCATTTTTTTAATTCCCAATGTTATTATTTGTTTTGACACCTTTAAACATATTACCAAAAGAACATTTGCTGCAGTTATGTCCTTTGGCCATCTCTTGTCAGTTAGTGTAATGTTTAACCTGTCAGATGGGTATAGTCAGTTTATACAGCTATTATCATAAAATGCCTTTAGAAATTTCCTTGCAACCTGTATATTTTGTTGTGGATACATTATGTGGGAAGCGAGAGTGTTTCTGTGCCAATAGCAATAACGACCCATGCTATGGCCATGTCATGGTAATTTTTGGTCCTTCACAGAAAACATGTTTGCATCAATTGCAATACGTAAAAAGAGTTGAGATATTGTATTATAATTTTGCTGCATGTATATTTTGCGGTCTATATAATGTCTTGATTGGGGAATATGTTTAGTTTGTGACTTTATTTGAAGCAGAAATAATATGTGAATGTAGACAAAAGTGCTGGAGAAACTCAGCAGATGCGGCAGCATCTATGGAGCAAAGGAAATGGGCAACGTTTCGGGCCAAAACCCTTTTTCAGACTGATGGGTTTTGGCCTGAAACTGTGCCTATTTCCTTTGCTCCATAGATGCTGCTGCACCTGCTGAGTTTCTCCAGCACTTTTGTCTACCTTCGATTTTCCAGCATCTGCAGTTCCTTCTTGAACATAAAATATGTGAATGCTTCATTGAGCATAATTCCAACTCGTAACTATGCACTTCATCCAAGCACATTATCACACGCTTCATGCAAACCGTCTTAAATGACCACCTAAACCTAAACCTAAGCTGGCAACAGGGGAAAAAAGTTAAGCGAGAGCCCTGCGTAGTATGTGACAAATAAACTTGACTTGACTTGATTTGACCCAAGACGTCACCCGTTCCTTCTCTCCAGAGATGCTGCCTATGAGTTACTCCAGCATTTTGTGTCTATCTTCCCTCCAGTAAACATTGTTATCCACACATATCTGTGTCCAACTTCCAGTCGGCTTCAGAATAAGAAATAAGACGGTTTGAAAATGTAAATGGATCGCCTTTTGAATTCAAAGGGGCCATAAGTATATTTTGCGTACACATTTACAAATGCATATATGTGTACATTATATACAATATAGCTTTTTCATTCATCAAATTTTATAGATTGTATGTTCACGGCAATCTATATAATTAAAAGTCTCCTCTTGACCACTTCCTGTTCGCACTGCATGTTGATTTTATTAAAAATGCTACCACTTACGGCTGCGATTTTGGGCCATCTTACTCAGAGTCCCCATCCGCTGCCCAGGACAAGAGGATTTTTCCCATCGATGAAAAATAAGAGTTATTAGTATTTTAAAAATGTTGAGATTCTCTCTCCTGTCAAACACTGCCATGAGGGCCACGCCCCTTCCTGTGAGGGGGGGAGGGACTATAAAACCAGGAAGTGTGGGCGTGGCTCAGTCTCAGCATGATGGGGGAGGGAGAGGTCACCTTGGTGGCCTTGCATTTGAATTTGGTGGGTTTGCTCCCTGCTTGAAATGGTAGGGAACTGCTTTTGAATTTAGTGGCCTGCACTCTGCCTGAAACGGAATTTCAAGGAATAGCCATGAGTCAACTGCCAGCCCACCAGGCTTGAGTGACTGAGCTGCCAGCCCAAGAATCCATTCGGCCCACAATGTCCATACTGGCCCTCGGGAAACCAGTGCCTTCACCTACAACACCCATACTAGCGCTCAAAAAAGCCCCCTTCCCCCACCCCCCACTGGCCACCAATATTGGAATTGGTGGAGAGGTGGAATATTGCGTTGGGGGACCAGCCCTCCCATGTGAACATGGGACCCAACGGGTCCCACTTAGTCTAGTCTACATATATATATATATATATATATATATTGCAATGAACATATAATCTATAAAATATGATAAATATTTTACATATATATATATATAGCAGAACATTTAGCACAAGTAAAATATTTAGTGTATTGTATAACCAGGGTACATATTACATATAATATTTCATATATATTCCAATGTAAGTCTAATCTTAAAAAATATAATGGGCTGAGAAAATTGCGAAATCAATTACATTTACAGTAAAGGAGATGATTGATAAAAATACATCCATTGATGCTCCTGAACACATCATCAGTGATGTAACCTGGGATCATTGAGTGTTTCGGGTCTTTCAACATCAGACATCCTCGCCCAGGCCAACCAGCCGTGGTTGATCAGACCACGACTTGTGTTCAGGTGGCATTCGCTCCTCCCCATGGACCTTCTCTCCTGATCCAGAGCCATCTCGAGGCCTTCTCCGCTGCCTCTGTGGTGTTCTTGATGGCTCTTCTCCTCGCCACTCCAGTAAAGGAGATGAAGATATAGTGTTAGATTTTTTTTTTTGCTGCAGAGTGAGTGGATGGCTGTATGTTCAGGGGGAGAAAGGTCTGAAGAAAGGTCTCGACCCGAAGCGTCACCCATTCCTTCTCTCCAAAGATGCTGCCTGGCCCGTTGAGTTATGCCAGCATTTTGTGTCTACCTTAGATGAAGATATACATTGTTTATGGTGATTGATGAATCTTGAATGAAGATATTGAAATTGACATAAAGCTTTTGATGTATAGAATAAATATTTTAAGTAGATTATTTGCAAAAATATTGAATACATGAGATGATGATCAAAAGTGCGGCATGTGGAGTGCAAGTTCAAGTTTAGTATAACTTAGTTTATTAATATCACGTGTACCTAGATGCAGTGAAAAAACGTTTTGTTGCGTGCTATCCAGTCAAAGAAAAAACTATGCATGATTATAACTAAGTCATCCACAGTGTACAGATAAAGGATACAGGGTACAACATTTAGTGTAAGATTAAATTCGATAATGTCCAATTAAAGATAGTTCAAACATCTCCAATGAAGTAGATGAGAGATCAGGAGCGCACTCCTGCTGGTGAGAGGGCCTGACAACAGCTGGGAAGAAACTGTCTCTGAATCTGGAGGGACTGTAAGTGTTTAAAGTCGAAGTTTATTGTAATATGTACAAGTACGGTAAGGTGCAGCTACAATGAAATGTCTTGCTTGCAAATGCATTACAGGCAAATAGACAAATGCAGTAAAAAAACTGATACATAATTTATATATAAAATTCTAACAGAAAGAAAACAATATATACCACTGTGCCCCCGTGCTGCCTGCCAACTTGTGGAATGTTTTGCCTTTAATGCCCATTGACTCATTTTGTGAGGTGTCCTTGATACTTCAATTGGTCAAATACCACCGAGATGTCGAGGCAGTCACTCTCTCTACACCTCTAGAATTCAATATGTTAAACCAAAGCTGTAATGAAGTGTGAAGCTGAGTCATTGTGAAAAAAAAATTGATAATGGCTTCAGTGTTTAGGCTTTTGGACTCAAAGTGCTGGAGTAACTCAACTGGTCTGGCAGCATCTCAGGAGAACATGGACAGGCAACTTTGTTCATCGGGACCCTACTTCAAACTGGGACATTGCCTATGCATGAGCCCCAGAGATGCTGTCTGAGCCACTGAGTTACTACAGCGTTTTGTGTCCTTTTTGGCATACCAGCATCAGCAGTTCCATGTGTCTGTCTGTGGGCTATTGGTGTGGGACTGCAGCATGGCGGCATTATTGACGGCAGTTTCCATGACTTTACTGATGCATGAGAGTAAAGTGATTAAACTCGCTAAGATGGATTTGTCCTGCTTTTTTTGTGAACAGAGCACAGCTAGGCTAATCCCCCACACACTCAACCTTAGACTTGTAACGGTACCAAAATAGTTAGTTCTGGAGAACAGATCTTCGTGTGGATGATGTCAGACCCCATAACCTTCGACATATCCAGTGCTCTCGGTTGTATCTGAATATCAAAGGGAGCAAATTGAGTTAACTGAAGACTGGTTACTCTGCTGGTGGGGATCTCAGGAGAATGCTGAGACTGATCACCTATCCAACACATTCAGCTGAATGGAGTCACAAAGCATCTTGCTGCTTTTTGGACTTTACATTTTTAGGACATGACATTTGTTGTAGAAACCTTTTGTTCTTTGCAAATATCGCCTTGAGATGCTCTTCTGTTGTCTTGCCAGCTACCATCTACAGTAAATAGCTCTCTGGGACTCTAAAAGCTGCAGATAATTCCCTCCACTGATGTAAAATTTTAATGAACTGACTGATTCTGGGGGGGAAAAAAATGCGAATTCCCTGCATTCTCAGGACCAGCCACTTAAAAATAAGTAAAGACATTCCCTGCAGTAATTAAAAATCAACATACAAAAATTATCTTGTCAATTGTTTTGAACTTTTGGATTCAGCTGCAGGTTGCTAAGCAACATAACACACATTCCATTTGTAATGGATCGAGCTTCAACATTTGAGACTCTCATTTAGTTTTAATGGTCGTCTGACGGTAACAGTTCTTAAAACCTTTTATCGGATGTCGGCTTCACTGTCAAGACCAATATGTTAGCAATGTTATAAAATGTTGAGATTTTAAAAATCAAGTCTGCAATTTATCCCATCAGATAAAGCATAAAAATAAGTTTAATTTGACACCTAATTCACTTTCATATCTTCAGTATTAAAAAGGTTATGGCCATTTTCATACTTGGAAATTAGTATCTTGTTCGCTATTGATTTTCATTGACTAAACAAAAAATCTGTGATCAAGAACAGTCTAAAGCCCATAACTTTATAAAAATTAAGAGAACTGAAGTAGGCTGAACAACATTGGTCCATTGGTTCTTGGTCCATTGGTCCAATGGAGAGACAGAGTGGACAGCTATCTGCAGAGCCAAAAGAGATGGGGGAGATATTGAACAATTTATTTTCTTCGGTATTCACCAAGGAGAAGGATATTGAATTATGTGAGGTAAGAGAAACTAGTAGAGTAGCTATGGATATTATGAGTTTCAGGGTAAAAGAAGTTTCAACATAGAAACATAGAAATTTGGTGCAGGAGTAGGCCATTCGGCCCTTCGAGCCTGCACCGCCATTCAATATGATCATGGCTGATCATCCAACTCAGTATCCCGTACCTGCCATCTCTCCATACCCCCTGATCCCCTTAGCCACAAGGGCCACATCTAACCCTCTTAAATATAGCCATTGAACTGGCCTCAACTACCCTCTGTGGCAGAGAGTTCCAGAGATTCACCACTCTCTGTGTGAAAAACTCTCTGTACTGACACTTTTGAAAAATATAAAAGTGAATAAGTCTCCAGGTCTTGACAGGATATTCCCTAGGACATTGAGGGAAGTTAGTGTAGAAATAGCCGGGGCCATGACAGAAATATTTCAAATTTCATTAGAAATGGGAATAGTCCCCGAGGATGGTATGAGTGCAGGCAGGTGGGACTAAGGGAAAAAAGTTGTTCGGCACGGACTTGTAGGGCCGAGATGGCCTGTTTCCGTGCTGTAATTGTTATATGGTTATATGGTTATATTTAACATTGATTTCAACAGCCTAGAGAAAATCGCATTTTAAACCTGCCCCCCTCTCAAAGACGCCAAAGTCGCGCACACGGACAGCGGCAGAATTGCAGCACCGCTGAAGGTAAGTTTTGCAACATACGTAAATATGTCCTGTCTTTCACTGGGTGCCTGTGACTAAGATTAGGTCCTGTCATTCACTCAGGAACCAGAGGGCATAGGTTTAAGGTGAAGGGGGAAAGGTTTAATAGGAATATGAGGGGTAACTTTCTCACACAAAGGGTTGCGGGTGTATGGAACAAACTGCCAGAGGAGGTAGTTGAGGCAGGTACAATTGCAATGTTTAAGAAACAATTAGACAGATACATGGAAAGTACAGGTTTACAGGGATATGGGTCAAATGCAGGCAGGTGAGACTAGTGTAGTAGGGACATGTGGCCGGTGTGGGCCAAGTTGGACTGAAAGGCCTGTTTCTATGGTGTATCACTCTATGACTCAGTGATTCTATGTGTCTTTAGAATGCTGTAGAGGGCTGGCATTTTTATTCTGCTGCACTACTTTTGTTGGAAATATTCCAACAGTGTCTCTGCATTGGGAGTTCCAGGATTTAAACCTGATGAAGGATCAGCAGTATATTTCCAAGTCCAGATCGTGCACAACCTGAAAGCAAGCGTGTAGGTTGATGATATTCCCATACCCTTTCTGCCTTTCACCTTCTGGTGGGTAAAGTTCAAGTGTTTGGGAAGTACACTTAGAGTAAACTAGATGAATAACGGTAGTTGGGCTACATAACTCTATAGATACTGTAGATTTTTGATTAGTGCAGGTGACAGAGGTTAGCGGGAGAAGGCAGGAGAATGGGGTTAGGAGGGAGAGATAGATCAGCCATGATTGAATGGCAGCATAGACTTGATGGGCTGAATGGCCTAATTCTACTCCTATCACTTATGACCTTATGACCACCAAAAGATTAAAAGGAGATTTTCAACATTTTAGAATTTTTAAGTAGTGTTTAAAAATTCTTAAGCATTAAATTAGGCAGTCATGCTCTTAAACATCTTAGGCAGTTGATACGATGGCGAGCTGCCATAGACACTAAAAACAAGGAGCAACATGTGTACTGGTATTCCCATACATAACAGAAGAAGCACTGTGCACCAGGAATGACAATCAGAATAGACTGCCATCCCTTGTTATCCATCGCAATGCATTTGGTAACCTTTTATAACAGATCGTATGGAAAAACCTTGTGTGGACCTTTCACAGCATGAAAAAACATTAATGTGTCCAAGGCCCGGCAGCAGGTGAGGGCTTACCTGGATTGGGAACTGCTTGAGTAGAGCAAGCGCATGAAGGGACCAGACTTTGGGGGTGGAAGTAATGCTAAAGCATGGCGGCGCCTGTATGTGTAAATATGCATAGAGAATTTCACAGTGCAGTTGCACATGTGACGAATAAAGCTCCATTGAAACATTGTACACAATGCAGTCACTGCATGCCAGTAGTGGAGGGAAGGATGTACAAGAGATAAATGGGCACTAAACAAGATGGCTGCTTTGTTCTGGATGGTTTCAAGATTTTTGAGAGCTGGTCGCTCCCTGCCCTCAGGGAGGGAGAGCATTCCAACACACACATAATGTTACAAGAGGCAAGGATACGGTAGATAATCAGAGTCATGTTCCCAGTGAAATGTTAAATACTAGAGGGCGTAGGTTTAAGGTGTGAGGGGGAATGTTTAGAGGAGATTTGCGAGATACGTTTTTTACACAGTGGGTCTGTAGTTGTCTGGAATGTGGCGCCAGGGAAGGTGGTAAAAGCAGATAAGAGAGTGTTGATTTAGTGGCATTTAGTCAGACACATGAACAAGCTGGATAGGGATCACTTGCGGGCAGGTGGAGATTGGCCGTTTTATTAACGTGACTCGCCCTGTTGAATGTCAACGGTGACACTCAGGATGTTGAAGGTGGGAGACTTGGTGAAGATAATCCCATTGAATGACAAGGATAGGGAATTAGACTCATTTGTTGGTGAGTGCCATTCCCTGGAATTTTTGTGGTTTGACTGTTACTCGCCACTTGTCTGCCCATTTCTGAAGGTCTAGGTCCTGTTGCAGTAAGTGGACCGGCACGGTGGCGCTGCCGTAGAGTGTCTGCCTTAAAGCGGCAGAGGCCCGGGCTCGATTCTGACTACAGGTGCTTGTCTGTACGGAGTTTGTACGTTCTCCTTGAGTGTATGGGTTTTCTCCGGGTGCTCTGGTTTCCTCCCACACTCCAAAGATGTACAGGTCTGTAGGTTAATTGTCTTCAGTAAAGATTGTAAAATTGTTCCTAGTGTGTGTAGAATATTGGATAGGATAGGATAGTGTGGGGATAGTTGATCGGCGTGGACTCAGTGAGCTGAAGGGCCTGTTTCTGCACTGTATCTCTAAACTAAACTAAATTTAACTAAGTGTGCTGAGGTGCTGCAAATGGTATTGAATATTATTCAGTAGTTTTGTCTGGGGAACTCAGCTCTCTTCTGATCTTACGATGAAGGAAGGTCATCGATGAAATAGTTGGCGATGGTGGGGTCTCGGACACTGCCCCGAGGAAGTCCATAAAATGAAGTCCTGGAATAGGAAGATTGACCTCTATCAACCACAACCATCTGCTATGATCAAGTCAGCAATCCATTTAAGTCAGTAATTACCCTGATGTCAAATGCAATCAGTCGCACCAAGGCAGTAATGAAGACTAGAGCTGAGCTGTCAAGGCAAAACCCATCTGGACATCAATAAGCATTTAGGGAGGCATGGTGGTGCAGTGGTAGAGTTGCTGCTGGAGACCTGAGTTCGATCCTGACCTCGGGTGATGTCTCTATGGAGTTTGTACGTTCTCCCCATGACCTGCGTGGGCTCTCTCTGGATGATCCCATTTCCTTTCACACACCAAAGACATACAGGTTTGTAGGTTAATTGGCATGGTATAATTGTAAATTGCCCCATGTGTGTGTAGATAACGTTAATGTGCAGGGATCTCTGGTCGGCGCAGAAACGGAGGGCCGAAGGGCCTGTTCCACGCTGTATCACTAAATAAACTAAACTTAACTAAACTAAACTAAGCAGGTTATTCTGAAGTGCTGCTTGATAGCACACACTTGGAATCCTTCCTGCATGTGGAGTCTTTGGAGAGGGTCAAGAAGAGGGTTACCAGAATTCTGACTGGATTAGAGGGTATAAGCTACTGGGTAGTCTGGGTAGAAATATATACAATTATGAGAGGCATATATTGAATAGTCAGTCAGAATCCTTTGCCCAGAATAGAAAAATATTTTCCTCATCTCAGTTCTAAATGGCTTACCCCTTATTCTTAAATGGTGGCCCCTGGTTCTGAACTCCCCCAACATGGGGAACATGTTTCCTGCATCTAGGCTGTCCAATCCCTTAATAATTGTATATGTTTCTATAAGAATCCCTCTCATCTTTCTAAATTCCAGAGAATACAAGCCCAGTCATTCCATTCTTTCATCATATGAAAGTCCTGCCATCCCGGGAATTAGCCTTGTGAACCTACATGGGTTTTCTCTGGGTACTCCAGTTTACTCCCACACTCCAAAGACACAGATTTGTAGGTTAATTGACTTAGGTAAAATTGCGCCTGGTGTGTAGGATAATGTTAATGTATGGGGTGATTGCTGGTATGAGCAGACTCGGTGGGCCAAAGGGTCGGTTTCCGTGCTGTATATCTGAACTAAATCTGTGGAAGGAATGGATAGGCAATGTTTCAGGTCGGGACAAGTCTGAAGAAGTGTCCCGATCTGAAATGTTGTCGACCCATATCCTCCACTGATTCCGCCTGACCCACTGAATTACTCCAGCACTTTGTGTAAGACTGGTGATGTATATGTCTGCTGCCTTTGATGGTCCGCTGTGCATCATGGATACCCAGGAGTAAGCTGCCAGGTTCATTCCATGTCTATCCCATTTAATACAATTGTAACACAAAAGAAAAAGCACAACACAGTCACCTATGAATAGTTTGATGATTAAACTCAAAGATTTCTTACATGATGTTTAATGGCATGTGTCACTGAATTTTCAGAAAGTTATTTCTCTGATGTTTCATCATTGTGTTCTTTCGGGTTTAAAAAAAAATCATTAACACCTTTAAACACTTCAAGTGTGGAATAATCCATACACTCACTTCCTTTATTTTACATTGTGTAAAAGGTGCCAATGATTTAGGTTGTAATCTATCATCACCTGCAGCTTGATCAATTAATGCAACCAAGGTATTATAAAAGTAATAACACTTCAAAATGGGAGGTAAAGCATGCTGAGATCAAGAACAGCATCATGTCATTGATCACATTGCTTTATAAAAACCCAGCAGATCAGATCTTCATAGAGGAACTATCGAGCTCTCTGGCAGATACGCATGTTCTTTGCCTTTGCAAATCCATCAATGAAAGGCTACAGGAACAGACACTGGCTTTAAACTTATGCTGGCAAATAAAGAGGATGCTGTGTGAACTTGCCCTTCTGACACAAAGAATATTTGATCACGGATCCTACACACAGGCAAGCATGTTCCGTAAACAAGACAACTGGGATGATAGGCGTCAGATGAATTTTAGCCTTGAAAAATGTTACATTTCGGTAAGTAGAATGAGAAGATGCAATGCAAACAAGAGGGCATGTTTCTAACAAGGCCGAAAGGAACAGATATCTAGATATTTTGCACCACATTTCTTTGAAAGAGTCAGGACATCTTGGCCATGTTGTTCAGAACCAACATGGTATCCAAGGATTATAGAAATAAAGCATGGAGTGCAGGAGCAGGGAAGTCAGGATTTGTTTAGTTTAGTTTAGAGAAACAGCGCGGAAACAAGCCCTTCGGTCCACCGGGTCCACGTCGATCAGCGATCCTCGCATATTAACATTATCCTACACCCTCTATGGACATTTCTTTTACATATACCAAGCAAAAAAACCTGCACGTCTTTGGAGTATGTGAGGAAACCGAAGATCTCAGAGAAAACCCACGCAGATTACGGGGAGAACGTACAAACTCTGTACAGACTGCATCCGTAGTCGGGATCGAACCCGGGTCTCCGACGCTGCATTCACTGTAAGGCAGCAACTCTACTGCTGCGCTACCGTGACCACCCTTAGTAGGTTTTATAAAACATTGGCTCACAATTGGAATATTATGTCCAGTCATAGACTCATAGAATCATACAGTATGGAAACTGGTCCTTTGGGTCAACTTTTGAATGCGGAACAAACTGTCTCCCTAAACTAGTCCCATTTGCCTACATTCGGCCCACATCCCTCTATCCCAAGTGTCTTTTAAATATTGCATATGTAACCACCTCCACCACTTGCTCTGATAACTCATTTCGCACGCCCGCCACCCTTTGTGTGAAAAAGTTGCTCCTATTTTAAACCCATCCCATCTCATCTTAAATCAATGTTCTCTATTTCCAGACATTTATACATTGATAAAAAGTTATATATGACCATCCATTGTATCCAGTTCTTGGCACCATACTCTAGGAATGATACGAAGGCTTTACAGAAAGCATGAGAGAGATTTGGCAGAAAGGCAAAAAAATTAAGTTATGTGGCTCAGCTGGAAAAGCTGGGTTTGATCTCCTTGGTGGTGAGGCAACTTGATGCAGCATTATTTAAAATCACGAAGAGTCTGGACAGAGTAGAGAGAAAATTTGCATTGACAGAGCAACACAGGACTAGAGAAATCAAATGGAGATGAATGGCAATGGAAATAAAAGTGAAATTAGTTTTTTTTTTACATTGAGTGGTTAGAAACTGGAGAGAACTTCCAGGATTAGGAATGAGGAAAGTTTCAATTGATTGGTTTTATTGACTCATGCCCACGGATAAGGTGAACCAATTTTGTTTTCATGCTATCCAAATAAATCATATCATTGTATACATGGGTACAACGAGCCATATACAAGTAGAACAGTTGGTGCATTGAGAAAAATTCTAGCGTGCAGAATACGGTGTTACAGTTCCAGAGAAAACATCCAATGTCTGAAAAGAGGTAGGTTGGAAGATCAGGATGACATCTCAGCTTATGGGAGGATCATTCAGAAGTCTAACAGAGGGGGAAGAAGCTGTTACTGACTATAGCATTTGAAATTTAGCTTAGTTTAGTTTAGAGATAGCATGGAAACAGGCCCTTCAGCCATCGCGTCTACGCTGCCCAGCAATCCCCGCACATTAACACCATCCTACACACACTCGGGACAATTTACATTTATAGCAAGCTAATTGACCTACAGACCTGTACGTCTTTGGAGTGTGGGAGGAAACCGAATATCTTGGAGAAAACCCACGCAGGTCACGGGGAGAACGCACCAACCCCATACAGATAGCACCCGCGGTCAGGATTGAACCCGGGTCTCTGGAGCTGTGAGGCAGTAGCTCTACAGCTATGCCACCATGCTACCCGGAGTTGGATGAGAATCTAAATCGAATGGAGTTTCAACGGCTGTGGGGGGAAAGCAGGGGGCTGGGACTAGCTGGATAGTTCTTACATAGATGGGCTGAATCATCTTCCATGCAGTAAGCATTTGATGATTTTTAAAAAAAATTTAGTGTGCAATGAATATTGCAATGTGCAATAATCTTATTGTAAAGCCATTATAAATGATTATATACACTGGTTCATGGTTACATGAACCAGAATAGGAGTTAAGTTAAATCTTCCACATGAAAGATGGATAGAATTGTGTAAATCAATAAACTTAACAGCCACTTAATGGTGTGCATGACTTCAAGACACAAACCCAGCTAATTGAGCACTGTCAAAGGTCTTGAGAAATAGCTGCTCAAACTGGAATTTACTGGAAAGCAATGTTTCAGGAAGAAGGAATACATGGCCTGATCAAACAGTTTATAGGTTTGCAAATGGCCATTTGATTCTTCTCAATGAACTACTTACATCCTCTGGGAATTGTAATGCACAGGCTGAGAGTGCTAAAATAAAACAGAAACACCACTGATAAAGTTTGTGCAATGTTTAAAGAGTTACTAATGGTATTAGTGGAAGGCTTGGTTTTCATCCTTGCATTATTATGGGGGAGTAGGATGATGTTGGGGAGGATTGGGGTGAGGTTACATTTAGCTCATCATGCAGCCCTTCTCGTAACCCTGAGGCAAGGCTAATTAAGTATGTGGGGGAAGAGCCCAGCAGAGGAGATAAGCACAGAGACCAGGCTCAAAAAAGCTAAAGGGCCTGTCCCACTGTACAAGGTCATTCAAGAGCTCTCCCAAGTTTAAAAAAATCAAACTCTTGGTAAGCACGTAGAATGTACGTAGCAGGTACGTTGGAGCTCAGGACGTCTCTTAGCGGTTCGTAACGCTAACGGCAGGTATTCAGGAAACGCGGTCAGCTCGTGAAGATTTTTCAACATGTTGAAAAAAGTTCACGAGAGCCCCGAGTACCTATGAGCGGCTATTACCATAATTCTCCGAGTTCGAATCAGGGGAAACTCGGGAGAACTCTTGAATTATCTTGTACAGTGGGACAGGCCCTTAACAGAAAAAATGTCCTTGTTATTGGAGATTTAGAGAACAAGGAGACAGAGGTTCTGCTACGACAACACAAAGAGATTTTAAACCACATCTGGATTGCAGTGAGCTGTCCTGTTTCAGGAAGAATATATTGGCTTTAAGGAGAGTGAAGCAGAGATCTACCTCAATGGCAGATAGACACAAAAAGCTGGAGTAACTCAGCGGGACAGGCAGCATCTCTGGAGAGAAGGAATGGGTGAGGTTTCGGCGTGTGTCTATCTCCTATTGAAACCAGCATCTCCAGTTCCTCTACACTCTACCTCAATGCGCTCCAAGTAATGAGGAAACATTTCACAAGGTCAGTTTATATTTTGTTGGGTTTAAAAGGTTAAAGAATGATTTGGTAAAGTATTCACGAGAACTGATAGAGTTAATGCGGAAAAGCTAGTTCCCCTGTTTGGGGAGTCTATGGTCTGGGGTAAACCCAGAAGTTTGGATTTGGCTTTTTGGGAGTGAGATTTGAGTATACGTTTATGCAATAGGAACTGCTTACACAAATGGTTGTTATTTCTGGGTCAACAATTTATTTAACATCTGAGAGCGATGTTCTTTTTACACACAAAGGTGATACAGATACAGGGTAAAGGAAGGTATCTAGGTGTGGGTCACAGAGCACTTATCAAATGGTAGAACGAGCTCAATGGGCCAAATGGTCCATTTTCATCTTAAAGTGCTGTCTACCAGTCCACTGTTGGTAAGGTGGGTGCCAAAGGTTAACAGCTGGAAGGTTTCTAAAGGGGCACACATACTTGGCACTAATGACACAACGTTGACTTAAGGGCTTGTCCCACTTTCACGACCTAATTCACAACCTTTTTTACTTGTGGATATTTTTCATCAGGCTAGAAAAATGCCCCGACCTACTTGATGCCATGAGTACCTACGACTCGCATCACGACCTACCTACGACCTCGTGACGACCATGCTGCGAGTATGAGTCAAGGGCAAACTCGGCAGAGGTCGTGAAAGTGGGACAGGCCCTTTAGCTGGTAGAGTTGTTGCTTCACAATTCTGGTTCAATCCTGACCTTCACCACTGTCTGCATGGAGTCTGCACATTCTTCCAGTGACCACATGGGTAGCTCCAAGTCCCTCATCCCAATGACATGCTGCTTGGTAGACTGTTAGACCACTAACTTATCCATGTCGTGAGGTTAGTGGCAGGAATCTGAGAAGAGTTGAAGGGGATAGTCATGAGTCACGTCAAGAGTGTTTTATTATCACATGTTTTGAAACTGAATAATGAAATTCTTACTTGCAGCAGCACAACAGATATGAAATAGTAAGATTAAATGCAAACTTACCAGTTTGAAGTTTGATCTTTATTTTATGAGTTACGTCGAGGGATTACGTGAAGACCCTGCCAGCACGCATGCGTTACATTCTTCAAAGCAGCGGTGTGAAATCACAGGCAATAGTAAGTGAAATAAACATAGTAACATAAGAAGAATTAGGATACCAGTTGACCTTTGTAAAGAAGGGTGGGCGTGAAGGGCACATAATCCCTCGACGTAACTCCTCATAAAATAAAGATCAAACTTCAAACTGGTAAGTTCTCGTTTAATCTTACTCTTTTACTTCGGAGTCACGTGAGTGACTACGTGAAGATATTAAAGATCTGTGATTTCAAGCCGTGGAACGAGTCCATGCTTCACTCACTGCCGTAGTCATCCAAGGGAGGAAGTATGTTATCGTATTCAGACATGAATCAAAATTCAAACAATTACAATTTATTTTAACAAAGAAAATAATGCTCCCTCGGGCTAAATTATATTACAGAATTTAAAATTGTTCCTGCAGACACCGCAGGTTTGGCGATCGGTTTATTATAACAGAGTTGGAAGGTCTTCTCTCTAGACCATCCTGCTGTTGCCAGGATATGGTCCATAGGCACCTCCATGTCTCTAGCTGCCAATGTTGCTGCTGCCCTGGTGGAATGAGATTTAAAAATGTCAGTATCCACCCCAGCAGCTCCCAAAACCTGTCTGAGCCATCTAGAGATGGTCTGAGCTAATACCTGGCCATGAGGCTGTTTGTAGCTGACACATTGCACCAATTCGCTCCCTCTTAAGGTTTTTGTAGTCTTAAGATACAGCAGAAGGTATGTCATTACACACAGTCGGGTGTCAGCTGGGTATGCCCGGAATTCCAAATTCAGTCCTGATGTTCCTGGTCTATTTTATTTAACCAACTCCAAGATCTGAAAGTTGATCTTGTCTGTTGATACCTTCATATTGTCCAGTCTCAGTTTATGTAGGGACTGGACCCTTTGAGCTGAGACCAGTGCCATCAGTATAACTGTTTTTAATGTGAGCTTTTCCAGGGACAGGGACATTGCTGGTGACCAACCCCTTAGCAATGTTAGTACGACACTGACATCCCAAATTTGGGAGTACCACGCTCTGGGAGGGTTAGTGTTGTAAATACCTCTCATGAGTTTGGCAACTAGAGGGTGAGATCCCATGGAATGCTGTCTTGGTGCCTGCCACAAGTACCACATGCTGACAGAGCACTCCTAGCACAATTGATAGCGCTGTAGCTCAGTCCTTCATCAAAATGAAGGCTGGACAGGAATTCCAGGACATTGGCGACTGTGGCTGTATTATACGCTACACCAGTCCTTGAGCAATACAATTCCCATTATCTAATACTGGAGAGGTACTGCTTCTTTGTTGACTCTCGATAGGCCGCCGTGAGCATGTTCATGGTCCTGTCCATCAGTCCCAGATCCAGCAATGGCCTTTTTAGATTCTGCAAACCAACAGATTGATCCTGTCATGGCACGGTTGACTCTCACCCATTACAGGATGGACCAAGAGATCTGGTTGTTTAGTGATGGACATATATGGTTCAGAGACCATGTCGAGGACCACAGGTCAATTGGGTACTAACAAAATACCTGATGCCGAGTCCATTTGTATTTTGCATAGGACCCGACTGATGAGGCAGAAGGGGGGAAAAGCATAGAAAAACAATTTCCCCCAATTCAGCGAGAAAGCATCCATCACTGCTGCCCCAGGGTCTGGTTTCCAAGTGATATGTTGGTAACTGGTGATTGAGTCTAGATGCAAAGAGATCGATATCTGGTGTACCATATCGCATAGCAATATCAGCAAATACTTTGTGGTCCAACATCCATTCGGTGTTGTCATTAAATTTTCTTGATCTGGTGTCTGCCACTGTATTGAGCTTACCTGGTAGGTAAGTTGCTGATAGCCAAATATGTCTATTGACACACCATTGCCACCCTATGATTAATATATGCCACCACAGTGGTATTATCAATTTGTAGGCAGACATGCAGATGGTGCATTGTTGAACAGTAAGCTTTTAGCCCATGAAACACACCCAACATTTCTAAATAGTTTATACCCAGTGTTTGTAGTAACGATGATTCATGTATGTTCCATCTACCACCAGTACTGGATATAATGTTAGTAGCTCACCAGCCATGAGCGCTGGCATCCATTTGTAATGTGAATGATGGGTTACTAATAATGATGGGGCTGGAACTATGCCAAATATTTTCATTCCACCATTGTAACTCCGAAATTGCTTTGGCTGGTAACTGCAAAGGTCGATCAAAATGACCTGCATGTTGTTTTAGCGCTTGCTCCTTTGCCCTTTGTAGATTTTGATAATGCAAAGGTCCAAACTGAGTAGCTGGAAATGCTGCTACTAGCTTCCCAATTACTCTTGCCACCTGTCGAATGGATGGTTGATTAGTAACAACTAATTTGTTGCAGGCTTTAGTCTGCTGCTTTATTCTTTGGCAATGTTACAGACATGTGGATAGAGTTAATTGTGAATCCCAGATAGTCCATAGTTGTGGATGGTGTCCTTAGATTTATCTGGAAGGATGATAAATCCTAGTGTATCAAACAATTGTTTGGTAGCTAAAACGGCTGATTTAGCTAGTTCCAGGGTTTTCCCCACAATTAATATATCATCAAGATATGCCATGACAATATGTTTTTGTTTCCTAAGTATTGCCAAGGCCGGTTTTGATGCGACATCCACCATCTTTTTTAGTTTTCGTAAATATATTTTAGTTATCGACGATGATCCCTATGTATGGGTACTCAATAGTATGCATCTTTTAGATCAATGCATGCCTTGAAGTATCCCTCAGAAACTAATTGTTTGGCAGTAAGAAATGTTTCCATTTTAAAATGAATATACTTTACAAAAGTATTCAATTTAGTTAAGTCAACAATGATGCGACATCCACCATCTTTTTTGGTTTTCATAAATATATTGGATGCAAATTCTAGAGAGTCATGTCCCGACCTCGCTATTACATCTTTAGCATATAACCTCACCAGTTCTGCATGTCCTTTCAATTTCTTCCGGTTGTGAGAATACAAACTCTCGGTTAGGCACATACATGTTGAACTGGTGGCATACCTTTTTGGATGAACTCAATTTCGTATCCCTGAATACTTTATAGTATATATTTATCAGTGGTAATAGACCTCCATGCTTTCCAAAACAAGTGTAACCTGCCCCATGTTAATACAGGACCTACACCTTTTATGTTCTGGAAGGAACCAGACCCACCTACCTCCATGGTTACCGGTGGTACGTTCACTTCTTTGGCTCCTGCCTCTTCTGCGGATGAGGCGCTGGAGTACAGGCATGGCACATTTTCCATGAGGGTCGCTCTGTGCCTTGTCCTAAAAAAGACCTTTGTGGTTGCTGCGCGGCCCTCATGCTTTCACCAGCATCCTGGTGTCGATGCCTGCTGGTGGGTGCATAGGGGTGCTACCATCTGGGGTGTGTGGTCTTGCTCGTTCCTGATGACGCCCTCATCAGCTGCCGGCTTTAGACTCTTCATCAAGTTCTTTTACTTGTTTAGACAAGTTTCCCCCAAACAGCAGTATCTGTGGTTGTGTTGTAGCTGTTTTACACAACCCTGCAAATTTGGGGATTAGTGCAGGTTTTATTGCGCTCTTCCTTAAGCAATTGATTTCGTACTGGGTATTGCAAAACAATGCCAGTGTGTCCTGCTGAATGTCCGTCATCTCAGTACCATCGACAGAACGAGTGAATTATGTTATGCCCGATGTCCGAAGCTTTAGAATCTTCTGTAGTTTGACCTCCTGGGCTCTTATGCCAGTCCCAATGTACCCCCTGATTGCATTGTTGACTGCAGGTACATTTAATGAAATGCAGTTCTCAGGAGGCATATACTTCTCCGTAGTTGCGTTACTACCTGTTCCTGCAGAGGGTGGAAGGACAGGTAGTCTATGCTGGCCAGCAGTTTAGTCTGCAATGGTAGCCCCGATTGCGGTGGTACTGCAAATTTGGTGACCACTCCCAGCAGCTCTATAGGATCCTGCACCCCCAGCACACTGCCGGTTTCTTCAGCCATGTCCCCTTCTTCAGGACCAGCCCAGCCCTGGCCCGCAATGCTCCCCTCTGTCGAGGGAGATGCATTGGACAGCCCTGGATAAGGTGCTGTTATGGAAGTGCGAAGACTCCCATAGTGAGCTTGCTCCATCTCCCGGAGCAAGTCACGTTGGAGCATTTGCTCCATGAACCGCTCCATGTGGGAAAGGTGGTCACCTCCACTGCTCTCGGGCAGTGCGTCCTCCTGGCCCGACTCATCCGAGTCAACCGGCCGGACCGACTTCTGCTTAGCTTTGCCTCCAGGCCGCTGCGCTGGTTCAGGCTGTGCAGCTCGCGGCGTTGGACTTTGCTGAGCAGGATTGACGTCGTTGACTGTGGACCGCAGAGACTGCGGTCCAGGTGCTGCTGGTCGCCCCCCACTGCCGGAACTTTCACGGTCCACTGCAGTCGCACAGGACGTGACCATCTTTGTCTTCTTCCCCTTGTGCATTGTTGCTAGAACAGAAAACACAACAAGGGGACGAAATACGACCTCAGGATAAGAGAAACTTACCTGTAGGTCCCGTTTTTAAACGTTGCCGTGGGAGTGAACTTCCCCCGCCCATCACTGTGCAATGCGTGAGATGATATACCGCACATGCGTGCTGGCGGGGTCTTCACGTAGTCACTCACGTGACTCCGAAGTAAAAAATGTATATATATATGTATATATATATATATACAAAATATTAACAGTTTTTCAACATTATTATTTACTTTTGTTTGTATGATACATATGTTTTTGGGTGTGTGTGTGTGTATATATAAAACAAATTAGCAAATATTAATAATGCAAAACTGTTCATGCAAAAGAATAAGAAGGGATTAGTGCAGGATTAGGTTTAGGTGACTAATTGCTGGTGAAGTCTACAAAGACCAAAGGGCATTTGTGAATGCTACATAAATGTATGGCCACAAAATGAGTGGAAGAGGGACCATCATGAACCTTATTCCTTTGGCAATAGAGGTTAAATGGTTCTAGGACAAGGGGTATTGCTATCCCATTCCTCTTCAATTCCTGTGGCTGAGGAGGTTAATGGGAAAGGAGAACTTTCCAATGACCAAGTCTCACCTGGTACAGACAATGGCCCACCTACTGAATTGCGGCAGAGAGGCATGCACAGCCGACGATCTCCGCAGATGTGGCACTGGCTGTGGCAAAGCAACGGCAGAGTGTCGTCAGACACACGAGCGAACCTGGTATCGTCATTTACACACAGCAGGCAGGCAGGACATTAACCGGCACATTTCAGATGTGGGTACAATACAAGCTCCTGGAGGAAGCCAGCGGGTCAGGCAGCTTTGTGGAGGGAAACGGACAGTTGATGCTTCAGGCCGAGACCCTTCTCCATGGTGACCCGCTGAGTAACTCCTTATTTCTTACACTAGGCCTTGCAAATGGGCAGGACGAGGAGAAACATTGCAGGCTTCACCTGCTGACTGAGTTTTCCGGTGTTATCCTGGTGCAAACTGAAACACACAGACTGAACGTCAGTGGGGTAGGTTGCCCTCCAAGGTGAAAACTTTCAACCGCAGAAATTAAATGCCCGAAAGATCTTACTGAGGGGGGTAAAGATATTCCTGTGTGCTGAGGTTGTATGCAACTATTTTAACAATCTTGCAAAGAAGATTTGTTCCACAACAAAGCAAACAACTGAAGCTATTTGTATCGAATTTTTCAGCCCGGCAAGTGAAATGGAAACCTCCCACCTCCCTGTACCTTGTTATCAGTATAAATGTTGTAAATTGCAGTGTTGAATTACCCCTGGGCTCCTTGAGCAAAGAATAGGCCTCTCAGAGACCTTTGGTAGGGAGGTTTTCATCACGTTAAATTAATGAAGGAAAAAAACAAGAATCTGGGCATGCGATTTCCCCACTTGCATCCCTTGCTGAGCACTGCTCCCCGCCAGCAGCCAGGATAATATGGTATTGATTCAATCTTATTTTATACAGCGCACTTCAAACCTAATTTTAAATCAAATTTTTCAGTAACACGTTGGGAAAGCACAAAGCACCAATACACAGAATATTTCAAACAACGCTCAAAGCGTGAAGCAATTACTAGATTATTGTGCTGGACAGAGTATTTAAATAACGCAAGGAAGTGAAGATGTCTTCAATCTGAGCAATCCAGCACCTGGGTGGGGTATCAAAGCGTGGAGAATGTTGAATAGTTTGATTTTAAACCTTCCTGTCTTGATCACAAATCTGTTGCACCGGGCGATTAAACTAACACTGATATCCATTGACCTGACATTTTCAGCCAATCTTACAGAATCAGAGAGAGAGAGAGTGCATGGAGACAGGCCTTTCAGCCCATCATTTGGGCAACACAGGTAAAGTTACTATCTTACAGCGCCAGACACCCTGGTTCGATCCTGACTACTGGTGCTCCCCATGACAACATGGGTTTTCTCTGGTTACTCTGCTTTCCTCCATTGTCGGGAGCTCGCAGGTTGTTGGTGTTGCAACGTTGGTGTTGCAACAAGATGTTGGTGACCTGTTTTTCCAGGAGCTCCCGCAACTACAGCTGCGTCCGCTGGACTGGAGGGCGGCATCTTCGGAAGCCTGGATCGCCTCAGCGCAGAGGGAGAAGAAGGAGGGAAGAGACAGAGACTTTAAGACTTTTGCCTCCATCACAGTGAGGAGGTGCCTGGTAAACTCACTGTGGTGGATGTTAATGTGTGTTTATTGTGTGTTTTGTTATTTATTATTATGTGTATGACTGCCGGTACGTAAATTCGTTCAGACCGAAAGGTCTGAATGACAATAAAGGAATCTAATCTAATCTAATCTAATCTAATCCAAAGATGTACAGGTTTGTATGTAAATTGTCTTTGGTAAAAATTGAAAATTGACCCTAATGTGTAGGGTAGTTCTGGTGTACGGGATGATCGCTGGTTGGTGCGGATCTGGTGGGTCGAAGAGCCTGTTTCCATGCTCCATCCATAAAGTCTAAAGTCTAAATTGAGTCATGTTGACCATCAAGCACTGTCCACTGAATGGACTGGCAACATTTCAAGTTGGGACCCTGCTTTAGACATCCGAGATCCTTGGTTAGGTTAATGTTCAATGGGAAAAATGTATGAATTACTAAAATGGTATTGGTGCAACAAAAATCCAATTTGATCTTGTCCTCTCCATGATGTTAGACCTCAAATAACGACCGTTAATCTCTTTCATGAAGATTGGCTTGAGTCACGGTGGTGAGATGAGGAGAGAGACACACAAAGTGCTGGAGTAACTCAACGGGTCAGGCAGCATCTCTGGAGAAAAAGGATGGGTGATGTTTCGGGTCAGGACCCATCCTCAGACTCAAATGACGAGACTGTCGACAACAATGCAAGTCTGTACTGTCACAGTCAGATGCCGTTTCAATGGGTAAATTGACCATCTTGATAATCTACTCACTTCATTTAATGTAGAAAGGACACTGCCACAGATGGCCATTTTTGCCTCGCCTTTTCGATGAACAGGTTGATTTAATACATTGTTAAACACATTTTGGAGACACTACTGATGCATGGAACAGACAGTAAAACGCGTATGTTTTTCATTCTTGATTACTCATATGGTCAACTTCGGATTTCATTAGATTCTGGTTTCTGCATAAACTCAATGGAAATTAAAAGGAGAGATTCAAGGATGCTGCTTTGAAGCAGGCCCTTCATAAAGCATTACCGACAGTTTCTATTCTCATTCATGAATTTGAAAGCAGTTCTTACTTTCCGTGAAGGGTATACTTGTGCCGAGCTCTTCATTCTGTGTGAATTGAGATGGAAATAGGTTTGGATGATTGGAAAATGCATAAGCTGATTTTAACATTCTCAAACTCAGTTACAGGATCATCACCAGAGAGAGAGAGAGAGAGACACACACACACACACACACACACGCATACACACACACACACACACGTACACACACACACACACACACACACACACATACACACACACACACACACACAGACACACACACACACACACACACACACACATACACACACATACACACACACACACACACACACACACACACACACAGCAAACAGCCAAAACTACAGCTTGGTTAAATCTGAAATAAAATCAAAAATCACTGGAAATACTATGCAGGTCAGGCAGCATTTGTGGAGAGAGGAAAACAAAGTTTGACCCTGGAGTATTTCCGGCATTTTCTACTTTTGTTAGCCAGAGAGCGAGTCCTGGATGATAGCTAGCTAATAATCCCCACAGTTGTAGTGGCCAATCTGAAGAAAACCAAGATAACAAGTCATGGACTCAAGTAACTATAGATGCTGGTTTGCACAAACGGATAGAAAGTGTTGGAGTAACTCAGCAGGTCAAGCAGCTTCCTTCCTCTGGCTTCACTATTTGTAACTCCATCTGTCTCACACCTTCTGGTTTAATTTATGGCTTTTGTTGTAACTATCTGCCGATTAAAACTACCCCTTGCTTATGTCCACCTATTACCTGCCATGCTATGCCCTGCCACTCATCTCTGCCAGCTTTGTTTCAACCCCCCAATAATTAGTCTGAAGAAAGGTCCCAATCCTAAACGTTACAAATCCATGTTCTCCAGAAATGCCGCCTGATCCGCTGAGTTACTCCAGCACTTTATGTCTTTTCAGGAAAACAAGTTGAGAGGAAGGTTGCCTGACCTGAAACATTGACCGATTTCTCTTTCCACAGTTGCTGCTGACTGACTCTGTTCTTCCAACAGTTGATAGGGGGGGGGGGGGGGGGGGGGGGGGGGGGGGGGGGGGGGGGGGGGGGTGGCACAATGGTAGAGTCGCTGCCTTACAGTACCGGAGAGCCAGGTTTGCTCCTGACTTTGTGTGCTGCCTGTGCAGAGTTTGTGCCTTCTCCCTGTGACTGCATGGTTTCAGTGGGCCGAGGGGTGGCACGGTGGCGCAGCGGTAGAGTTTCTGACTTGCAGCGCTTTCAGCTCCAGAGACCTGGGTCTGATCCCGACTACGGGTGCTGTCTGTACGTTCTCCCCATTTGTACCTTCTCCCCATTTGTACCTTCTCCGAGATCTTTGGTTTCCTCCCTCACTCCAAAGACGTACAGGCTTGTAAATTAATTGGCTTTCTATAAATATATATTGTCCCTACTGAGTGTAGGATAGTGTTAATGTATGGGGATCGCTGGTCGGCACAAACTCAGTGGGCCGAAGGGCCTGTTTCCTCGGTATATCTCTAAACTAAACTAAACTGAACTAAGGGCAAGTTTTCCATGCTGTATCTCTAAACTAAACCAAACTAAGAAAATCAAGATCCCCTTACATTAACACTATCCTACACACAGTAGGGACAATATATATATTTATAGAAAGCCAGTGCTGTGAAATGTGTATATCCTAAAAGCATCATCATCATTACAAGCCAGGTGATCGCATGACCAGGAAAAAAAATCTGTTGTTGCAAAAACAAATATTTAAACTATCTTGTTATCTAATGTCAAAGATTTTATTTGGTTTTGTAGCAATGCATCAGGATAAATTGGTTCTAAAATTTGCCTCCTTTTAAAATAGCAAGGGATGCAGAAATCATCTTAATGACCTTAAAACAGCGCAACATTTAAAGGATGTTTATATTGCAAGGTTGTGAGGAATGAGCCAGAGTGGAACTGTGACACAGGGAAAATCTGCTGCTGTCAGGGAAGTGCATTTTGATCTTGTAGCAAGTCCCAAAACTCTGGCATTGGAAATTATTCCATGTCATTCACTATAGAAAATATTAACCAAGTGCAATGAAGGAGATATCAATGTCATGATAATATTTTATATGATTAAAAAAAAGTGAGATTTGTTAAGCAATATTCATTTCCCACTATTCTTTAAAACGTAGACGTGAGGAATTGCAGATGCTGATTTACAAAGTATTGACATAAAGTGCTGAAAACATTCAATGGGTCAGGCTGTAACTTTGGGGGGTCGTGGATAAGCAATGTCTTGGGTCAGGACACTTCTTCAGACTTTTCAGTTCAAATAAGTAGGATATCTTCCATAGAGCTGATATCCAGCGCATTGCTGGTCAATGCCAACCTATGGACACATGTGACAGCAAATGTGCACACAGCAAGATCACTACAAGACAATCAATTCCATGATTAGATGGTAAATTAATGGGGTTCGTTTAGTTTAGAGATACCGCATGGAAATAGGCCCTTCGGCCCAGCGAGTCCGCACCGACCAGCGTTCCCCGCACATTAACACTATCCGACACACACTAGGGCCAATTTATACTTATACTAAGCCAATTAACTTACATACGTGTTCGGCTTTGGAGTGTGGGAAGAAACTGAAGATCTCAGAGAAAACCCCAGCAGGTCACGTGGAGAATGTACAAACTCTGTACAGACAGCACCCGCAGTCGGGATCAAACCTGGGTCTCTGGCACTGAAAGTGTCTAAACATTTCCTATGTATGTACCGGTCCAAATGTCTTTTAAATGTTGTGATTGTACCTGCCTCAACTATTGCTTCTGGCAGTTGAGGGATGCAATTCTACACACACCTCCCTGGATTATTGCACTGCGCTTGTTCCTTGCTCCTCTAGTTTACAGATTTATTCTCTATCCAACATGTTTTAGGAATGGTCCATTAACCTCGCCAGTATTTTTTGACTTTGGCTATTTCCATACGGACCTGACCGTAACGTTTTGGCCTAAGCTCCACTGATGATGTTATCTCATTCTCATTTTTGTTAAGGCTGTACCATCTGCTTTTTCTATTTTGTCTCTTTTTCTCAAAGCCAAGCATCTCACAATGGTTGGTTTTCAACCTTGATTATCCTGCCACAATGTTTCAGTAATGGTTAACGGTTGATGAATCAAAACTATTTGCAGCTTTTTATGCAGCTAATTCACCTCCGGTAGTTCTAAGGTCCAGGAATTCTGGTGCATCTTGAGGGTGTGCTAACTAAGCATTTCAGGGTGCATATAAGCAGTTCAGTCATTGGCTTTTCCCTGTAGTGATCAGCTGCTTATTTTTGTCATCAAAAATGTGATGCCTGTTCTAAGGCCAGATTTGGTTTGGTTGGCCCATGATTACAAGTCAAGCTGGGCATTGCCTTCGGTAAAGATTGTTGGGGAATTGGATGCGTGATCAGTGGGAGGTAATGGGTGCTTTTGAGCCTTGTGGTGAAGGCGTGGATCATCAGAATGCCGTGCTGGATGGTTAGAAAGGGGGGCTGGGGTGGATGTGGGGAGTGATATCAGGATTCAGCTATGGATGATTGGGTGGAGTGATGGAGACATCTGAATCTCAAAGGACTATTTAGGTGAAGTGGAGATAGCTAGTGTCTGAGAAGATGGTAGTTGGGGAGGCAAGAGAGCAAACTCTTAGGTTTTGGACATTGTGGGGTCAGAAATAAAAAATCGTTTAAAGCCAACATTATTGCCCTGTGTTTGCTCCCTGCTCTTTAAAAGCTTTTCACCCTACCTGGGTACACGTGACAATAATAATCTAAACTTGCTAAGCTCTCTAAACTTAAGGGCCTGTCCCACTTGGACGACCTAATCCACAATTTTAGAAGACCCTCGACGAGTTAAAAAAATGTCAAGGTCGTGTTGACTCTCCGAAGTAAAAGACCTCCTCCTACGACTATGTCTATGACCTACGACTCCCCTCAACCTCAGTCTTCCACACTACGACTAGCTACGAGTGGAAAATGATCACATGATAAAATAATGTAACGTTTGCATTTTTTTTCTCGGGCTAATTACTGACCTGCGACTACCCACAACTATCTACGACTATCTACGACTACCATCACGACCTACTATGACCTACCTATGTTAAAAGGTATCGATTTTTTCAATGCCGGCCTTTTTTTTACACTTGGACATTTTTTATCTGGCTGGGAAAAACTCCGCGACATACTTGGGGCCACGAGTACGCGGAGACCACTCACGAGCATGAGGAAGAGTTACGAAGACCTCCTACGACCTCGTGGCAACCATGCTGTGAGTATGAGTCAAGGGCAAACTCGGCAGAAGTTGCCAATTAGGTCGTGAAAGTGGGACAGGGCCTTTACTCCCCACTACTCTTGGTTCAATAATTATCACAAAAGGGCTTATTGAAAAATCATCTCAAAGGTAATGAAGTAACTGCAACACAGCTAGAGGACATCAGCCCATAGCTAACAAATAACTTTCAGAACTGATGCGTGTTAAAACAATTGTTGTTACTAATTAGATTTTTTTATATACAAAAATATCATATTCATTTCCAAGTGAAAAAAGGAAAGAGGTGTTTTTTGTTTTAGCTTGGAAATAAATTCAAAAGGGAAATTCCTGCCAGTTATGTTGCAAGCTGCATCCAGTATGTTTTCTTTATCTAAATTTCAATAGTTAACTGTGGTTGCCAGAGAATATTAGAGGTCCTTTGCTCCCGTGCAAGATGCACCTGTTTTACATCGATCCCTGCTGCTGTTACACAGCTGGGCCAAGATTTTAACTGGGAATCCAGCCAGGACTTGGTTTATGTCTCAACCTCTGTTGACATTCATCAGTGAGTCCCAGTTGTTGAAACCATCTTGCTCGTGAGTCAAATTTTTCAAGCCGCACTGCCTTCTATCTTTGTATTTAAGTGCCCCTGAAACTAATCATTACAATTGTCTTCATTATCATCCATCCCCATTATAAACTTGGTCGGTATGTCTATAATGTCGGCTCACTGTGTCTGCACTGACCATAATGACAAGCTAAACTAATTCCATCTGCCTGTACATGGTCTGTATCCCTTTGATCCGTGCCAGTTCATGTGTTGGTCTAAATGCTTTTTAAACGTTGCTATCGTATCAGCTCTTCATGCTTCCATTAGCAATGCTTTTGAGGCACCTACAATTCTTTCTGTATAAAAGCCTTGTCTCACAAATCTCCTTCAAACTTTACCCTCTCACCTTAAACCTGCACGCTCAAGTATTTGACATTTTCACCCTTGGATAAAGGCTCTGATTCTACTCCCATCTAAGCCTCTCATCATTTCTTATATTTCTCTCAGGTTGTCCCTCAGACTCCGACACTGCAGAGAAAGCAATCCAAAATGTATCCAACTTCTCCCTATATCTGTCTGAGGAAGGGTCTCGACCCGAAACGACACCCATTCCTGCGCTTCAGAGATGCTGCCTGTCCCGCTGAGTTACGCCAGCTTTTTGTGTCTATCTTCTCCCTATAGCTAATGCTCTACAGTCCCAGCAAAATCTTGGAGAAATTCTTCTCCACCCTCTTCAAAACCTTCCGTGTTCTTCCAATAGTGTGGTGACCATAAATGCACAAAATACTCCAGATGTGACCTAGCTTAAGTCTTACACAGCTACAGCATGCCAAGCCAGCTTTCCAACTCAAAGCCCTGACCAATAAAAGCAAGCATACCACATGCCTTCTTTGCAACCTATTAACTTACGTAGCCCCAAGACCTCTCTGTACATTAATGTTCATAAGGGTCTGGCCATGTACTGTATAGGTTCCTCTTGTATATGCCATCCCAAAATGCAGCTCCGCATACTTGTCTGGATTAAACTCCACCTGTTACTTCTCGGCCCACATTTGACCTGTATCTTGCTGTCACTTTTCTCCACCTTCCTTGTTACCCACAACTCTGTTGATTTTCATGTCACCTATAAACCTCCTAATCATACCTCATACATTTTCATCCAAATCATTAACATACGTTACAAACTATAGAGATCCCAACACTTCCACCTGTTCCTGGTGTCAACTTCTCTATTTCGGCGTGACAAAGTGCAGGCTCGACGGTCATTTTGCTGAACACCTCTGCCCAGTCTATCTTGACCTACTTGATCTCCCGGTTGCTCAGCACTTCAACCCCCCCTCCTGTTCCCTTTCTGTTCTTTCTGTCCTGGGCCTCCTCCATTGTCAGAGTGAGGCCCAGTGTAAATTGGAGGAACAGCACCTCATATTTTGCTTGGGTAGTTTACACCCCAGCGATATGAACATAGTCTGAAGAAGGGTTTCGGCCCGAAACGTTGCCTATTTCCTTCGCTCCATAGATGCTGCTGCACCCGCTGAGTTTCTCCAGCTTTTCTGTGTAACCTTCGATACTACAGCATCTGCAGTTCCCTCTTAAACGATATGAACATTGACTTCTCTAACATCAGATAGCCCTTGCTTTCTCTCTCCATCACTTTCCCCTTCCCTGTTCTCCCACCAATCTTACTGTCTCTGACTACATTCTATCTTTGTCCCGCCCCCTCCCCTGACATGAAAATGATTCAATTAATTGTCATTGTCAGTGTACAGTACAGAGACAACGAAATGCATTTTTAGCATCTCCCTTGAAAGGGAGACACAGGGCGTCGCGGTGTGCCCGCGCCTGCCGCCGTAATTACATTCCATTACACACAGGCAAAGGTGGGTGAAGTGTCTTGCCCAAGGACACAACGACAGTATGCACTCCAAGCGGGATTTGAACCGGCTACCTTCCGGTCGCCAGCCGAACTCTTAGCCCATTGTGCTATCTGGCGCCCTGACATCAGCCTGAAGAAGGGTCTCGACCCAAAACATCACCCATTCCTTCTCTCCAGAGATGCTGCCCCACCCGCTGAGATACTCCAGCATTTTGTGTCTACCCGAGATTCCAGCACAGATCTTTTTTCGAACACCAGTGGTCACAAACCCCAGAGAGAAAAAAAAATCCCTCTACCACAGCACTTCCATGATGAAGCAAATTTAGAATTCAAATAACTAATTCACCATGGATCTCATGTGACTTATTCTGCTGAACCAATCCACAATAAGTAAACTTGTCAAATGCTTTATTGAAGTCCATGTTTACATCATCTGCCCTGCCCTCATCAATCATCTGTGTTCCTTCCTAAGAAATTCAACCAATGTATGAGCAAGGACATCCCACGGTACAAGGTCACACTGACTTTCTGGAATAAGTCTAAGTTTTTTGAAATGCAAGTAAATCCTGTCCCTTAGAATTTTCTCCAATAATTTTCTTACCACCATCCTATAATTTCCTGGTCCTTGTTGCCCTTCTTAAGCAAAGGAGCACCATTGGCTATTATCTATCCTACTGGCACCTTGCCCATGACTAAAGAGGATAAAAAAGATTTCTGACGAGGCCTCAGCAACCTCATGTCTTGTTTCCCTCATATTAGTTTAGTTTAGTTTAGAGATACAGGGCGGAAACAGGCCCTTTGGCCCACCAGGTCTGCGCCGACCAGCGATCCCTGCAAATTAACACTATCCTACACACACAAAGGACAATTAATTTTACATTTACCAAGCTAATTTACCTGCATACCTGTACGTCTTTAGACTGTGGGAGGAAACCGAAGATATCGGTGAAAATCAGCATGGTCACGGGGAGAATGTACAAACTCTGTACAGACAGCACCCGTAGTGGGGATCAAACCCGGGTCTCTGGCACTGTAAGCACTGCAAGGCAGCAACTTTACTGCTGCACCACAGTGCTGCCCGAAATTCTGTTCTGCGATAGATCCCATCCATCATATTATTTTTTTCCAGACATTCAACACCTCCATCTTCTGAGTATTGACGTGCCCTTACTGTGTAGGTTGCATTAAACAACATTCATAACATTTGGATTTACAGCTTTGAGCATGAGAATAAGTCAATTGTACTTGTCTTCATTCAACTGGTTACTGTGAATCCCATCCCATTCATGACATTCTTCATTCCCCTCACATGGCTTTATTACAGGCCATTATTTTCAGGTGCTCCATCTCAATCAATGTTTCAATGATTCATTGACACTATATTGTTACTTTTAGTGAAGTTCAGTGAAACTCTTTATTTTTGCATACAATGCACAAGTATGCCAAGTGCCACCACGTATTGGATGCCAACAAAGTTATGTAATGTATGTACTCATTACAGTCCCGATAGGCCCTCTTTGTTCTCTCAGAGATTCAGCCCCCGTCCCACTTAGGCGATTTTTTTGGCGACTAGAGGCGATTAGGCTGTCGCCACATGGTTACCGGGGTGTCGCCTGCATGGTCGTGAGTAGTCTCCTCGAGTTGCCTAAAGAGTCATAACGTTTTTCTGGTCACCGCTGGATTTTGAAATGTTCAAAACGTTTTGGCTTTGTGGGCTTGACGTAGCTTGTCTTTTCCTGTGTAGATGCTTGTTGCCAGGATGATGCAGGTTGTCGCCAGTTGCTGTTGGTTGTTGCTGGTGAAATTCCATTGGCAACTACCTACGTCAACCTACGTCAACCGGCGAAAAGTACCGGCAACTGAATTGTTTTCAGTTGTCTTCAGTTGTCGCCGACAGGGTCGTTGGTTGTCGTAGCTTGTCACGGGTGGGCGTAGGTTGGCTTTGGTTGTCGCCTGTGTGGTTGTAGTAGGTTTGGTCGTAGGTGGAGGTCCTAATGGGTCGCCGGTTGTCGGTTGCTTGACGTTAACTAGGTGGTAGCTTGTCGTAGCTTGTCGTAGACATTGTCGTAGGGTGGTCCAGTCACCGCTTTTTTGGCGACCTGCTACAACTGTGACAGTCGCCGGCACTCGCCGAAAAAATCGCCTAAGTGGGACAGGCCCTTAACCAAAAATACCCTCCAGTTTGCAGGATTTGCAACAATGAAGCACAAATCTTTGGATTTATTCAGTTTTACCCTGTGGAGTTAATGCCTACAGCTCCATTTTTAACATTTAAAGTGGATGTCAGACCTCTGGCATTAACATTCCTCTACTTGACTAGATCTTTAAAATGCCACATGACCTTATCAGGACATATCTGTTTTTAAAACCTTATTACCAATGAATTCTTCATCTGGTCCAATGACTTGACATTCTTGCATGGATGAACAGTGAAATTTTAGTATTTTTAACCTACGTCGCCCAAAGCATAAATCATTTATAACTCATTCTGTTCTTTCAGCCCATTCAGGGTTATTACACTTATTTTTTTTATATTCTCTTCTCATTTTTACTATAATGTACTTTAACTACTTTTCTGCTTCTTGATTTCTATACAGCTTAGAAACATACCCACCTCATATTAATATGCATTAAAACAGCTTTTAGTAGTTAAAATTTTCAATGTCACCTTTGGATATTCTGGTAATCCTAACTTTTAACGTTATTGACTACATTGAGTTTGTTTACAGTTTGCACTATCTTTGTCTAGTTTGGCTTCATTGGTCTGTATCAATTCAACTACAACATAATGTTAAAAAAAAAAGGGACTGAAAGCCTAATTAATTAATCATATTGATGTATCTGATTTATTGGGACATTTTTGTAATTAGGTTAGGACATTGTGTAAGAAGGAACTGCAGATGATGGTTTAAAACAGAAGATAGACACAAAAGTCTGGTGTAACTCAATGGGTCAGAAGCATTTCTGGAGAAAAGGAATAGGTGACATTTCAGGTCGAGGCCTTTCAGTCTGAAGAAGGGTCTCGACCCGAAACATCACCTATTCCTTTTCTCCAGAGATGCTGTCTGATCCACTAGGTTAGAATATTTCTGGCCATAATAGCAAAAGTCCTTGCACACTTTCGTAACTGACCGATTCATTGTAATTTGGTAGGAATGGATGGAGCTAAGCTGATGATTTTGAGGAAAGACACAAAAATTGCTGGATTAACTCAACGAGTCAGGCAGTAATCTGGAGAACATGGTAAGTGATGTTTTGTGTTGGAACATTCTGAGCAATGAGAGAGGGTCACAAAGAACTCTCATACCAAAGAAATCAAAGAAATCATTCAAAACATCAATTATCCACGTTCTGTCTGACCTGCTGAGTTACTCAAGCATTTTTTTGTATTTGATATGCCAGCATTTGCAGTTCCTTATTATAACATAAATATTTCATGGCTTTTGTTCTCCAGATGCTGATGAATATGTTTGTAAGGTATAGGAGCAGAATTAGCCCACTCCGCCATACAATCATGTTGCTGCAAGTAAGAATTTCATTGTTCCATCTGGTACATATTCCAATAAAACACTCTTGACTCTTGGTCTATCTTTCCCGTTCAACCCCATTCTCCAAATGTCAAAAAGATTCCAACAGCTATCAAAACAAGTGGCTTACGGATTCTGATTTTAGAAATGATTCATTGTCTTTCATTTTCCTGAAGTGAGCATGAGAATTTAAGTGATGGCTTACTTGATGTTTGGAATCTTGTAAGTTCTCCATTATGGACAGAGGCAATCCAGAACGATCAAGAGACAAGAGAGACAATACAAGAGACATTTATTGTCACATGTACCGATTGGTACAGTGAAATGTGTGGTCACCTTACAGCCATACGAATAAAAAAAAGCACAGAACACGGCTGTCTTTAACACAGACACCCCCACACAGCGGAATCAAAGTTTCCCACTGTTCAGTCATCCTCCTCTGTTGTCTGTTGTTCACCCATGGCCGGGGGGGCTCCCGAACCCCCCACTGTCACCGCTACTGGCGGCCCAATGATCAGGCCCGCTCGCCAGGTGATGGGACTCCAACATTGGAACGGGAGGACATTCTCAGCGGCTTGGACTTCTGAATCAGCCACTTCCTACCGGAGATGGCGGCTCCCGGAGTCCACAGGCCATGCTGGGTGGAGATTCATGCTGGGTGGCCCTCGGCAAAGGGATCCCAGGACTCCTTGATGTTGAAGTCAGCACCGCCCGCGCTGGAAGCTCTGCAAACCACAGCTCCACGATGTTGAAGCAGCAGGCCCAACACTCTGGAGCTTCAAACGGCGATCCAGGTAACGCATCGCCTGCTCCGCAGTGAATCCAGTGCTGCGCTGCCGCTGCTGAACGTTAGGCCGGTCCCCGGCACAGGAAAGACCGCACCAATCCAGTTGATAGGTCGCGAGGAGGGGGGTGAGGACGCGACTCGGAGAATAGTCACATCCTCGCCAGGAAGTGACTGGGAAACGGTTCCCCCTTACCCTACCCCCCTCCCCCACATAGAAATACTAAAAAAATCCTCCAAAATGTACTTTTAAACAAACTAAAATTTTTTTAAACAGATAGTAAAACAGACTGGAGGCAGAGGCTGCCATCATGCAGTGCCCCTGGTGGCCGAATACCAGAATCAGAGATGCTTTATCTTTGAAAATGAACATGATGCAACCACGGTAAAATAAAGAGATCTCTAGAACTGGGGCAAGAATTCTTCTCCCCACCAATACCAGTAATAGGTGATTTGTTACTTTACCAGTGGGGGGATATAATTGCACCCATATTAAGTGTATTGTTCATTCAACAAACAACAATGCCTTCACTGCAACCAATAATTTATTTGTTGAAGTATCTTGGGTTCCCCAAGGCCTTGAGTAGGTCTTTGATGAATGTAAATTATTTATTTCTTGTTTTACATAACTCAGCTAATAAATACTTTAAACTTTTCAGCCCTCTGGAAAAATAGATTTGTCTTCTGCTTTATCTGACACCTTTTGCATTCAGAATCGAGGGACTGTCTTCTCACTTCCAACACAATGTTATAAAGCCACACAATTACTACGTTGTCTGATGTACAACAGAATGTTTGCTGTTACAACATGGAGCCAGGGAGGTAAATTCAAAATAAGCCAATGGCATGTTATTATTGTCCAATAACTTATTCTGGGTGACAATTTAATTTAGTTTAGAGACACAGCGCGGAAACATGCCCTTCGGCCCACCGAGTCTGCACCAACCAACGATCCGCGCACATGAACGCTGTCCTACACACACACGGGATAAGTTACAGTTATATCAAGCCAATTAATATTCAAGCCTGTATGTCTTTGGAGTGTGGGAGGAAACAGAAGATCTTGGAGAAAACAAACTCATAGGGAGAATATACAAACTCCATACAGCCAACAGTCGTATTCTGGATCGAACCTGGGTCTCTGGCGCTGTAATGCTGTAAAATAGCAACTCTACTGCTGAGCTAGGTGTAGTTGATGCAGCTAGTCGGGCCATTGCCTCACAGTTCCATGACCTGGGTTCAATCCTGACTAGTTTCCTTGATGTTGGAGTCAGCGCCACCCGTGCTGGAAGCTCTGTATCATTCCTGCCTATCCCGAAGATGTATTTGATTGGGTAGGATAATTGATCATGTCCATGAATGATAAAATCTAAGGGGGATTTGATGAGGAGATTAAAAGGGTTAAGGTGGGATTTGTGTAAGAATTGGTTGTTTGATGGACTCAGTGAGCAAAGGGACCACATTTCTGCACTGTATTTCTCAACAGCTCTATGACTGTTGTGGTCTTATAGAGATATGTAAAATTAAGATGTGCATCAACAGCGTTGGGGATTCAAAATACTAAGTTTAAGCTGAGAGAGGAAAGATTTAATAGGTGTCTGAGTGCCAAGGTAACCAAAGAGGGTGGTAAGTATATGAAACAAGCTGCCAGAGGAGGTGAATGAGGCAGGTACAGTAACATTTAAACCATAGTTACATGGACAGGAAAGGTTTAGAATGATAGATATAGGTCAGATGCATGCAAATGGTACTAGATTTGATGGGCATTTTGGTCGGCATGGACAAGTTGTGCCAAGGAGCCTTTATCTGTGCTGAATGACTATGACTCTATTCCAACTTGACTTGAAAAATTAACACCATTCCTTTCCCCACCGATGTTGTCCGAGGAACTGAACACTTCCAGGGTTTTCAGTATTTGTTTCACGATTCTTGCATCTTCAGTTTTTTTTTGTTTCAAATTGTTCACAATCCACATCATTTTAATCTACCAGCTCTTTATTCAACAATGCTTGGACTTTGTTGCAGATGATTCTTTAGTTCTGGTTGGGCCGTGTGAAGATGAATGTAAAACACTATCTAATAAAGTCGTCAACCAAAATCAAAAGTTTATCAGAGTGCATCCAAGACCACAACAATTATGCCAGCTAATTACAAAAATAGGGACATTCACTAAACCAGCAAATGCACAAATTTAAATAAATGTTATATATTTCTCCCAAAATCAGCCTATATTGGAAAGATCAGTGCTAGTTCCTTTGATGTTTGCAATTTTGTGATATATAGAAATCTCTATACTTATAAAACTCTGATCTTGTTTCTTTATTTGTGTGTTTATGTGTAATCACTTCGTGAACAAACGCGCTAACTCTAATTTTTTTTACATATTCCGGTAGAGATTTTTCCCTGGACTCCGAAGTCGCCTTATCTGAAAAATTCATGCTTTATTTCTCGAGTTATTAATGAAAATGTTCAAAAAACGGAAAAACATTGAAAACCCCCCAGCTGTCTTTCACTGATGACGTCACAATGGATCTGCGCGCTGTGTTCCACGTGTTGTGTTCCATGGGCTGCGTGAAGATCGAGTTCTCGGGTCCGTCTCAGGTCGGGACCGTCTCAGGTCAGAACTGTCTCGGGTTGGGTCCCTCTCACCCCCCCCTCCTCCTCCCCCCCTCTCTCCCTCTCCCCCCTCTTCCTCTACTCCCCCCCTTCTCTTCCTCCTCCCCCCCTCCTCCTCCCCCCCCCCCCTTCTCTCTCCCCCTCCCCTCCCCTCCCACGGCCTCTCTGCTCTCTCCCCCCCCCCACTCTTCCTACCCTCTCTCCCCCCTCTCTCTCTCTCTCTCTCTCTCCCCCTCTCTCCCCCCTCTCTCCTCCTCTCTCCAACCCGGTATGAGAGGCAAAGACATGGGAAATAATATGGGTTTTTTCCCTCACAGTGAGATGTCTGAAATACGAGGGTGCAGGTTTAATGTGAGATGAGGATATTTCAAGGGCACTGAAGAGGAAGGTTTTACACAGAGAGTGGTTGACATGTGGAACGTGCTGCCAGAGGAGATGGCTGTGGTGAATGTAAACACAGCATTTAAGAAGCATCAGGCAGACACTTGAATAGCCAACTCATAGAGGGCTGCGGACCCAAAGCAGAACGGTTGAATTGGAATGTATAGGTACAATGGCCAGCTTGGAAGTGGGTTGAGGGCCAATTTCTATGCTGTGTGACTCTTTGACTCTGTGAATCTAATGACTAAAGTTTAAAACTTCTTCAGAGTAAATAATCCTCTTGGGATATTGGATAGGAGTTCAAATGTATCTTGGAGTGCTCACTCGCTTTGGGGTGAGGGCGAGTATTGGGCAAATGGGCCTTGCTTCAGCCCTCTGAGCACCCTCTGAATCCCATCCAAAAATAAAGGACACATACACTCAGATGTTTTCACTGAATATCTATGGCACCTTACTTCAAATAAATGTCTGGCTGAATTCAGGAGTCAAGTCAAGAGTCAAGAGTGTTTTATTGTCTTATGTCCCAGATAGAACAATAAAATTCTTACTTGCGGCAGCACAACAGAATATGTAAACACAGTACACTGTAAACAATATAATAAATGAGCGAGATAAATATGTTCACTGTGTCTGTATATACACATACTCACAAATACACATATATAGATCATATATTATTGTTTGTTTTTGTATGTACGTATGTATGCGCGTGCGTGTGTGTACATATATATGCGTATATATATATATATATATATATACAAAAACAAACAATAATAATTCCTAGCTTTCACTAACTTAAATATAATGTCAATGTTTATCATCATGTGGTGTATTTTCTTTCCTCCTGCTTTATAATCTTACTTTAATCTGTTTGGTTTCTATTGACAAAATAATAGTCTACATCCTTCTAAATGTCCCAAAGGTAATTACACTTTATATATCGCCTAAGGATAACAATTAATAACCTATTGATCCAAAATACACTGAGTAACCTTCAAATATATTTTATAAATCATGGCTCTCTACTACTTTAATAATCTCAACATTCAGTTTTCTACCCATTGTGTATTTAAGATTGTTTTCTCATGTTGGAAATGTGAGCTGAATTAATATGTAAAAAGATCATATATTTTTTAATTCAAACATACAAAACTAAAATAAACTAATCATTTCCTAATGGCAATATTAATCAGTTCCAACAAGGTCAAACCAGGAGTGTTAAAGGGACAGTACTGGTTGAGACATAGGAGAGCACAACATCTATTTTCATTGTGTAGGAAGGAACTGCAGATGCTGGTTTATGTCGGAGATAGATACTAAATGCTGGAATAACACATCGACTCAGGCAGCGTCTCTGGAGAAAAAGAATCGGTGACGTTTCGGATTGGAATGACTGAAGCAGGGTTCCGACCCAAAACGTCCCCTATTCTTTATCCCCAGAGATGCTGCCTGACCCGCTGAGTTACTCCTGCATTTTGTGTCCACCTCTTTTCCTTGGGGGGGATCATTATGTAAAGAACAATATTTTCATGCATCCATGAGAGTTGTACAGGAGAGCCAAAGACATGATCTGCCTCGGATAATGTTTGGCACGGGATTCAAATCCGCTTCCAGGATTCAAAAAGTAAAAATAAATAGCCGACAAACACTGGAAGTTTGAAATAAAAGCAGAAAATGCTGGAGAAATCTATGAGATAGGCACATCACAATGGCTCTGCTCGCGCTGTATTCCACGAGCTACGAGTGACGTCACCCTCCGACCCCTCTACACTACCTCCCACCCGAAGCCTGCAGCCGAGAGCCGCCAACGGGAGCATTCGGGAATCAGCCCTCCTCTGTGACAACTTCTCCCCCCCTCGAGCTCTGGATTGAAGCCGCTGAAGTATTTTGATTGATCGCTCTTGTGTTGTCACCCTTGACCCCTCTACACTCCCCCCCCCCATACTCGGGCCCTGAAGCCTGAAGCTATAGACATAGCTTCATGGAAACTATTATTTGATAATTTAAAATAACTAACTAAATGGCCAATAATGCAGCACCTATTATATAGGGATCATGGTGACATGAGTCACACAACAGGGAAACAGGCCCCTCGGCCCAACATCCATAGCAACCAAAATGCCTCATCTAAACTAATCCCATTTACCTGTGTTTGGCGCATATCCCACTAAACCTTTTATTTCTATGTACCTGTGTCCAAGTGTCTTTTAAATGTTGTTATTGTATTTGCCTCAACTACTTCCTCTGGTAGATTATTCCATATACCCATCAGCTTCTGAGTAAAAAAGTTGCCCCTGAAATTCCTGATCTCTGCTCTTTGATTCCCCTACCCTGGGTAAAAGGCTGTGCATTCACCTTTTCTATTCCCCTCATGATTGTATACACTTCTTCTGGATCTGGATCTGGCTGTAATCTGGATAGGGCACCACTCAGCACGCACAACTTCTATAAGATCACTGCTTAGCCTCATGCGCTCCAAGGAATAAAGGCTGTCCAATTCCCTATAGCTGGGACCCCTGGAGTCCTGGGAACATCCTCGTAAATCTTCCCAGCACTTTTTCGGCTTAATGACATCCTTCCCGTTTATGACATCTGAAGCAGCTAAAGAAAAGTACCCACTAGCATTGAGAATCACTTCTGAAATGTGTAAAATATGGAAACATTCAGCAGATTGACATCAGGGTTCAAGGCTCCGACAGGCACAGAGGAGATGTGTTCTATCACCGTGGTCCTCATTCTCTTCCAAGTGCTGAAGCTTTCCTTAGGGGTCTAAAGCTGCAGGTGAAAAATAAGGCACAAAGTGCAGACCAGGCAGCATCCCTGGAGAACATGGATCAGTAACGTTTTGGGTCCTTACCTGAAACGTCACTTACCCATGTTCGACAGGGATGCTGCCTGACGTGCTGAGTTACTACGGCACTTTGTGTCTTTTCTTTGTTAACCAGCTTCTGCAGTTCTTTGATTCTACATATGATTCTACAACAGAGAAACACTTGCAAACCACAGCATTAAGGAAGAAAGATTATTAGAAATTGAGAATCATATCCATTCTCGATGATGATGATTCCACCGTTGTGCTTTTGGCAGCATAGACTTTAAGATCTTTTCTCTGACCAATCTCTCCTAGTTTTGTTTCCCCACCTCTATCTTTCAGTCTGAAGAAGGGTTCTGATCCGAAATGTCACCCTTTTCTTCAGAGGTGATGCCTGTCCCGCTGTTACTCCAGCATTTTGTGTCTCGGCTCTCCTGGTATTTCCTTATATAGATTGGCGCTGTATTTGGCTTGATAATACACAGTTTCCCTATTATATACACTTCTGCGAAGGGAGGTCAGGTACTCTATTTTTTCCAAGAAAAAACTTGCTTGAATAGTATGCACACATCACGCAAAGAGACACGGTGATGTAAATATTTACAACAAATGCTATTGGAGATGACGTCAAGACTGTAAGCAAACCAGTCGGATTTAATTTATCTATGTTAATCCAAATAAAATCAAACTAAAGAAAATATTAACTGAAGAACGGCTGGCGGTACAAGAATCGTAATAATTAAACTCTGAGCGGTGCGGCAAATAAGAAAATTAAACTGGGAGCCAGAATCCCTCTGTGAATAACTCGTGCAAATCCAAATAAACTGCACAGCCCCGGGAATAAAACTGCAAGAAGTCCCAAGTGCTGTAAGCAATGAGAAAGGGCAAAAGAACCATGTCCTTATTCTCAATTGGGTAGAAAAAGTGCTCCTTACAACTTGAATGGCTGGTGTTAATATTGACTGGGCTTTGAAGTTTAAAGTCCAGCACCCCGCATACACAGAACTGTAATAGTCTTGAAGATAACTTGGAATTATCTTTCCATTATCGCTACCTCTTTCTCATGTTTTAGCAGCTGTGATGCTGCATTGAAATCTACTCTGAGGTTACGTTTGCTGATATTAAATCTGAAGGTGGTTTTCCCCCAATTTCTGCAGCACTGTCTGTTGGAAGAATGGTTAAATCGGCCTTCCTTATCAACTGTATGTGTGGCTATTATGTGGGTCTCTCTTACACCTGTCTTATCCCCCGAGTTCCACCTGATACCGCTCGGGGTAAGCATAGTCAAAGCTCAGAAAGCAGCACCACACAGAATTAATGCAAACTGGGTGAACACAAATAATATAATCAGAAACATTACAAATAATTTGACGTAATACAAAACTACTGAAGATTGCATAATGTGAAATATAGCAATCTTTCAATGGTACATTAATATGACTGTATCTTACTCAGCTTTAATCTTTAACTGTGATAAAATGACCTCCATTTATCTCTGACTGTACAGGTGATTAATCCAGTTCCCTTACAAACTCTTTAATTCAACATAATTTGTGACATTGCTCACCCCAGCAAGCACTGAAAGTTACCAGCATCAACCTTGAATCCTTCTTGTTTTATTATCGGAAACAAACTTCCTCATTAATAATGTGGGTGGTCACGGTGGCTTAGCGGTAGAGTTGCTGCCTTACAGCGAATGCAGCGCTGGAGACCCGCGTTCGATCCCGACCAGAGGTGCTGTCTGTACGGAGTTTGTCCGTTCTCCCCGTGACCTGCCTGGGTTTTCTCCGAGATCTTCATTTTCGTCCCACATTCCAAAGACGTACAGGTTTGTAGGTTAATTGGCTTGGTAAATGTAAAAAATGTCCCTAATGGGTGTAGGATAATGTTAATGTTCAGGGATCGCTGGTCGGCGCAGTCCCGGTGGGCCGAAGGGCCTGTTTTCACGCTGTATCTCTAAAACTTAAACAGCACCAGAGTCCCGGGTTCAATCCCAACTACGGGTGCTGTCTGTACGGAGTTTGTACATTCTCCACATGACCGCATAGGTTTTCTTTGAGCTTTTTGATTTCCTCCCACACTCCAAAGACATCCAGGTTTGTAGATTAATTGGCTTGGGTTTGTATACTTGGTATAAGTATAAATTGTCGCTAGTGTGTGTAGGCTTGTGTTAATGTGCAGGGATTGCTGGTCTGTGTGGAGTCAGTGGACCGAAGGGCCTGTTTCTGTGTTGTATCTCTAAGCTAAACTAAACTAAACTAAAATTATGCCATCTTCAACTGGTTAGCCTGCTATGAGCTTGTGACTTGCCCAATATAGGAATTAGATAGATTGAAACCATCTTGTTATTTATGTGTGGACTTCTAAATTTCAGGTGGCCCATAAGGTTTCAAAACAAAGATATTGTGTATACATTAATTAGTTCTTCATGATTTCTTGAAAGTTTATAGATGGTTCAGCACAGTCCACCTAAGTTTTCAACACATACCAGGATAGAAGTTTTGGTCAACGTTAGTTCATCAGCAGTTCAAATGGACTCCCTGTTGAAGGTTTCTGACCACAAGCAGTACTTGTGGATGGATGTACAATGAAGAAAGCTTGTGACTAACAAATCCAGCAATTGGCCAGGAGATAGACACAAAATGCTGGAGTAACTCAGTGGGACATGCAGCATCTCTGGATAGAAGGAATGGGTGACGTTTTGGGTTGAGATCTTTCTTCAGACTGGGAGTCAGGGGAGAGGGAGATACAGAGATATAGAATGGTAAGGTATGAAAAGGCATCAAAGGGGATGATGTTCAAGGAAAATGTGGAATAGATCATTGTTAGCATGGGGAAGGTGACAACGATCGCAGCATGTCCCGAGACAATAAATGTTCTAAGAAATCACAAGATGTAATTTGCAGGTTTTGCCATCTATTATCTTTTTGTCTCCCTGTAGCTTTTGAATGTCCATTGAGCTCTAATATTCACAATGCTGTCGTATTGAGAGTGAAGTAACAATCACTGAATTTGTGTTTGTCCACGGACTGTCATTCAGAATAATAAGCTTGTTACATTAAAAAACTGTTTCAAGCAATTGAGGCAAATTCAGGACAGGAGGTGAAATGAGAGCTAAGCCCTTCATGTTAACACCAGGAGACTGCAGGGGGTGCCAAAAACAATTTAGATCAAAGTCGGAAATACAATTGTTTATGATGCATGGATTTTACTAAATGTAAGATAGAACCATAGAAAATAGGTGCAGGAGTAGGCCATTTGGCCCTTCAAGCCAGCACTGCCATTCAATATGATCATGGCTGATCATCCAGAATCAGTACCCCGTTCCTGTTTTCTCCCCATATCCCTTGATTCCATTAGCCCAAAGAGCTAAATCTAACTCTCTCTTGAAAACATCCAGTGAATTTACCTCCACTGCCTTCTGTGGCAGAGAATTCCACAGATTCTCTGGGTGAAAAAGCTTTTGCTCATCTCAATCCATAATGGCCTACCCTTTATTCTTAAACTGTGACCTCCCGTTCCGGACTCCCCCAACATGGGGAACATTTTTCCTGCATCTAGCCTGTCGAATCTCTTAAGAATTTTATGTTTCTATAAGCATGAGGATAATGCAGTCAGGAAGGGTGGCTGGTCAGCATTAGATGACCATCAATGGACGCAGCTAGCTCCAGTGCTCACTACATTATTCAACCTCTCCCTGGACAAGTCCGTGGTCCCTGCCTGCTTCAAAAAATCCATCATTGTACCGGTACCAAAAAATGCCTCCCCAGCCTGCCTGAATGACTACCGTCCGGTGGCCCTTACCTCGGTAGTCATGAAATGCTTTGAGAGGCTGGTGAAGAACCACATCTGCGCCTTCCTCCCTCGGAACATGGACCCGTTGCAGTTTGCATACCGTCCGAACAGGTCCACGGACAATGCGGTCTCCCAGGTCTTGCACACCGCTCTCTCCCATCTGGACAGCCAGAAGGGGGGCTACGTGAGGATGCTGTTCATAGACTACAGTTCAGCCTTCAACACGATAGTCCCCACCAGACTGGCCGGGAAGCTACTGGAATTGGGGCTCAACACCTCCCTGTGTGCCTGGGTCCTGGACTTTCTCACCGCCAGGCCCCAGGTAGTCAAGATGGGAGGGAATACATCGAAGTCCCTCACCCTGAGCACAGGATCGCCCCAGGGTTGCGTCCTCAGCCCCCTATTGTACTCCCTGTACACACATGACTGTGTGGCTAGGTTCAGCTCCAATTCAATAATTAAGTTTGCTGATGACACTGTGGTGGTGGGCCTGATCTCAGACAACGACGAGAAGGCCTACCGGGAGGAGGTGGCTGATCTAGCACTCTGGTGCCAGGAGAACAGCCTCCTCTTGAACATCAAAAAAACGAAGGAGCTGATCATGGACTTTAGGAGGGCACATCATCCGAGGACGTACACTCCATTGAGTATAAATGGGGATCCTGTGGATAGGGTGAACTGTTTTAAATATCTGGGAGTCCACATCTCTGAGGATATGACATGGTCATCACACGCCTCAGCACTGGTTAGTAAGGCAAGGCAGCGCCTTTACCACCTCAGGCAATTGAGGAAATTCAGAGTGTCTCCGAGGATCCTCCAGTGCTTCTACGCAGCGGCGGTGGAAAGCATCTTGTCCGGGAACATTACCATCTGGTTCGGGAATTGCTCTGCCAAGGACAAGAAGGCTCTGCAGAGAGTAGTGCGTTCGGCCGAACGCACTATGGGAACTTCACTCACCCCCCTGCAGGAACTATACAACAGGAGGTGCAAATCCAGAGCAAACAAAATCATGAGAGACCTCTTCCACCCCTGCAACGGACTATTCCAGCCGCTACGGTCAGGCAAACGCTTCCGTTGCCATGCAGTGAGAACGGAGAGGTTGAGAAGGAGTTTCTTCCCAGAGGCAATTCGGACTGTAAACGCCTTTCTCACCAGGGACTAACTGTACAGAACGTTTTTCCTTCTATTATTTATTATGTAAAATAATATGTGTGTTATGATTGTGTTTATAATTTGTTTGGTTGTTTTGTTGTTCCGCGAGCATTGCCACTTTCATTTCACTGCACATCTCGTATGTGTATGTGACAAATAAACTTGACTTGACTTGACTTGACTTGACTTGATCAGTGGATTCCTCCCTGAAGGTTATATACAGGCTCTAGATGTACTGTAGCATAGAGAAGCAGAAAAAGAGAAGGGCATCCCCATGCCAGCTATTCCGTTATATTTACTACACTCCTTGATGATGATGCATTATTGTCACATGTACCTATATATCTGAGCACAGTGAACATCTTTCTTTTGCATGCAGTAAAATTATACTGTAGGTAAACACAATCATTGATAAATACTAAAGTGGAACGACTGTAGTGTAATAGTAGACTTCACCGAGACAGTACACAAAGAGTCGCCACTTTTCTGGCGCCAACAAAGTTTAAAGTTCTTAAGAGTGCAGTCTTGCCCCGGTGACAACGATCCTTTCCTCCGTCTGCTGCCATACTCCCTGGTTCCCGGTCTTTGGGGTCGAGCAGGAGACGAGCCTCGGATGAAACCAGGCAGGCTCCCGGTTCCGTGGCGGGTGAGCCAGGCCTTGGGAAAGCCTAGGAATTAAAAAGGTTGGAGATTTGTACGAAATGGGAAACCTTTTATCATTTCAGAAATTACAATCCAAATACAATCTGAAAGGTAATCAATATTTTAGATATCTTCAAATTCGAGATTATTTGAGAAAATATACCCACGAATATCAAACACGGCTGCCAGATATATTAGATGAAGATATGAATAGAAACGCAGTCAAATAATTTAATATCATACTAATACAATATCATTCTAAATATAGAAATTCCATCGTCAGATGTAATTAGAAGAGAGTGGGAACAGGAATTGAGTTTTAAAATTCCCAAAGACAGATGGGAAAAATATCTCTATATGTACATAACTGTTCGATTAATGTAAGACATATTCTAATCCAATTTAAAATACTACATAGACTATATTACTCAAAAACTAAACTGAACAAAATGTTCCTGCTGTTGAGGTGTGGCCACAGCTCAGCGGGAGCTTCTTGTGACCTGTGCAGCTCACCGACAGATGTCGGTAAAGACTGTGGTCAACCAACCTCTGAGGTTGGAATAACAATCTTTTATCATCTACTGAAACTCCCTGGTCAGGACTTTCACACAGATAGTGATATTTGATTTGTTGGAAGGAACTGCAGATGCTGGTTTACACCAAAGATAGACACAAAATGCTGGAGTTACTCAGCGGGACAGGCATCATCTCTGGAGAGAAGGAATGGGTGACGTTTCGGGTCGAGACGCTACTGAAGAAGGGTCTTTCCACGAAACATCTCCCATTCCTTTTCTCCAGAGATGCTGCCTGTCCCGTTGAGTTACTCCAGCATTTTTTGTCTATCTTTAGTGATTTTTGATTACTGGCCTATTGTAAACATAGCTAGGCAGGGAAATATATCATTCTTACACACCTCCTCTTCCCAACCTAACATGTTGCCTATCCATTCCCTCCACAGATGCTACCTGACCCGTTGAGTTACTCCAGCAATTTGTGATCCATGCATATTTCTTGACGACCATTTAAAGACTTTCTTTTTTTTTTTTTACTTTTAGCTAATATACCCTCAAAGGTATTTTAATATGGGAGCAAACTCGCTCAAAATCTTAGCCAGGAAGCTTATTAAAAATCAAAATTGTAAAATCCAACATTACTCAAACTTGTTTCAGGGAACGGATTGGTCTATTCTATGTGACAATTTAGTTTCTTGAAATTTTGAACAGAATAATTAATATCATTTGTATCGTATAGTTTGATATAAAATCCTTTCCCAACTGCCCCACTCCACTTCCCCTGCACTTAAGAAGATAGAATATAAAATACAAAAGGACAAAGGACATTTATTGTCACATACACCAATTGGTGCAGTGAAATTTGAGTTACCATGCAGCACACAAACACAACACAATACGCCGCTACGGGCCAGATATTTCAGGCCCTCGAACGGAAGAACACTCTCAGCGGCCCAGGATCTCCAAATCGGCCGCTTCATACCGGAGATCGCAGCATCCGAAGTCCACAGGCCGAGCTGGGCGGAGATTCAACGCTGCCGACCTCTGCGAGAGATCCCAGGCTCCGCGATGACAAAGTCAGCGCCGCCCGTGGCTAGAAAGTCAGACCCGCCAGCGGCTGGAAGCTCCACAGACCACAGCTCCACGATGTTCATAGTCGGCAGTCCCAGCACTCCGGAGCTTCCGACACGGCGACCCCAGTAAGGCATCGGCCGCTCCGCGATGGAATCCAGTGCTGCGCCGCTGCTGAAGCTGAGGATCTGGCCGTCTTCAGCAGGAAAGGCCGCGCCAATCCAGGTGGTAAGCTGCGAGGAGAATTTCGGAAATTATACCTTGTCCTAGATTTCACAGTAAGGTGATACATATCCCCGATCAAGCCCTAAGGATCACACACATTATGGTTGATTAAATCATCCCTTTTGATGAATCTCTGTTGTATTTTATTCTTGTCATTTTCATTGTGTAAAGAAATGAATAAGGAGTGTGTGCAGAGTCTTTAAAATGTTGTCCTACGTACTTGATGTGAACAGGAACAATGTAAGTCCTACTTTAGACTTTAGAGATACAGTGTGGAATCATGTCCTTCGAACCACCGAGTCCACACCGACCAGTGATCACCCCGTACATTAACACTATCATTTTTACCGAAGCCTATGAATCTACAACCCTGTATGTCTTTGGAGATTGGACGGAAACCGGAGCACCTGGAGAAAACTCACATGGTCACAGGAAGAAGATACAAACTTAATATAGATAACACCGGTAGTCAGGAGCGAACTCGGGTCTCTGGTGCAGTAAGGCAGCAACTCTACTGCTGTGCCACTGTGCCGACCTACTTGCTGCAGCTTCACACACACATTGGACACATTAGCAACTATTTTCACAGCCTTAATGCAGAGCTGCTCAAGATGGCCCTTGAGCTCACTCGTATTAATGAGCTGCAGGACACTGATGGTGAGCTGGCAGGTCCAGAGGGAACCAATGGGTTGTTGCAGTGTGCATGGCAATCTGTACCACAATGCAGAACCGCAGAAAGACGAGGGATCCCGTCCGTGTGTGTGTATTTAATCTCTTGTTATCCCTTTGGAGTTCAGGTTTGCTCTGCATGTCAGACCATCATAAGATCATAAGTGATAGGAGTAGAATTAGGCCATTCAACCCATCAAGTCTACTTCACAATTCAATCATGGCTGATCTATCTCTCCCTCTTAACCCCAGTCTCCTGCCTTCTCCCCATAACCTTTGACACCCATACTAATCAAGAATCTATCTATCTCTGCCTAAGATATATCCACTGACTTGGCCTCCACAGCCTTCTGTGGCAAAGAATTCCATAGGTTCACCACACTGTGACTAAATAAATTCCTCCTCATCTTCTTCCTTTAATTCTGAAGCTCTGACCTCTAGTCCTAGACTCTCACTAGTGGAAATAACCTCTCCACATCCACTCTATCCAAGCCTTTCATTATTCTGTATGTTTCAATGAAGTCCCCCATCATTCTTCTAAACACCAGTGAGTACAGGCCCAGTGACTGTAGCCATGGTTACTAAGGTGGGAAGATGGATACAATTCATATCTGACCTCTCAACTTTGTTTGCATTGTCATTAACAAACCTAATCTCAAATAATATGGAAACAAGGAACTGCAGATGTTGGCTTACAAAAAAAAGACACAAAGTGCTGGAATATCTCAATGGGTCAGGCAACATTTCTGGAGAACATAGATAGGCGACATTTTTGATCAACAGTCTGAAGAAGGGTCCCGACCCAAAACGTCACCCATCCATGTTTTCCAGGAATGCTGCCTGACCCACTGATATCGCCAGCGCTTTGTGTCTTTCTTTGAAATCACAGATATGTTCTGTTTGTTTTATTTCAATGCGATATTAGTTACAGAGATAGGTTGAATAAGTTAGGTCTTTATTCTCTGGAGTGCAGAAGGTTAAGGGGGGACCTGATAGAGGTCTTTAAAATTATGAGAGGGATAGACAGAGTTGATGTGGACAAGCTTTTCCCTTTGAGAATAGGGAAGATTCAAACAAGAGGACATGACTTCAGAATTAAGGGACAGAAGTTTAGGGGTAATATGAGGGGGAACTTCTTTACGCAGAGAGTGGTAGCGGTGTGGAATGAGCTCCCAGTGGAAGTGGTGGAGGCAGGTTCATTGGTATCATTTAAAAATAAATTGGATAGGCATATGGATGAGAAGGGAATGGAGGGTTATGGTATGAGTGCAGGCAGGTGGGACTAAGGGGAAAAAAATTGTTCGGCATGGACTTGTAGGGCCGAGATGGCCTGTTTCCGTGCTGTAATTGTTATATGGTTATATGGTTATATTATCTTCTTCTTTGAATGCCAGCAGTTCCATGTTTTAAAAAATACATGTTTCCAATTTTAATGCTTGAATCTTTTCAAATGTTGTCATGCTGGAGGCAGTGGAAAGGCCCTTGACAGCAGAAGCCTTCAGAAGGCTGGCAGTGGTGCCTTAAGGGCCTGTCCCACTTATGAGATTTTCTTGGCGACTGCCGACACCCGTCATAGCCGCAGCAGGCTGCAGAAAAAATGTAAAAATGTTGAAAACCCAGCGTTTGAACATTTTGAAAATTTCAGCGGCCTGCTGCGACTACGACAGGTGTCGGCAGTCGCTGAAAAGAATATGGTAAGTGGGACAGGCCCTTTAGCTTTGCCACTCGTGGCTGGGTTGATCCATGATACACTGTGGAGGAGTCAGGAGGCAATGCCAGGGGTTCGCTGAAGGCTGCAAGTTAAACACAGGCTATACCTGAATGATGAGGCCTAGGATCATTGTGATCCAGCATGTTATTTTATCCGGAGACACATGACAGATCTATAAATGGAGCATAAACTGAATCCCTGCAAAATCATTTTAGTTTCCCTACTGCAGCGTCTTTGCCTGTGTATTATCTGGTCATCCTTGCTCTGGGAGATATTTAATCTGCCTGTCTTTTTAGCTGCAGCTTAACTTCCATTAAATGTTCCATTGGATTTAGTAGAATTACAAAAGCTTATACGCTGCGCAATTTATCTTAGTTTTTTCAAGAGAGAGTGCTCCTAAAACCTTACACATCCCTCATAGCCCTTATTTTGACCGCAGTATACATTCACTTACAGATATTCCTCAACATAATCTTTCCTTATCTCACATTGTTTGGAAGCATGCAATATTCAGTAGCCTGGGCTAGCATGCTGATTGTCTAGGATGCAGATGCTGGTTTATGCCGAAGAGAGACACAAAATGCTGGAGTAACTCAGCGGGACAGTCAGCATCTCTGGAGAGAAGGAACGGGTGATATATCTCTCTGAAGAAGGGTCTCGACCCGAAACGTCACCCATTCCTTCCCTCCAGAGATGCTGCCTGTCCCACTGAGTTACTCCAGCATTTTGTGTCTACCTGGCATACTGGTTGATTCTCACGTACTGCAGAGTTTCTTATAGAAACTTACAAAATTCTTAAGGGGCTGGACAGGCTAGATGCAGGAAGATTGTTCCCGATGTTAGGGAAGTCCAGAACAAGGGGTCACAGTTTAAGGATAAGGGGGAAATTTTTTAGGACCGAGCTGAGAAAAACATTTTTTACACAGAGAGTGGTGAATCTCTGGAATTCTCTGCCACAGAAGGTAGTTGAGGCCAGTTCATTGGCTATATTTAAGAGGGAGTTAGATGTTGCCCTTGTGGCTAAAGAGATCAGGGGGTATGGAGAGAAGGCAGGTACAGGATACTGAGTTGGATGATCAGCCATGATCATATGGAATGGCGGTGCAGGCTCGAAGGGCCGAATGGCCTACTCCTGTACCTATTTCCTATGTTTCTATGTTTCCAGTTAGTTCAGCAATCTTTGAGAGAAGCAGTGATATAAATGGATCATGCCTCACCATTCATAAACACAAAGTGCTGGAGTAACTGAGCAGGACAGGCAGCATCTCTGGAGAGAAAGGAATGGGTGATGTTTTGGGTCAGGACCCTTCTTCAGACTTTCCCCTTCACCTTTCCCCTTCTCTAGTAAAGATGCACGGTGACACTTGCGGATTCAATAGTAATTGTGAAAAGCATTTACCAATTCTCATTAAGTAATTTCATATTTCACACTTCCATGGGCTGGTATCTGTAGAAACACATCCCATGATTTCACAGATGTTGCCCTGGGTGACAATCACATTACCCAAGATTTTGTACAGGCTGAATTTGGTTTTCCACCTACCTTGTATTTTACAAAAAAAAACCTGCCAGCTTCTCTTCAAAGACTTTTGCACCATTATCATCCACGGCATTTAAAATAAATCCAAGGAAAGTAGATTTGGTGTCAGTCTCAGCCAGCTATTTTTACCTCTGGGAAAATAACTAAGAAAAGAAGGCAGCACGGTGGTGCAGTGGTCGACTTGCTTCTTCACAGCGCCAGAGACCCAGGTTTGATTCTGACTACGGGTGCTGTCTGTACGGAGTTTGCACATTCCCCCTGTGACCGCGTGGGTTTTTCCAGGTGCTCCGGTTTCCTCTCACATCCCAAAGACGTGTAGGTTTGTAGGTTAATTGGCTTCTGTAAATGGTGCATAGTCTGTAGGATAGAACTGGTGTACGGGGTGATCACAGGTCGGCCTGGACTCAGTGGACCGAAGGGCCTGATTTGCACTCTGTACCTCAAAACTCAACTAAACTAAACTGTTACAAGAATGTTTGTTGCCCTGAAGTTTCTTGGTCAATGCTGACAGTTCCGGGATGAATTTCTACCATTTCTCAGAATATGTTGGCAAATTCCAGGAATTCCACATAAATGCAGGCATCGAAAAAATAGCAGGCTGCCAGTGGAATAGTTGGCATGCTTCGCTGCTGGACTTCTCATGGTATCCAACAGCAGAACTGGAGCATTCAGAGCGTCCCACATACTCACATGGACACGATCCCAGAGTGGGGGAAGCAAGAACAAGAGCACATAGGTTTAAGGTGAAGGGGGAAAGATTTTATAGGAATCTGACGTGTAATATTTTTCATGCAAAGGGTGGCGGGTGCATGAAATAGACCATAGACAATAGGTGCAGGAGTAGGCCATTTGGTCCTTCGCGCCAGCACCGCCATTCACTGTGATCATTGCTGATCATCCACACTCAGTACCCCGCTCCTGCCTTTTCCCTTGAAAGCATACAGAGAGTTGGCCTCCAATGCATTCTGATGCAGAGAATTCCACAGATTCGCAACTCTCTGTGTGAAAAAGTTTTTCCTCATCTCAGTTCTAAATGGTTTTCCTCTTATTCTTAAACTGTGGCCCCTGGTTCTGGACTCCTCCAACATTGGGAACATAATGAATGAACTGCCAGGGGAAGTATGTGTAGGAAGGAATGGCAGATAGACACAAAAAGCTGGAGTAACTCTGCGGGGCAGGCAACATCTCTGGAGAGAAGGAATGGGTGACATTTAGGGTTGAGACCCTTCTTCAGACTGCAGATGCTGGTTTAAACCGAAGTTAGACACAAAATGCTGGAGTAACTCAATGGGACAGGCGGCATCTCTGGGGAGAAGGAATGGGTGACGTTTCGGGATGAAACTTTTCGGGATGAAAAGGAGGGGTCATCCATTTAAGGCCGGGATGGCAAGAAAATATTTTCTCTCAAGCAATTGTGAAACATTGCGACACTCTTTCCCAATGGATGGTGGAAGTAGTACCATTCAATGTTGTTATGACAGGTGTAGATAGAGTTTGAATAAACACAGAGGGAATGGTTAATGCAGATGGTTGAGAATATGAAGTGATATTCCGATCAGCCAAAATTATTTTCAATAGCTGAACAAACTCAAGGTACAAAGTTGCTTATTCCAGCACCTAATTCCTGTGTTTCTATGTTCGTGTGGGAAATCTCTTATTTTCCATCATACAAATCTCAGCCCACAACATGTGAACTATTAACTGTTGCATCTAGCTACACTGACCTCTTTTAACCATATTAGGTCTGTAGTCTTCTCTGCCTTAGGGATAAATGTTTTAATTATTTGTTCTGTGTAGCGTTCTTAAATATTTATGTGTTTTTCATTATTTTTAGTGTTTTCACACTCATTGCTTTTTAAAATGTCTTTGAAATTTTTACTGTTTATTTAATTTTTAATAGCACACAATGTTTCAGGGAATGACTCAGAAACAATGGGAAGCTTTAGCAGCTCTGTTATCCGTCAAAGGTTTCCATTTGTTGAGTACATGAGCAGTTTGTTCTCCGCTGGTTACATTGCCTGAGGCCCCACTGCTGGTATGGACCCACCGCTTGGCTGAACATGTGGACAACTCAGACAGTAAAGTTGCTCCTCAGGATCTGGAGAAGTGGTTAAGATGGGAAGTGAGGGCAAATGGTAAGCGTACCAGTGAAGATATGGGTTGCTGTACCTTATACACCAGGAAGAAAACTGGTGAATGAATAGTATCTTAGGTTTCAATAGTGTCCCCTGTCACATTTAAACTACAATGATACGCCTAGCCTGCCATACCTTCTCACGTTAGACAATGCCCATTTTAGGTATTAGACATAGAGTTATAGAGTCATATAGTGTAGAATACAAATATCAACCGTTGTAGAATGCACTCCATCAACACTCTGCTGAATTAGAAGACTCTGCGTTCATGTTCTACTCCAGAGATCAGAGCACAAATTGTGGGTCAGGCAGCATCTCTGGAGAGAAAGGATAGGTGGCTTGTGGGCTGGTATCTCAATCTCTGCACCACACGGAGGGAACGCTGCACTGTCACGGGGCCCACATTTCACAAGAAGCAATCAGTTGATATATGTGCCCTCTCATCTGAAAGTGAAGGATTCTAAGTGCTATTTTAACAAGAACATAGTGGTGGGTTGCTTGGAGTCTTCCACAGCCAGCGCCAATACATACCTCTCACTAAAAAAATCTTTCTTTGGAAGTTTTGCGAAGATATTGCATGCATATTGGACGCGATGTTTCCCAGGAGAGGCACTGATTGTAGGTATGTTACAATACTTACCTTCAGCGGCGCTGCAATTCTGCCACTGGCCGTTAAAAAACACGGTTTTCTGGTCCTGGTCCTGGGTTATATTTTGTTGGAGTGCAGGATTTTGCTAAAGAATCGTTCCGACGGCCGTTCTGTGTGTTTTTAAATAAAATTCGCCTGACAAGTTAATCGCTGGAGTGATTTTAAAATCAGCTTCTGAAGCCGTCAACGCCGACAACGGGGCCGGATTTTACGTAGGGGACAGGTAAAAGAAAGTAGTTTATTTTTATGTATAAAAGTGTTTCTTAAGATGCATTTAATTCACATTTTAAGTTGCAAAACGGTGATTTTTCCCCCCCGAACGAACCAGCAGATTCACTGCAGATATGGGGGACTAAATCACCGCAACCGCAACATTCCAATTGATCGCGTTCCAGAAAATCCCACTCGCAAGTTGATTTAAATGGCCATTAACTTACAGGTATTAAATATTAAATTCCTTCCATTTGGCCTATAAACCCATGACAATGAGATTTAAAAATTATGTTATATTGTGAATTCTTGTGTGACTGTTATTTGGACACAGGCTATTTAAAAATGTTAATCTATTCTTAAGAAATGGTTAGATGTTTAGATCTAGTAATTGAATTTTGTAATTAGCTACAATTAGGTAACTAACTAATTATATGCTTTAATTTCAAGTAATCTAAGTAAGATTGTTTCATATTTGTTTCAGAATGCTTCAATCTATAATAACTGAAAATGTCTTCCAGTTCTATTAATTTTTAAGAAAGTTATGGGCTTTTGACTTCTCGATCACAGCTTTTGTGTTAATTCAATGAAAAAGCAATAGGGAACAAGATGCTAATTTCGGAGTATGAAAATGGGCATAACTTTTTTAATACTGAAGATATGAAAGTGAATTAGGTGTCAAATTAAACTTGTTTTTATGCTTTATCTGATGGGGTAAATTACAAACTTGATTTTTAAAATCTCGAAATGTTGTAACTTTGCTACTGATTGCGAAGCCGCATGTTATTTAGGTTTAGCTTTATTGTCATGTGCACTGAGGTACAGCAAAAAGCTTTGTTTAGCACACCGTCTAATCAAATCAAATAATACCATACATAAATACAATCAACCCAAACTCAAGTAAAGTCGGCAGAGCAAAGGGGAAGATACAGAGTGTAGAATATAGTTCTCAGCGTTGTAATGCACCAGTTGCGTAGACGGAGTCCAATGTCAACGCCCAGCTGATGAGGAAGTGAGAGTGTTACATAGAAATGGAGTCCCCCACTTGGAGGCCTCCCAGTTACTTGGCAACAGAATGAAATATAACACTTTAGAAATAACAAAATCCAAACTACAGAGTAAGACCAGGCACAAGTGAATTACATTAGTGACAATGACGCATGGCATCCAGACAGCACACAGTTCCTCCACACATGGTCTCAGGGAGCTATTGCATAGAAACATTAGCCTTCCATGCCAGCCATAAAGGTTGCACCTTGAAGAAGAATAGGGAAAGGGATATGAACAATTTCAACTGCGGAATGGGATACAATGATGAATATCATTTGTTGTAATGAGACTATTTAACCTGACGTTGGTGTTGTGTGAGAGGGAGGCTTGGCACTCATGAGTACTGGTGTGTGTGTGGAGGGTTGGAGGTGGGAGCGGAGTTTAGGGGGCTGCCCCTTGTGCAGACCTGGTATAACAGTGGGAGCTGTGATATTTAATGGGTGGCCACGATGGCACAGCAGTGGAGTTGCTGCCTTACAGCGTTTGCAGCACCGGAGACCCAGTTTCGATCTCGACTACAGGTGCTGTATGTATGGTGTTTGTACGTTCTCCCCGTGAGCTTCTCCGAGATCTTTGGTTTCCTTCCACACTCTACAGACGTACAGGTTTGTAGGTTAGTTAGCTTGGTATAAGTGTAAATTGCCCCTCGTGTGTGTAGGATAGTGTTAATGTGCGGGGATCGCTGGTCGGTGCAGACTTGGTGGGCCGAATGCCTGTTTCCATATATATCTCAACTAAACTAAGCTAAGTCAGCCTTAGAACAATGAAAACAGCGATAGGGCGTTGCTATCTCAATTAGCACTGCCACTTTCATCTCCTCCCCACCCTCATCTTCGCCAGGACCTCTTCCTCCATCCCTGGCCCCCATCCTTCTTCAGAATCATCCAAACCTTCTTTGTGCTCCGCAGTCTGTTGTTCCTTGTGCCTGTCAAAAGCTTGTGGTCAGCTGATGTGGGGAATGCAACAAGGCGTGAATGTTTCCAGGATCCTCTTTGGATCGCAGCGCAGTATGCCATCAGCGTGATCCCGCCACATGAAACATTCTTCCAGCGCGGCGATGGCTTGTTCGATGAAGCATCCAGTGCTCATATGCGGTTCTCGCTGTACAGCTCCTGGGCCTCATGCCTGGGGTTTATGACACAAGCCATCAGTCATGTTTTAAATGTGAGTCCCCAGCCTCCTGCTGGTCAGTCTGGTCCAGGTGCTGAGAGACCAGAGAGGGTGAATTGTGGGAGATGAAAGCTTCACAGCAGCTGCCCAGGAATCCTAGGCACTCCTAGGCATCTGGATCTGCTGCGTTTTAGCATGGATGGCTGTTAGTCTGTGGATTTGACAAATGTGCCTGGATAATCTGGGAGAGACATCTCCCAACCCGACCAGAAGCAGGCACCTACCCAGGGAGCAGAGGAGACACACTGGTCCGGATGAGACAGTCTCATAGTCTCATAGTCCTCTATCCCCAGTATACTCCTGGCAAATGGCCAAGCTTCAGGGATGTAATGTTGAGGCTCTATAAGGTGCTGGTCAGGCCACATTTGGAATATTGTGAACAATTTTGGGCACCATATCTAAGGAAGGATGTGCTGGCCCTGGAGAAGGTCCAGAGGAGGTTTGCAAGAACTATCCTAGGAATGAGTAGGATAACCTATGTTGAGTGTTTTTCGCTGAAGTTAAGAAGAATGAGGGAGGACCTCATTGAAACGTACAGAATAGTGAAAGGCTTCAATAGAATGGATGTGGAGAGAATGTTCCCACTAGTGGGAGAGTCTAGGACTAAAGGTCAAAGCCTCAGAATTAAAGGATGTTTTTTTAGGAAGGAGATGAGAAGACATAAATAAAACCAGATTGACCAGCGGGAGGCTGGGGACTCACATTTAAAACATGCAATTAGACATTTATTTAGTCCAAGTGTGGTGAATCTGTGGAATTCTTTTCCACAGAAGGCTGTGGAGGCCAAGTCAGAGGATATTTTTAAGGCTGAGATAGATAGATTCCTGATTAGTGCAGGTGACTGGGCTGGTCAAGAAGAGGGGACGATGGCTGAAGATCTCGGGAGTGCCATGCAAGGGGTGCATGGACAGGAAGAGCTGCTTGGTGTGGTGGACCGCTACATGGCAACCCCATGTGCAGGAAGACCGCTAGAAGCCAAACTAGCGGCCAGCATCAACCACCTCTCCAACAGGGCTCTACAGGAGCAGGTGGTCAATGATGCTTTAGAAACATATACAGTTCCAGAGAACTGTGAGTCCCTCAAAGTGCCAACTGTAAACAGCCAAATCTGGGGGCACGTTGAGGCAAACATCCGACACCAGGAGCTAAAACTGCAGCGGATCCTCAGGCTCCTGACGTCAGCCATCACTTCGTTTGCTTGTTCCGTGGACAACACCGAGATGACCACCAATCAACAGGATACTCTCGCGCTGTTGTGCAAAACGCAATTTGAGATCAACAACCTGCGTAAAGAAATAATAAAACCATCCATTGCGGGGTGTGCAAAACCCCCACCTGCCATCAATCCTAAATTTGCGGGGTTGTGCAAAACCCCAGCCACTGAGCCAGACATACTGCTCTTTGGCAATGACCTCTCTAAGCGAATGAAGGATATGGAAGAGGCCTCAAAAACCTTCGGTCTCATGAAGGCAGGTCTCATGAAGGCAGGGCCCAGGACGAGCAAACCTAAAGCAATAAACACCAAGTGGCAGCACCCCGTCGCGTCCACCAGTCGACGTCCACCATATGGGACTGGTGAAAGCTCGGGGTCCGCATTCTATCACCGTCAGTCTTTTTTAGACCAGGGCCCACAGCGGACCCCATGGAAAATGCGCCACCCCCCCTTCCCCCAGCGTCAGACAACACGCAAGCCTCGATGGACCAGCGGGAACCAGAGGAAATACCCATAACCATGGAGGTAGGTGGGTCTGGTTCCTACCAGCATATAGAAATAAGGGGCTTAATACTAACAGGGGGGAGATTACACCAGTTTAAAGAAGCACGGGAGTCTATCACGAGTGATCAGTATATACTCAATGGCATTAGTGGATACAAAATACAATTCATAACAGGTAAATTGCCACCAGTTCAACATTTACCCCAAAGGGTATTTTCCCTCTCAGTGAAAGAAAAACGAGAGGGACAAGTTGAACTGATGAGACTAATTACAAAGGGTATCATTGAAAAAACAAAACATGAACCCTTGGAATTTGTATCAAATATATTCACTAAAACTAAAAAAGATGGTGGATGTCGCATCATCATTGACTTAACTTCACTAAATATGTTTGTTAAGTGTATACATTTCAAAATGGAAATGTTTGTTACTGCCAAACAACTAATTTCCAACGGATACTACATGGCAAGCATTGATCTTAAAGATGCTTAATATTCAGTACCTATTCACAAGGATCATCGCAGATACCTGAAGTTTACCTGGATTGGGCAACAATGGCAGTTTAAAGCATTACCCAATGGTTTAACATCAGCCCCAAGATTATTCACCAAGATACTAAAATCAGCCTTGGCAATATTAAGAAAACAAAAACACATTGTCATGGCATATCTTGATGATATCTTAATAGTAGGCAAAACCATGGAATTTACAATGTCAGCTGTGTCAGCTACCAAACAGTTGTTCGAAACCCTGGGATTTGTCTTACATCCAGATAAATCTAAGTTGAAGCCATCCACAACTATGGACTACTTGGGCGTCACAATCAATTCAGTCCACATGACTGTAACTTTGCCAAGAGACAAAACAGTTGTATTGGCACAATCATGCAACAATCTAATGGTCAACGAACGACCAACTATTAGACAAGTAGCAAGAATAATTGGGAAAATGGTAGCAGCATTTCCGGCTACGCAATTCAGACCTTTGCACTATCAAAACTTACAAAGAGCAAAGGTACAGGCACTAAAACGATATACAGGTCATTATGATCGTGTCATGAAGTTACCCACTGAAGCAATATCAGAACTACAGTGGTGGGCAAAAAACGTTTGGCATAGTTTCAGCCCTATTATCATCACTAACCCTACGTTAGTTATCCAAACAGATGCCAGTGCTCAAGGCTGGGGAGCAACTAACTCCATATCCTGCACAGGTGGTAGATGCACTAACCCCGAGTCATCATTACTACTTACACTGGGCATAAATTATCTAGAGATGTTGGGTGCCTTTTGTGGTTTAAAAGCATATGCATCAAATATGCATCACTTGCATGTTCGGTTACAAATAGATAATACTACGGTGGTGGCCTATATTAACCATATGTGCGGCATAAAATCATTATCATGCGACAAATTGGTTAACACAATTTGGCAATGGTGTGTCGAAAGACATATTTCGCTATCAGCAACTTACCTACCAGGTAAGCTAAATGCAGTGGCAGACACCAGGTCACGTAAATCTAATGACAACATCGAATGGATGTTAAATCCCAAAATATTTGCAAAAATTGTCAAGCAATATGGCACACCAGATATCGATTTATTTGCATCAAGGCTAAATCACCAGGTACCTATGTATGTCGCTTGGGAACCAGACCCTGAGGCAGCAGCGGTAGATGTGTTCACGCTGGATTGGGGAAATTTCTTCTTCTATGCATTTCCTCCCTTCTGCCTCATTAGTCGGGTACTACTCAAAATACAAATGGACTCTGCTTCAGGTATTTTGATAGTACCCGACTGGCCTACGCAGCCATGGTTCCCGATACTCCATGACATGGTTGTTGGAACTCCGATGATATTTCCCAGTGACCCAGAGTTATTAAAACACCCAGTGTCAGGCATAAGCCACCCATGCCATGAAAAGATCAAACTCCTGGGTTGCAGATTCTGAACAGACCATTGCTGGGACTGGGATTATCAGAACAAACCATTGACACCATGTCAGCATCCCTTCGAACATCCACTATAAAACAGTACTTGACCAGTATCAAAAAATGGGATACAGGGACCACCTACACAACTGCATCAGTCACCAACGTACGTACTGGAATTCCTGGCCAAACTTCACTACGAAGAAGGACTCGGCTACAGTGCCATCAACACAGCAAGAAGTGCCCTGTCTGCCTACTTAACACTAGCACCAGGACAACAGGCCATGGGATCTCACCCGCTGGTGGTAAAATTAATGAAAGGCATTTACAATACCAACTCCCCAAGACCAAGGTACACCCATATATGGGATGTCAGTGTAGTCCTGACTTACCTCAGGGGATGGCCACCAGCCAGATCCCTCAATCTGGAACAATTGACACTCAAAACGCTCACGTTAATGGCACTTGTGTCCGCACAGAGGGTCCAGTCTCTACATCGATTACAACTGGACAACATGATTACAGCTCCAGACCAGATCTCGTTTATGATCCAGGGACTGATCAAACAGAGCAGGCCAGGAACACCAAGTCCAGTCGTGGTATCCCGGGCTTACCCACCAGAACCACGGTTATGTGTCATGACCCACCTACTATCCTATATAGACACAACTAAAAATATTCGAGGGAGTGAAAACGCCTTATGGGTCAGTCATAAGAAACCTCATGGTCGGGTGACTAGCCAAACCATTTCGAGATAGCTCAAGCAGGTACTAAAAGCTGCCGGGATTGACACCAACTTGTATAAATCTCACTCCACCAGGGCAGCATCCACGTCAACGGTGGAAAGAATGAACGTGCCGATGGACTACATCCTGGCTACAGCAGGATGGTCGAGGGAAACCACGTTCAGGACTTTTTATCACAAGCCATTGGCAAAACCTGTGTTATTTGCAGAAACAATTTTACAGTCTGCAAACATTTAATTTAAGCCCGGGGGAGCAATTATTTTTTGTTGTTATTGTTAATAAATACCGTTTTGTTTTTCATAAACAGATTCATTGGTTGCTTACGATAACACACTTCCTCCCTCAAGGACTTCGGCAGTGATGAAGTAATAACTGTTACATGGTTTGAAATCACAGAGCTTTGAAATCTTCACGTAGTTACTCACGTGACTCCGAAGTAAAACAGTAAGATTAAATGAGAACTTACCAGTTTGAAGTTTGATCTGTATTTTATGAGGAGTTACGATGATGGATTACGTGCCCTCCGCTCCCACCCTCAATAATATGGGTCAAATTGATAAACTGATGTCTCTTTGTCTTTACTATGTTTACTTCAATAACTGTGTCTATCTGTGATTCCACACCGCTGCTTTGAAGTATGCCACGCATGCGTGCTGAGCGGGTTCTTCACGTAATCCCTCATCGTAACTCCTCATGAAATACAGATCAAACTTCAAACTGGTAAGTTCTCGTTTAATCTTACTATTTTTGCGCCTATTCTCATTTTGACTATCCTGAATGCAGTTTACATCCTGCATCTTGCAGACGTGAAGCTTGATCTGGTTGTACTATACACCACTACCAAGTTCCCTGAGGTCTTGTTTATCATAGTCGGGGATAATGCATATGCCACTGCCATCATAGACTTCAGCATTCAGTGTGTAGAGAAGACATTCCAAATGATCTCCGCCCCTAACCTGAATGAATAGTGATATCCACTTTCTAAATTTAGATTAGTTTAGTTTAGTTTAGAGATACAGCGCAGAATCAGGCCCTTCAGCCCAATGGGTCTGCGCCGACCAGCGATCCCTGCATATTAACACTATCCTACATCCACTAGGGACAATTTTGTACATTTACCAAGCCAATTAACCTGCGAACCTGTACGTCTTTGGAGTATGGGATGAAATCGAGGATCTCAGAGAAAACCCATGCAGGTCGCGGGGAGAACGTACTAACTCCGTACAGACAGCATCCGTAGTTGTGATTGAACCCAGGTCTCCAGTGCTGCATTTCGCTGTAAGGCAGCCACTCTACCGCTGCGCCACCATGTGTCCCTAAGTGAAGAACAAGTCTGAGGCATTCAAGTCAGGTGATCCCGATTTTTACAGGAAATCTAAATACGAATGAGAATATAGGAATCTATCAGAAATAGATCTGAGATCTATCATGGATAGCGTTCAGGGACATCAAGAGACAATACCAGACAAAGCTAGAATCCAAAACTAACTATGTAGGAAGGGCCTGCAGATGTTGATTTAAACCAAAGATGAACACAAAAAGCTGGAGTAAGTCAGTAGGACAGGCAGATTCTCTTCATGTTTCTATAAGATGCCAGCTCATCCTTCCAAATCCCAGTGAATACAAGCCCAGTTGACCCATTCTTTCATCATATGTCGGTCCCGCCATCCTGGGAATTAACGTGGTGAAACTACGCTGCACTCCCTCAATAGCAAGAATGTCCTTCCTCAAATTAGGAGACCAAAACTTGCGCACAATACTCCAGATGTGGTCTCATCAGGGCCTTGTACAACTGCAGGAGGACCTCCTTGCTCTTAAACTCAAATCCTCTCGCTATGAAGCACTGGAAGTTGTCAAAGGATTCTTTAATCAAAATTGCCTGCGTTAGATTTTATTCCCCTTTGTGTAGGTACATTACAATGCACACATTTATAAATTATTTTCCTAACACTTTTTCTTCCAACAAACTAGATAAACAATTTGGAATTGTGAATTGCATTCCACAAAGTAGCGTATATGGAGGGATAGGCAGCAATCTTAAAAAAGCACTAACTCATAATGTATTTTCTATATGTTTTCATCAAACAAAGTGGATATGAAGTCTTGAATACATTGCAGAAAACCCGATTAAAATTATTTGCCAATGTAAGAGCTCGGTTAATAACCAAGTCAGGAATAACTATCAGAATACTGTTAACAAACAGACTGTGGTAGAGATATAATACTCCCTTTAGTTTTCTCCATCCACGTTGTATGACTTGCATGACTGCATCTCACCAGGAACATCCTTCCATCTGGAATAGTTTTCATCGGCTGGATGAAAGACAACTGTGCAATCTTCATTGCCTCCAATCCACAACCCAGGTCATCCTGGTTCTAGCTATCAATTCACAGAATGCCAATGAAGCTTCCTTCCATGTTCACTGAGCCCCAGGGAGACACAGTGGTGCAGCTGGTAGAGCTGCTGCCTTGCTGTGCCAGAGACCCAGTTTCGATCATGACCCCAGCTATATTTAAGAGGGCCCTTGTGGCTAGAGGGATCAGGGGGTATGGAGAGAAGGCAGGTACGGGATACTGAGTTGGATGATCAGCCATGATCATATTGAATGGCGGTGCAGGCTCGAAGGGCCGAATAGCCTACTCCTGCACCTATTTTCTGTTTCTACTGTCCGTGCGGAGTTTGCACATTTTCCCCGTGACCTTGTGTGTTTCCTCCAGGGGCTCTGGTTTCCTCCCACATTCCAAAGGCGTGTGGGTTTGTTGGTTAATTGGCTTCTGTGAATTCCCCCTAGTGTGCAGGGAGTGGATGCGAAAGTGGGATAATATAGAACAAGGGTGTAGGGGTGATTGATGGTTGGTGTGGACTTGGTAAACCAAAAGGCCTATTTCCATACTGTATCTTTTAATCAATCAATCTTTCAAAAAGTCCATCACTACATCTTGTGGATGTGTATGAAAAGGTGGGCCTTACATCAAACATCTAGAAAACAGCATTGGTTTTCAGACTACACAGGCCCCACATTATCCCATGTCAATTGAGATATGTGATGAAGTTTGGGCAAATGTAGAGCACTTCTTCATGGAGACATTCAATGATATTGGAATTTACCAATACCACTAGTGTGCTTTCACATGGAGTCATAGAGCATGGCAACAGGCCCTTCGACCCAACTTGCCCATGCCGACCATCTACACTAGTCCGACATGCCTGCAGTTGGCTCGTATCCCTCTACACTTATCCACTCCATGTACCTGTCTAAATGTTTCTTAAACATTGAAATATTATCTGCCTCTAGTACTTCATCCAGCAGCTCGTTCCATGAGCACACCACCCTTTGTGTAAAAATGTTACCCCTCAGGTTCCGATTCAATCTTTCCCCTCTCACCTTAAACCTATGTCCTCTGGTTCTCGATTCCCCTACTCTGGGGAAAAGACTGTGCATTTACCCGATCTATTCCTCTCATGATTTTGTACACCTCTATAAGATCACCCCTCATCCTCCTGGGCTCCAAGGAATAAAGTCCTAGCCTGCTCAACCTCTCCCTATAACTCAGGGCCTCAAGTCCTGGCAACATCCTTGTAAATCTCTGCACTTTTTTCAGTTTGACATCTTTCCTATAAAATGGTGTCCAAAACTGAACTCAATAAATGTGGCCTCAACATGACTTCCCAACTTCTGTACGTAGTACTCTGAATGATGAAAGCCAATATGCTGAAAGCCTTTGTGACCACCCTATCTACCTGTATCTACCCTAACTACCCTATATCGCTGCATCATCGGGACTGCCGATACTTGCCGCCTCCCCGGCCATCCGCTGACCGGGACTTCTTTTTTAAATTTATTTTTATTAGAAGTACAATAAATTACAATAATACACATCAGATATATCTTATTACATTTGTTGTACCACTTCGTTTTTCGAGCTTTAAAAAAGATAGAAATAAAAGAAGGAAAGTGAGCAAGAATCGTGAAAGTGCAGGAAAGTGTTGGGAAAAGAAAGCCCCTTAGGGAAGAAGTTAGAGAAGGAAGTAAAGAAAGGAAATAAGACCCTAGAAAAAAAAGAAAAAAAAGGAAAAACAATCGCTCTATTGTAACACAAAACTTTGCAAAAAAGGATATACCAACCGTATTTTTTTTTTTTTTAGTTTATTTTATACCCCCCGTTACCAGATCCAGGTACCAT